>NC_059433.1:94228867-94530700 GCF_021028975.2 Sphaerodactylus townsendi
CACCACGCTCTGAGATAGTGCATTCCACTATTGAACAACCCTTACTGTAAGGAAGTTTTTTCTGATGTTTAGGTGGAATCTCTTTTCCTTCACCTTGAACTCATTTCTCCAGGTCCTAATCTCTGGAGCAGCAGAAAACAAGCTTGCTCCCTCACCAACATGACATCCCTTCAAATATCTAAACATGGCTATCATGTCACCTCTTAACCTTCTCTTCACCAAATTAAACATATCCAGCTCCCTAAGTCTCTCCTCGTAGGACATGGATTCCAGGAGTTTCCTCCTATAGTTGGGGAAAAAAAGAACTTTCACGTATACCTATCACAATTTTTATTGGGCTTCTGAATAAATATGGAGGATATATTGGAGGATCAAGGGCAGGATAACCTTTGAGAAGAATTTAAAAGGTACCCTATCTGAGCTAGCCAGTAGCCCATTGTTCTTTTTCATATTGTGACCAACCAGTTGCCCCAGAAGACCAAAAAAAACAGGGCATAGAGGCCAAGGTCTCCTCTGATATTGCCTCCTAGTACTGCTGGTCAGAAGCTTACTACATTTGGAGATTCTGAGATTCCCTTTTGCCACCACGGGGATAAATGTACCCTCCATAAATGTCTAATCTCTTTTTAAAGACATCTGTGGTCTCAAACCATTAATCTGTCCAATATCTCTCACCTTATCTACTACCCCACTGTTTTAAATGGTGATGTCAGGGGTTGAACTTGAGATCCTGCCAAGTGGGTGTTATCATGGTCTAGTAGTTTTTGTTGCAAACATTTTGCCCACAACTATGGCTAGTGTCTTCAGAGGGATGTCACAGCAAGATGCATCACAGAGGAAAAAACATCTCGCTGTGATATACCCCTGACATCACCATAGATGTGGGGAAAATGCTTGCAGAAAAAACTACCAACCATAGCCACACAACCTGGAAAACCCACAACAGTTTTTGAAAACTTAATAGTTGTGTAAACTAAAGGTCTTAAATCTCAGTAGTATTTCTTCACTGGCCATAGCACCAGGTGCTCACATTAGAATGATAGCCTTCATGACAGTTCCCCAGTTCCACTTAATTGTGCTGACCCCCTTCCTTATTTTATTACAAGAACACTCAAATTCCATTGAAATTAATATCTGTCTCTTACTTTAGGACACCACCGGCCTTAATCTTGTATCTGCCAGAGTCGTGTTCTGTCTAAATTGTCCCTTATGATCTCAAACTCTAAATGTGGCAGAGTCCTCCTCATGAAGCCTTCTAGCTGACCTTTGGCCAATCACAGGTTTCTCAGAATTCTATCAGTCTAGGCAAAGGCAGGTGATGGCAAACCACCTCCAAACAGCTCTTGCATGGACCACTCCAAGGGGTCACCATAAGTTGACTGTGATGACAGAACTTTACACTGACACACAAAAAGTGCATTCTTTGTGGCGTGTGCTACCTCTGTGACTAGCTGTATGAGCTCTGTGCTTCACAGCTTGAAAAACCCTGCCTCTTAACATCACTGGGTACTTGTGCCAAGAAACACATCTGTCAGCTCAGGTAGCAGCATAATAAATTTGACAGCTGTAGCCTAGTTTTTCTTGCCTACTGCACGTGTATGGAGACAAAATGGAAGAAAGGAGGATATAAGCCTCTTTGGGTCCCCATTGAGGGAAAAGGTGAGGTATAAATGAAGTAAATAAATAAATAGTCCATCCTTTAAGAAGGAAGACTAATTCCCTTTTTAGACTTCGTAGTGACAATACAATGTTCGGGCTACTGCCTGCCTGTCAGAAGTAAGTCCATCACAACCTTATGTCTGAATTCTTTCCAGGAGAAGCTTAGTAAAGGGAAACAGGCATTGCCTTATAGCTCTCTCATAATTGCCTTTTAAACCAGGAGCAACCTACGGCTTCTCTCATGTTCAGGAACTCTCATCAGCTTCGCCAGCATGGCCAATTGGCCATGCTGATAGGGGCTGATGGGAATTGTAGTTCCTGAACATCTGGAGAGCCACAGGTTCCCTACCCCTGCTTTAAACTATTAAAAGACATCAAACTGCAAAGTACGCTTTCCATTTCAAAATGACCTTGAAATGGACATAAGAGAGCTGTTCTTCTAGAACATCAACAACACAGTTATTCAGTTTTTGCCACATATCGGCTTTACTATAAGAATCCAGGGAACAAAACGTACTTCATATTTGTATCTTGCTTTTCCAGGACACAAGCAAGAGCTGTGCATGTAGGATTTAACTTATTCTGCCCTCACAATCATCTGGGACTTAAGTTAGGCTGAGCAAGTTTGCATAAGGTCCTCCACTGAACCCCAATGAAGAGTCAAACCTGCTTTCCTGGACCAGCCTTAATGCCACATTGCTTACATATTGCATACTCTCTAGCATTTCATAGATGAACTCAGGGACGTTGTCCTGTATACCCTATTCTCAGATCAATGGTTATACAAACACAATGCTGAAAATACTATGCCTTCTGTGTAGGCTGTCTCAGGGTGGACAACTTCTGGCACGTGTGCTAAATGGTTGCATGCCAGAACATTTTGCTCAGCATGGGAATTTTCTTGCTGCATTCCCTAAATTGAGAGGAAGTTGAGCCAGGCTGGAGAGAGCAAAACTCCAGGATGGTTTTTTTTTCTAAAACCTGGAGAAGTGAAATCAGCTGATGCTCATACCCATGATGGTGCCTTATACTAAGTCACACTTTTAGTTTGTGTTATTTATTCTGCTCTAGGGTTTCAGGCAGAAGACTTCTGCATCACCTACCCTCTGATCTTTAAACTGCAGATGGTAAGAATAAACCTGGGACCTTCTGCATACAAAACAGATGTTCAGCCATTGAGCCATGGTCTTTCTAGCCCTAGTAAGTACAAGCAGCCCTGTCTCTATGGTTGCTCAGTACAGACCACACAATGAGTGCTGGAAGTTGCAAGCTGTACATGCACTGCCATGGGCTTTCGGAAGAGCAGAAATGCCGCCGCTGTGCGCCCACCTTTCCTGTGGAGCATAATCCTCATCTCTCCCTGCTTTTATGTACCAACATATTTACATTTTCACAGGTAGATGCTATGTTTCATTTTGGCACTCAGGCTAAAAAGGTTGCTCTCCCCAGGACCTCTGAAACAAATGGTTTCCACTAACCACAGATTAACCATTCTACAAACTTAAATTGACTTAATCCCAGAACAGATGTGGCTTATCAGCACTAGAATGGAAACATACTCGGCAGTTGCTGTCAAAATGGGTAGTACTTGAATGGGATGAAAGGTAAGCTAAAGAACATGTGCACATACCAAATTTCCAAAATTCCCAAGATGCGAACGAGGCAAAAAACGGGGAGGGGTGATTGTTAAGAAAAGGCACTAGCACATAAGGATGGCCCAGTATGATAACATGGAAGGAATCCATAAGATGCCTCTTAAGTTTTAACAATACTACCTAGTGGAAGTGCCCTTCCTTTCCCAGGGTAGGCTGAGGCAGGAGGGTCTCTGTTGGGAAATTTAGACTGGCTCTACTACTATAGAAAATCAGAAGCATCAAGGACATTCTTTATTTTATTTTTTATTTTATACCCTTCCCTTGCTGACTGAAGATCTCTTGATTTCAGAGCTGAATTTTGTGAACTTACTTTCACAAATTTTTATTTCCTCAGGTCCTTCTAAACATGACCTCTGTTACTTGGGTTTGAGAAATACACTTTAAAAAAGGATTAAACTTTTGCAAATTTATTTTCCTCTTGCATTTAGAAGAGGCTATACAGAACTGGCTTTTGTGAGCATTCGTGCTATACAATTTAGAATAATTTCAAAGAAAAGAGCAAATCACAAGAAATAAAACATGATCGAGTGAATTAATGCGAAACTGGTGAACTGAAATTGCAGTTGTTCCTTAATCATGCATTGTATACCAGAGAGAGAGCTAAAAAAGCCACAAGTATCCAACCAAGAATTACTAGAGAAGCTGAAAAAATGCTGCAGAAAATGAAGGTAACAACTTAAGTGTTCACAGTGTTTCATACATTTCCATATTGATTAATTCAATTTTAAAAATTGTTAGCTCGCCTCTCAAACACAGGACTTGCACACTTATTTTTCCATTATCAGGCATTCTCCTCTGGCAGTCCCTTCAGGAAGTTGGGGTCCTCTATATGCCATGAAGGGCTGTGGCTGGGGGAAGAGAGGCCAACAGAAGTGCAGAAACAAACCTGCACACATGGGCCTCTTCCGTTTTTGCCCCACTTCCCCGACCTAGAAACATTAACTGTGCATTTTCACAAATTGATTATTTTATAGAAATAATATCTTAAAATTAATCATTGAATGTATAACATTTGCAGTTCTATTTGGAGAAATAGGAATATGTCAGTAAAAATAGGCTGGTCATAGATGCCTGGGTGAACTAATCCATTGTGGAAGGTATTTAAATGTTCTATGTTATGGACTACAGTTCCCATCATCCCCTGCCAGCATCATGCTGGTGGGGGATGATGGGAACTGTAGTCCACAACATCTAGAGGGCCATGAGTTAGATACCTGTGTTCTATAGCTTGCAGGGAACTCAATGGAAAAGACAAGCAGTGTAATCCTAAACAGTGTTCCACCCTTCTAAACCCATGTAAATCAGCAGATTTAGAAGGGTGTAACCAGCACTTGCTTACTCCTGTCATCAGTTGGGCAACACTGTTTAGCTGTTCTTAGGGGCAAAAAAGCAAAATGTTTCACTTGAAAGAACAGTTGCCACAAGCCAGTTGGAAACACAACTCTGCTGAGGGCAATTTCTGATCAGTGAAACAGAAAAGAAGAGGTGTTCATGGCAGAGCACAAACGGCTCTGCTCACTCAGAGTGAAAACCACAACCTTTGGGGCATGTCAGTTCTTGCTTACACTTTCCCATTCTCTTATTTTAAACTGTCACTTATTATTTCAGGGCACTCGGAGATGTATCTGCAGATAGGCCTTTTACAATCGGGTTTGGCCCAGTCCATAAACAGCAGTAGGCATAAAACCCTGCATACCAAATAAGTATTAAGGGGTTGATCTGTATCTTTTGATATAAAGGAATTAGAGGCTACAATCAAAACACAGTTCAAATGGAAATTGCTAAGAAAGAAAACAGCTGCAAAACATTTGAGACTGAAATGCAAGAGATACAGAAGGCTCTTCAAACACTTTCTGGTAACAAAGAATAGTTTCATAGGTTGATATCCTTAAAGGCGTTTCAGTGTTCAACACCTGCTCATATTTTATGCCAATGCGCTGAAGGTGGATTTTCAAATTAAAATAACAATTTACAGTCTAAGAAATGTGATACAAAAGGGATGGAGAGAGAAAAAAAGGAAGTTAGCAAGTACTAATCTTTTCATAATGAAGAATTATGACCAGGTAATGTGACCAATGCAAGAGACTGTTCTGGGAAGGGTAGAACCAAGGATCAGTCCCATCAGAGATCATATTCTGTCTGATGTTAATGGCCCACTTCTTTTGGAAATTATCATATTTTTGAACTATGAGACAATGTAAGACTTGCTTTGGCATGTAACTACCATTTTTCTTCTGGAAGAGGCAGACACATATACTTCTCTCCCTAGCCAGATCTAATTATTCCTGTAGAGAACACACTGTACCACCATCAGCCACTATCCACAATTTTGCGTGTTGTTGCAAAAGCTGACTTCCCTCGGATACAAGCAGGGGAAAGTAGCCAGCTCTTAGAGCAACAAATTACCACTTGGACCTAGCAAAGCAAATCCATACATGCAAGCAGATTTCTTTGCATGTATCTCTTGCTGGATTAAGAACTACAGGAATAAACCTGAGGTATATTTGAGGGAGATGCTGTTTATTGGCATGGATTATGCAAGACCATTCACACTCGGTCCCAGCTATACCTTTTATAAACTAAAATTGGGTTAGGATACAAATTATTTATCTTGTAGTGGTACTCCATGAAGACTGTGATACTTCTCTGGTACTTTCTGCTTACCTGTTCATGGCTAGATTTACCACTGGCTTTAATATTTTCTATATTCAGATAGTCAAAGTTTTTCCAGGCTGTATTGTGGTATCATAGTCCCCTTGATATCTGGAGAGACAGTGGGTTCCCTTTGCATTGGTTGCAGGTATATTTCCAGGTTCAGTACAAGGTGTCAACTTTGACTCCTGAGGGCTTTCGCAACTCGGTGCCTGTTTACTGGAAGAACTACCATTGCCTGCATGTCAGCTCTGTTTTTCTGGCCAGCTCCTGCTCTTCATCCCTCCCCTTACATGGTATTCAGCCATGGCTTGTATACAGGCCTTATTAGTGGCAGCCCCCATACTATGAAACAGCTTCTCAGAATGTTCTTAACTTGCTGATATGACAAATGGGTTATAACACTTGATTTTTCAAGAATACCAGCACACCCAGACACCTGCATTGCTCTACCAGTTCTGGGCAAGTAGAGGATAATCATTGGTGGCAAACCACAACAAGGAATCTCAATCTTGAGGTTAGGATTCTATCTTAAAACTTCCTTGAAGCTTTTCAGTAGCTCCAGATCAGAACTCCGATGGCTTCCAGATGTTCAGGAATCCAGCATTCTATCAGCTCTTCACCTCAGCATGGGCTTCAATTGGCCATGCTGACAGAGGCTGATGGGAATTGTAGTTCCTGAACATCTGGAGAGCCACAGGTTCCCTACCCCTGCTCCAGATCATACAAAACACTTCGCAGCTTTAACTTGGGTGTGCTTTCTTAGCTATAAAGGGCCAGCCATGGCAGCTCAAAATGTTGTTTATTTTCACATTACCCACTAAGTGAAGACTGAAAGCACAACAGAGAATCTCACATCCCGGTCCTAAGGAAATGTCCTTTATTCAATGGGACAATTTTCCTGGTAAGCATGATTAAGACTGTAGCCTTAGAAATAGCCAAGTATCTTACAGTGAAATCCTAAGGACACTTTCCTGGGAGTAACCCATATGGAGAGGTTTGTCAAAATTTTAATGTGGGGTGAAACTAATGATTTCCTGCAGATGCAAATGCTCAGGAAAAACTGGTACTAATGGAGGAAGCCACAAATTTGAGGGAATTGGCTGCCCTCTCCACCCAGGATGTTTTACACAAAGAAGCAGAACTCCTGAATATCCAGAGAGACCTAAAGCAAACTGTAGACACAGTGAAGGAAAAAGAACGTAATGTCCATCTTCTAGAAACTCAGGTAAGCTGTTTGGATGTGGTCATAAATAAATCTTTCAAAAAATGCATTTAATGTAGAAGACTTGGTGCTTTATTGTGCTGAGTGACAGAACAGCTTTTGCTGAAAAGACGCCAATTTCTGACTAACATTGCAACAGGGAGAGGAACGAAATTTCAGCTATCGAGAGACAGTTTATTTGTTAATCAAAGTATCTTCACTGCTCAGAGTACAACCTAAATATATGTGCTTTGTTATAAACCAGTTTTAGGTCACCAGATTAGAATAAAATCATTTGATTCCATTTTTTAAAATCAAACATTTAATTCAAATTGTTGGAGAGTGGTTTTGTTTTTGCTTTTTTTTTGGCCCAGCATCATGCCCAGCTTTTATCTCATCTTTCCCAAACCTGTTTTGATACAAAAATTTTTTAGAAGATCATGACAAAGCCTACATGATCACTTTGGGAGTAGAAAGTCTGAATATTCCTCACCCCACTCACATGGCAGCCATTTTCTGTTTCTGTCCTGCAGTGGCCATTTCTCCTTCCCCATGATTTTTTTAGAACTGAAAAAGCCTCAGGAGTGGGGGGGGGGGGGAGAGATGGCAGGGAAATCTACCATATGGGAGCCTCATTGCCACAGCAACCATAGCAAAATCATGCAAGCCTGTTCCTATGTGGAAAATGCCTAAATCTGGATTGGCACAGAGGAGAATATTTCATTGCTAATGACATCACAGGTGGAGTACAGAATGGATATTCATCAATAGATTAACATAATCTGATCCAGCAAGAGATCCTGAAAGCCTTCCTCGTTGCTAAATGCATTGCAGTGCAGTGTTCCCTGCAGCAGATATGCAAGCTGGAAAAGTTATCTAGATCCCTATAATAGACAGATTGGGAAAGGCCTATGTTTGACTGTCACTGGTATTTGATCTTAACCATCATACGATTATTAAGCTGGTGTAAGAACACTTAAGTTTATTATTCACTTCTATAGTGTTCTTTATTCAGCTTCACCATCAGATCCAGAAACTCCAGGATACAGAAGGAAAACTTACAGAAAGCAGATTGGAGTGCATACGGCTGCAAGCATTACTCCAGCAGCTCAAGGAGGAACACCTAACCGGTGGCCAGTCCACACAGCATATAGTTCAGGAACTCCGGTAAGGACACATAAGAACATTATCAGTCCTTTGGTTCTCACAAGACTACTGAGCATCTACTTTTCACACTATATGGCCATGTATTAAAAATGCACAATGCAACTTCTTTTACTATTAAGCAAAAGGGGAAGAAAGTAGAGAAAGCCACCATTTAGAACGTGCATGCTTCATGCAGTGTTCTATATTCAGAGATCACATACCTTTTAATATTTGATGGCAGGAAGGAATGTGGATTGAGTTGTGGATTGAGGATCCCTATTATAGGGATCTAGATAACTTTTCCAGCTTGCATATTGAGTTGTTGCCTGAAATTCACATTCTACTAGGCCAAGCTTTCCAAGATCGGTTTGTACTTCCATCACGCCAAGAGTGTTGGACGGCAAGTACGCAAGCCCGCCGCAAGTTCGCCAAGACCAGGCCAAGCCTGAGGTCAGTCGGCTGAGAGTAGCGGTTCAAGATCGAGCCATTTTCGCTTTCCTCACCGCCTCTGGCACTCACAATGTTACCTTCTGCCGTTGGACGCCTGCTGAGCCGCTTCGCTTCATCGCCGCTCCTCCCGACCCCTGGAGGTCGGAGGACAGTGCGGGCGGGCCCGGACGGCCAGCAGGCTTAACGACGCAGGACATCGTGAGTAGAACGGAGTGAGGGCTGACGGCGTTTTACGCCTTTCCCAACAACAACCCTTTAAAGGTTTGTTAAAGGTTTAGGGCTGCCTGACGCTTCTGGGGGGAGGGAAGCGCATTCAGGTCGCCGCTGCTGCGTTGCAGCAGCAGCGCCTGTGCGAACGGCGGCCTGGGGGCGGCGTTTTTACCGCCCCCAGGCCGTCGTTTATGGGCCGTGCGGAAACGGCCTAAGTTTGCAGCTGTCTTATATGAAAGGAGCTAGGATTTTTTGAAAATTAGGTTTTCCTAATGATGCCCAATTTACTGAAATGATTGAAAATCGTTTAAAACATACTACCTTACTTTCGCTTGGTAATGCATTTGGCTACACACACACCCCTTTTACCAATTTGTTTGAATCTGTATTTAAACATTATTTACACCTAGAAAGGAGGCTGAAAAATTAAAGCAAATGCTTGATGAGAGCAAACTTTCAGCTGATGAGGATAAATACTTATTCAACAAGATGGCAGAAGACTATGGACATCTGGTAAGAAAAAATGGCCTCTTACAAACACAAGTGCTGGAAGCAACTTGGCAGCTAAGCAGGGTAAGTTTCCATTTTCTGCCTGGAAAATTAGTTCCTTATCTTCAGTATCATTCCTTAAAATTATTAGAAAAGATCACATGCTAGTTTCTTTACAAAATCATTTAAAACATATAAAATATGTTATTAATTAGTGAGAAATGCATGCATACATATTTCTGAATCACTCTATGATAAGTTTTAATGCATCAGTTAATGCAGCAGTATTACAGTAAAACCAATTATGACTAAAGTAGCTCATTGAGTAGAATGTAGAGGTTCTGGGGTCATCAGCACTACAAATGGAATTCTGCAAGGTTCCAAGGATTGGTGTAAAATCAGACGTCCTTAATTGCATCATATGGTTGTCTATTGGCTTATGGCTGTAGCACACTTCTATGCCATCTCCTTTTAAGTAGACTTTAGCAGCAAATGGACCAGAGCATGAATTGGCAATTTACACTTCTGTAACAGTCACAAACTAACTACTGGTTGTACAGCAGCTAAACATATCTGAGGTAGTACCACTAGTTTAGAGAGCAGCAACATTACAGTAAACTTGTTGAATACAATGAGGTGACATCAAAAGTAGTCAGAAACTGTACTGGTTTCCCAAGGAAAAGCATGAGTATGCATTGAAAGGTAAACTCACTGGGAATACTCAGCATTCTGAGTCACAGTGGCAGTCCATAACTCCAAGATATGAAAGAGTCAGAGGAATATGAGCTCAGACATTTCTCCAAGGACATATCTGCAGAATGCTTTTTTTCCAGCTTGAGCTTTGAAGCATTAACTGCATTTAATCTCAGTAGACACACAATCTGCGGATATTTCCCAACAAGTGACACAAGATAAATTGCCAAGAAATAAGATGGATGGAATAGTCTATACAGCTAATCCCTAGAAGCACAACACTTTGATTGTTCAAGTATTGCATCTTACCATTCTGACTTCATACCAGTATGTCCTCCAAAGATCGCTGCATTCAGCAAATGATAATCTACTGGTGATCCCTGGCCTGAAAGATGTCTGGCTAGCCTTAACCAGGGCCAGGGCATTTTTGGCCCCAGCACCAACCTAGTGGAACAATCTGTCTACTGAGACTTGGGCACTATGATATCTGATGCCGTTCTACATGGCCTGTAAGATATAGCTGTTCCACCAGGCATGTGGTTGAGCCAGCTACATTTTTTCCACTATCTTGGACTCTCCCTTTCCCCTCCTGTATTGGGATGTTTCAGTAAATATTTGTCACCATGGGGGTTTTCGATTGGGTTTTAAATGTTGATTAATTTATGATTGTATTGTACTTATTGTTATGGAATAGGTGGAGGCTGTCCTGAGCCCATGAGAGGAAGGGTGGCAAACAAACCAGTAAATAAATAAATACGGTAACATGAAAGTGCCATAAGGACATAGCCCGTTCTCATACGATAGTTTTTCCCAGTTTGCTACTCCATTGGTCCAAACTGAGCAAACTGGCAGGATGCCATTTACAGAGGCGTTCCTCCCATTGGGCAAAGTGGACAGTTTCCCAGGGCGCCCCCTTGTGGGGGGCGCAAAAACTGCAGGTTCGTTTGTGGGTTTTTTGTATTTTCAGTGTTTTTCCATTTTTGGCCTGCAGAGGGCACAGTTTTTAGGCTAGCAACACCAAAATTTCAGGGATGTTTTGGGAGACTCTCCTGATGCTATCACCCAGGTTGGTGAGGTTTGGTTCAGGGAGTCCAAAGTTATGGACTCCCAAAGGGGGTGCCCCATCCCCCATAGGAGATGGGAGCTACACTTTTGAGGGTCGATAACTTTGGACCCCCTGAACCAAACATCACCAAACCTGGGAGGTATCATCAGGAGGGTCTCTTACTGATACCACCCAGGTTTTGTGAAGTTTGGTTCAGGGGGTCCAAAGTTATGGACTCCCAAAGGGGGTGCCCCATCACCCATTGTTTCCAATGGGAGCTAACAGAAGATGGGGGCTACACCGTTGAGGGTCCATAACTTTGGACCCCCTGAACCAAACTTCACCAAACCTGGTTGGTATCATTAGGAGAGTCTCCTAAAGATACCCTGAAAGTTTGGTGCTGCTAGCTTAACAATTGCACCCTTGACAGCAGGCACCCCCCAAATTTCCCCAGATTTTCCTTTTAACCCCCCCCCCCTTTGGCATGGATTTAAAGGGAGAGTCTGAGGTCCCCAGTTTAAACATTGAAAGTGATGTTGTTTCAGGGTGGGGGAGAATCAATCCCAAAATAGTATCACTTTCAATGTTGTTTAAACTGGGACCCCCAGATTCTTCCTGTAAGGTAGATTTAAAAGGAGAATCTGGGTTCCCTAGTTTAAACACCATTGAAAATGATGCTGTTTGGGGGTGGATTCCAGCATCACTTGTTTAAACTAGGGAGCCCAGATTCTCCTTTTAAATCCACCTTAAAGGGAGAATCTGGGGCTACCAGTTTAAATAACATTGAAAGTGATGCTATTTCCCCCAATTGGGGGGACTGGATACAACACCATAAAATGTTTTCATAGCAGCAATAAAACATTTTGAAAGCACTTTGAAACTGTTTTCAAAAAAATTATTTCTGCTGTGTGGCATGGCCTATTGCTGTGTTCAGATTTGTGAGTTGGGGCATGTTCTATAATGTGATGGTGACTTTGAAACGACCTGGTGTAAAAAAATCATTGCTTGGTCACAGTGGGGGAGGGCGGCTGCCCATGGGGGGGCACCAAACTCCAGTTTGCCTAGATACGCCACTGGGCATAGCTACAAGGGGGAGGGGGCGCGCATGCTGCACTGGGCACGCGCCTGGAGGGCATCAAACTCAGGTTTTGCCCAGGGCTCGTTTGCCTAGTTACGCCACTGGCCATTTATAGGCTATCTCCACACACCCCAAGAAAACTACACATGCAGTTTTCTATAGCATCACACATAGTACTTTTCAGCCACACATGCAACATTGTCCAGTATTGAGAAACATGAAGACCTATAAAGCTAGAAGGCAGAACCAGAAGTGTAATCTGTGCATGGAGCTACCCTATGTGTGATCTGGACAGTGCTATGGCAGTTGCACACATGGAGTTTTATCTTGAAAAGTCTAGAAGAACAAGAATGCTACAAATCATGAGGAAATGCAAGTAGCATAGTCATGTGGGTGAGGATTGTGCCCTTGACCATCCTGTGCAAGATTGGTATATTCCAACTCATGTGACTACTGTAGGAGAAGCAGCTGAGAGAAGAAAATGCCTCCCATTCAAGACGGGTCTCTGAGCTTGTATCAGCAAAGGGGGAAGAACGGCATCTAGAAAAAGAGCTTACCTACTTGATGACATTACTCCGGGACAGCAGTCAGAGAGTTCTTAAAGCACAGGATCAGGTCGTACATTTATGTTTTAAATCAACACTGGTAGATCATAAATGCTGTAACAGCACACTTCAAATTTGGAAGATGAAAATAAAAAGCAGAACACTTGATTATCAGGTTCTTAATGAAAAGGCTGTATCTCTCTTAATTATAACATCCTGGGCCAGGCCTAATTGAACAGCAAGGAATCTGTACCAGTTCTGCTTCTATTTGTTTATTTTTGGTTCATTTATTTATTTTAGATTTTCACTCTTTCTGCAAACTTGGGGCATGTTCCACATTTACAGAAAGATGTCTGGCATATTCTAAAATTCCTCAAACTTTTATCATCCACAGGCTCTGCTTCCCAAATCTCAGAGTTTCCTAACCTATCTCTTTCTCACCCAATAGTCAACCTACCTTTATCTGGCCCTCTATCTTAGGCTTCCCTTAGCAGCTTCTACTTAGGAAAACTGTCACTTAGTTGTGTGGTGTTGGTCACAGGGCCAGGCCCATTTGTATAGTAGAGAACCCTGAAATCTTGTGGAAAGTATCTTACTTTTCCCTACAACTCTCTCCCCACCCTGTTTCTTCGTTCCCTCTTCCTGACAAGTCCTATATCCTCTCCTCTTTCCCTCCTTCATTCCCTCCTCCTCAGCCATTCTCCAACCTACCCTTTTATCTGCCTCCCATCTTCAGTTATATTTATTTACCTCATTTATACCCCACCATTCACCACAGTGAGGACCAAAGCAATTTACATTATTCTCCACTCTTTTTTATCCATATAACAACCCTGTGAGGAACATTAGGCTAAAAATCTGGAACCGGTCCATAAGCATAATCTTCCACAGTAAAATAGGGATTTGAACCTGGGTCACTGAGAACCTACTCTGAAACTAACTGCTTACATCACAATGGCTTCCATAGGGTGGCTGCTGCTGAAGATTAGCAAACAGCCATGCCTAGTTCAGTTACGCAAGTAGGGTGGTACGTAGTTATACAGAGGTGGCTTCCAGGCCTAGGTGTGCCAACCTCCAGATGGCACCTGGAGAGAGCTTCAGAATTACCACTGAAATCTAGACAACAGAGATCTGTCCCCCTGGAGAAAATGGCTGCTTTGGAGGGTTGACTCTGTGGCATTATATTTGGCTGAAGGTCTCACCCTGTCCTCCTCGGACCTCTCCATAAAATCTCCTAGAATTTCCTACCCTGGTGGAGCTGGCAACCCTAGTCACGCCTGGCTCTAATGAGTCCTCTGGAAAGGACCCTGCGTTTTACTCACAGGAACTGAAGCCTGGAATTATGTGGTTGCCTAGCAATAGCCACTGAAAAAATCCCTGCTTAGAATTACAGGTACTCCTTTTGTAATTTGGGGGATTTTAAACCCCCATGCCTTTTTTAAAGATTTCACTTCTTCTTTTTTGCAAACTTGGGACCCATTTTAGGTACAGACATATTTGTCTTGCCTGTTCACAGCTCAAAACACTGGATTTAAGTATCCTCATATTTGCCCAACTTCACTTTTAGAATATAAGATTAAAATATAATGATTATATAAACAGCCTGTATTCTATGCAGAGTGTTAAGGCTAAATATTACTGAATGCTAATAGAAGCTATTGGCAACAGTTAATGTCTCTCCAGCAACAAAAAGAATCTGCGAACCGAAACGAGCACTCTCTTCAGTCACAACTAAGAGATGCAGAATGGAGACACTCCAGCATTCAACTGGAAAATTTCAAGCTGCAAACAGAAAAAACTCATTTGGTAGAATATGTTTCTCACTTGCATAAACAGGTAAGTACAAATGTCTGTTTCTACCCCCTCCTTTGTACATTCCCAGTATAAGCCTGAAAAGTAACTCAACATAGTAGATGAAGCCAGAGGCGTACCATTCTCTAAGCGCCCCCCGCCATCTCCCCCAAGCTTATAAAAGCAAAAGCCCCAGCATGGAGCCTTCCAGTTGCTTCTGTCCTCCCCAGCTTGGGGGAGAGCTGGCAGCCAGGGGGGGCGAGGTTTGGGGGGTATCCTCTGACTTAATAGGCCCCACCCATGTCAATGACAACATGGGCAGGGCCAAGGACACCAGAAGACGACAAGGCAGCAGGACTTCCTGCTGCCTTGCCGTCTTCCTGGTCACGTGGGGGGCCGATCAGTGTCCCCAGGCAAATACGCCACTGAATGAAGCAGATCAGCTTATATTAGAGGCAGAAGAATTCACAGAATTGATCTTTCTACACCTTTCACAAATAGCTTGCTGTTTGTCCTAAAAATCCTGAATACCAGAATAACCCCACTAACAAAACTTGGCTATCATAATAGTACTGCAGCAACAAAAGGGAATAAGATAAAATAGCCTCTTTCTCCTAATTCTATAAACTGCCAACAGAAGAGCGAGAAGGAGGCTATTTTACCCAATACCCTCATCATTGCAGGACCTGTACCTATAGCACTATTTTGTTAGCAATATAATGTACCACAATATACACCATCCAATAGATATCTATCATTTTACATCGTATATATGTATCATTTTGTTAGCAAGGTTTTCTTGCTTTTCAGAGAGGATTTTGGGACAAAATCTTCAGAGTAGGGAAAGACCTATTCTGCCATTTTTTCCTGTGAGCTTTTTTAGCGATTTAAGTGCTAGTTTTACAACAATCCCTTTAAGCATAGTAACTCATTTTCCCATTTAATTTACTTCATGCTTCAAAGACTTGAATTCTGTGTACCTATCAAAGCATTCAGTTTTGCATTGGCTGAAGAGCACTCCACAGCCTGCCAACACTTTCATGTTGTATGGTTAACAACTTCTAAAATTCAAATCTCAAAAGCAGTTTGTGGCTTTGCAAGGAGGGGCAATTGTTCAAAAAGATCCCCAACTTGTGCAAAATGAAGCTCTTGGAGTTCTATACATGATAGCTTTACTCCTACAGAAACTATTGCTTGAACAAACATTTACGATGCACAAAACTACTACTACTGAATCTGAGAGATGTCCTTTATTTTGCCAAAATCTTTTGCTAATGAATACCAAAGGGCTTTTCTTTCCTTTTTTTTTTAAAAAAAGATGCTTAATGTAACTGGATGATGTACAAAAAGCCAGAGATCAATCTGCAATCTATGTTCTTTTTAGAGTTGTTGAAACTACATTTCTACAGCCTAAGCATGCAATCATGAAAATAGTTAAAGGCCAGCTTCAGAACCTTATGAAGCTCTTATTTTAAAGGGGAGAATATGTGTTTACTCTTTAAAGACTGATGCTTATGGAATACCAGGTAGAATCTCAAAAGGTCAGGGGACTAGCACATTCACAGTGATCAGGGCTATAGAACCAGCAATGAAAAAACAAAACGTTTTTTAAGTAATAGCTTTCTATGGTGCAAAATTTTGTGGCTCGATCCTCAGCTTATAGCAGTTTTCTAGACAGATATGGCTTTTAAAAGCCTGTGTAACATGGGAAATATGAACAAAACATTATGAAAAACAAAAGGTTATGGACAGTAACTGAAGCCCCCTTTCCCATTACAGCTCTTATTAATTATCTCTGCATTATTGTCCAGGTATTTGTTACCCAGATATTATATACCTGAACCACTGCATCTTTGAGGAACCTTTTTACCAAGGTTCAAATCCCTCAAAAAAGATTATATAGTCAAAACTGTAGATTTCATTTTTTTCCTTTGTTGTAACACACTGAGTTAATATCTTTTTCCATTACCTAGATCGCTGAAAAGGAAAGAGAAATCCATTGTCTACAGTCATGCTAATAGCTTGTCCAGTGGCCTCAGTAGTTTAAAGTCTCCTATTGATACAGCACCTCATCTGCAGGAAAAAAGGGAAGTTCTCCAGTAGGTGAACAGCAAACAACTCAGTGAGTTAACTTTGCAAAGCAGTTATCAAAGTCTGCTGGCTCACTGGAAGAAATGAAGCAGTCTTCTTTCTAAATGAAACTAATCATTCGACTCAATGGCCTTGAGCAGTATCACACTGATAAAGTTAAAACAATCCTGATAGCCTGTCTCCAGACTCATTTATTTATTCATATTATGATATCTTACTATAACTTGGGGGAAAAAACTTTGCACCAGCCAAAGCGGCCTTGTGTTCAATGCCTGAAGTTTCTCTCTAGTAGGTATATTTGCCCTCACTAGAAGTGACAGAATCCATCATTCTCTTATATCACACTCCAAAATACACATTTCAAAAGACAATGTTCCAATGTATTAATTTGTTCCAACAAACATAATCTATTTGAGTAAGGAAGCATCTTATGGCAACCCTCCATTATCTGAGAAGGTATCATGTACAACTTAGTAAACATAAACACTCTTCTATATCATAGTACAATTAAATATTTTAAATATTCAGGAAATGCCCTTGGATATGACTTACCTAAATAAAGAGGGATGACTCATTATACTTACTGAAGAGAAAACCCAGGAAGAAAATGTGGAATTTTCTTTTTTTTTTTTGGGGGGGGGGGGGGGGGGAAGCGCAGAAGACAATCTTTCTTGAAATAGTTTCTCTTTTAGAATCCAAATGTATAGCATGAAAAAAATCTGAGAACTTCTGATGGAAAACTTAAGAAATGTTGGGAAGAACTAAAAAACCTTGTACTATACAGGTACAATAGTTTCAAGATTTTTTTTTAAGTAAATAATTTTGGCAACCGTTAATGTGCTATTTGCTTCACAGCAATGCATGATTAATTCTGTGTTTTCGTTATTACAAATTTTAGCATAATATCCAAAAATGCTTTCAGACCAGTAGGTAGCACTGTGACTGAGAGTTTCAGTCTAAACAACACACTTTTTCTTACCTACAGAATTTGTTTTCTACCTCCAACTTTTATTTCTTCCTACATCTCTTATGGCAAAAATTAAAAATAGATGTGCTATGGTAGCATAAGGTGTAGCAATCTGCAATTCTCCTTTGTATTAAATATGCATGCAACCTTTTAAATAAGAAACAGAGATAATTGTATTTTTAAATTCCATAAATATGACAAATAATAAAGTTTTATATGCTCACTAAGACATAAATAATGCATTTCATGCAACTCCCCATAATTCTAGGCAGGCTCTCTGCTTGCCAAAGTGCAGTAACTCAAAGTCAAGGACAGAACCTGGTACCCCCTACATACAAAACATGTAATTCTGCCATTGGATCAGAACCTCCTCAATGAGGAACTCTACTGGCCAGTATTTTCTACACTGTTCTTTCTGCAGAAGAATATGAGGTGTCTGTACTAAATGGCCATCGGGTGGTTCTTTCAACATGTTGCCCTGCAGACCAATAAATACAAGAATCATAGAACACAAGTGCATGTGCAAGAATATTAGAATGTGTCTCAAAGGAGAGATTTCTCTGAAATCAAGAATTTTTTCAAAGATTAAAATGATGGGAAGGTCTTCTGTGGTCTGTCAGACAACTAACTTGATCAGGAGAAAAACTTCACAGAACACACAGAGTGCCAACTGCTCAAGATTTTGTTGTATTCCAATAATACAATCTAGGTGACTCAACATTATGTTTGAAATAGATAAAAAACCCAAAATTGAAGCTTTCAGAAACTTGACTGACTAGACAAATAAACTAGAAACTCTCAAAATGCAGACTTACCAATATCCAAGATCAACTGAAGAAGGTTTATGTACATCTATTAAAATTCTTTGCAAAAAACATATATAACCCGAACAAAAAGGACAACAATTCTGTAGTGTACCAAGTGTATATTTCAATTTACTGTATGCAATCTAACAACAAATTTGGTCATAATTTACCAGATATACATAAATGATTTAAGTAGCAAAAGGAGATTCGGTTTCAAGAGAAAAAGTAAAATACATTAAGTATGTAAAGCCAGGTCCAGTTTAAGCATCAGAATAGTATATTCTAATAAAGCAGATTTAGGTGAATTTCAGATTTTTTTATAGGCAGATCTAGCAATTGTAAACTATTTTAAGGGGGGGAATGAGGTGGAAGAACCTTTATACTATAACTTACATATTCACAGAGCCGAACATTTACTTAACGTTTAAAATACTTCCCATTCATATTATCTTTTCCCACTATTTTCTACTTTGGACCCCACCAGAATTACACATTACTCATTTCAGTCTAGAACGAGAATAAGATGTATTCAGTTAAAAAAAAAAAAGACCCCAGAACTACCCAGCTGTCAAGTTTACAGTGATGTGGAATCTACCAATGAAGCATTTGGATAGAAAAGGTTACAATACCCATATAATTCAATGTCTGTTTCATCCTGCAGAAACAGTGTCTAACATTAAGCCATTGTTGTAATGAAATAAGGGATAATAAAGCTGTCTCTTTAAATATAATATAATATAATATATATATATAATATCAACTTTGATCAGATGAGCACCATTAAGATTCTATCCATCAAAGCAATTAAGTTTATCACACAACTACCATAATTTAGTTACTGATATAAAATAGGAAAATATACTCATTTTAAAGTTAAAACTCAAATATGGTGCCCCCTCAAATTATTATACAGTACTGTCACACTGGCCTAGCTGTGTGTTACGGTAAATGCTGTGCATATTTATTCATTGTGACATAGCAATATACTGAATGCAATGACTCAAGTTCAAGTAGTTCACTTGCATTCAGACTAAATGAAGTTGAGAATTCTAAGCATAAAAAGGTGCAATACCCTCCCTTCCCTCAGAAAAAAGGCCTGAAATCATTGGTACAATATAACAAGTTTAGAAAAGATTTATGGCTACAAAAATTCAAGTTTCAATATCTCATCCAAAAACAAGCAAAGAGCATTGCGGATAAATAGCTCTATCAATTATACTAACAAATACCAAGGTTATTTTTAAAAAGGTTCCAGCAAATAAAGCTGCCAAGTTAATGTAATTTGTTTGGTATATAAAAGAACCCCCAAAGTAGGAGAGAAGCAAAGACTTATTTTGTGTGTTCACTTTAATGAAGAGTAATGGGGCACAAGAAAAAAAGAGACAGCCTTGTCTATTTTTTCCACATAACAGAACTAGACAAAAGCAAACAAATTGGGTTGAACTATTTAAATCAAATTTTAAAAGTCCAATGACATTTACTGTTTCTATGACACTCTTCCCCAGAATCTAGGACTCTAAGCTTTGTGATGGACTGAGGTATACAGTAGTGAATAAAAAGGATAAGCCAGTAGGAATAGTGCTAACATAACATAAATTAATAACATGGGCAGCCATGCCAGAAAGTGTCTTAATATAAAATATTTTAAGTGGCAAGGAGAAAAGCTCATTCCAATCACAAACCTCCTTGTAATTTAAGTCATTATTGTGTATTTGGTGAAAAAGTAGCTTTTGAAAACTCACAATATCAAAACCAAGGGAATCACTAAATTAAGTATCATTGATTAAGTCCTCCAGAAGCTGGAAGATAAGCCACATCCTGACCAATAGCCAAGCGACTTAGATCAATCTAATCAAGATGCTGATATTTTGCGGGGAAGACAAGGGACATGTGGCAAAGCCCACTTTCAGGAAACAGAAGTCACCAGCCCAAATTAGCCACATTTGTTCATAAACCATGACTGGATCTGAGGGAGCCATCTCTGTATTTCCAAACAAGATTGCAATTTGCTTCATTCATGTTAAGGGGCCACATGAACGTGTAACACAAGCATAGCTCTTACTATGCTTGAATAGGAACCAAATAGCTATATCCTATAAATAATAAAAATACATTTTTTTCTTTTGATAATTGACTGTAGATGTGAGGACTCTATAATTCAACCAAATGGCTGTATGCTATACAGTCCTGTGCAAATATCTTTTTAAAAAATTAATAATCCTTTTTTGCTATAAGGCTTTGACCCTACAATTTTCACAGCAACATAACTTCCATTCAGCCTGTACCATGTTTTCCAAGCCTTCAGTCAAGAAATCTACATGGTCAATCCACATGATGTCCAAATAAAGCATCTGGAAGGCCATTATGCCCTGTCAGTCTTCTAAAGGCACACAGATTTCCCCAG
This sequence comes from Sphaerodactylus townsendi, assembly GCF_021028975.2. Taxonomy (NCBI): domain Eukaryota; kingdom Metazoa; phylum Chordata; class Lepidosauria; order Squamata; family Sphaerodactylidae; genus Sphaerodactylus; species Sphaerodactylus townsendi. Next base: position 94,249,753 of record NC_059433.1, read on the forward strand.
ATTCATCCCATCGGGTCTGGTCATTCTGTTCTTCCACGTCATCAGGAAGTTCTTCATCAGCCTCCCCCACTTCATTTTCCTCAAATTCTTCATCTCTTGGAAAATCTGTGTCCTGAACCTGGTCGACTCCCTCTTGCCCTCCTGATTGAGATTTATCCGCACAGTCAACACAAACACCATAACGTCGAGATCCATGCCTTATTCCAACACTGGCTGCAAGCATGAATATCTTCTTGCATACCATACATTTGTACTTTTTATCCTTCTTGTGAACCTAAAAAAGAAAGGACAATAAGTCAGAACACTTTTTTTTCAGCTCCACTGCTTAGCAAGTTTGCTTTGACTAATGCTAGTAATCCAGAGCACTCTTTCAATAGTCCCTGTTCTATGCTGTTTATCTTGGAATTTTGTTTCCATTCTTTACTATGTGCTACACATAAGCGGCTGGCTTAGTGGAATGAAGGTCCTGGTCTTAGCAAGAAAAGACCAGGCACTTCGCAGCACTTACACAGACCTAGTTTCTTAATATGCTGACTTGTACAGTACCCTTGGACCTTGTTTTACAGCACAGTGTTTTTTTAAAAGATGGATTTAAAAACAAAAGTGTCATTGAATAAATACAATTTTATTAGGAATAAACACTAACATAGGTTAACAGTGAGGCTGATATTAGGTGAGTTAATCACACAATAGCACAGTAGAAGAAAGCAATACAAATACTGGAATAATTAAGAAAAGGTTCTCTTAGAGGCACTGAAACATTCAGCATGGAAAGTATCTTTCCCTGGCTACTGAAAACACAGACAAGCCTGCATCATTTTAAAGATGCCAGAGTTGCTACTACCTACATGTTTAATCCTAGTAGCTAGAGAACCTGAAACATGTTCCTTATCACAATAACTTGGTTAACAGGATAAAAAAATTACACTGGAAGCATTCATATGACATCCAACACATGCAATGTAGCAATATTTTTCATCACGGAACTTTTAAGAAACATGAACATGTCAAGCGTTGAGCCCATCAATGCAAACTTCAGTGGGAAGAGATAACACAAATGTATGATCTATTTCAAATATTACTGTAGGTAAAATGGACCTGCAATTGAAATCCTCAATGAGGATTTCCAGCTTGTCATTACCGCCAAACAAGTATACCTATGCAATACATATTTAACGTTTTAATTGTGCATTTAGTATGATCTGTTCAAACAGCTTATATCAGTGATGGCGAACCTTTTTGAGATCGAGTGCCCAAATTGCAACCCAAACCCCACTTATTTATCGCAAAGTGTCAACCCGGCAATTTAACCTGAATGCTGAGGTGTTAGTTTTGAAAAACCGGTTGGCTCCCTCTTCCTCCGCCCCACTCGCTCGAGCAGGGGTCAGCCTGCTCTAGCCTCCAGCAAGTTCCACGCACACCGCTCTGTGCCTCTCTAGCATCTCTGCCTCCTCTGCCCCCCCCCCCCCAAGGCAGCAGCCACCCGGAACACAGGCGCCAGGCCCGCCAGCCGAGTCCTCCCTGCTCACTGCAGTGCGCGCACGTCATGCTCTGTGGCCCAGGCCAGCCTAGGGGTGTGTGTGTGTGGGTGTGTGATTTTTTGCCCCCCACATAACAAACTCTGTGTTCGCGTGCCCACAGAGAGGGCTTCGAGTGCCACCTCTGGCACCTGTGCCATAGGTTCGCCATCACTGGCTTATATCCTTAGCAAGTCAAGTTTGGATGTTTACAGCAAATAAATCTCCTCTGCTGTAGATCATGCAAGAGAATTTCATTATAGCTCAGGAGTGAAGTAACAAGGAAGCAACTCCACTGTCCAATACCTGGAATACAGATAATATTTTGCCTCCGCTAAAGCCAATGCAAGTAGAACAAAGGTTGGAGAGGCAACATTCATTTACAGGCCAAACACGAGCTTTTCTGCCTACAGTATAGGAAAACATCTGTGTGATTTTATTTCAAAATTGTGTGATTAAGATACGCATGGGGATTTTAATTCAAAATGTAAATATATGTGTTGTATAAATCTGGCACAAACTGGAAGCTCAGTCAGTGTATACTTGCAATTAATGTAGAGTAAAAAAAATACCGCAACAAAGAATCACCAGTTGTGGAACAAAAGAGGCAAAACCCTCAAAGGTACATTAAAATAAATTTTAGGGCCCAGTGCATTTTCATCTGAAAAAGATCATCTTCAGACCCCAAAAGCATGCTCATAGGCCCCTTCCGCACATGCAGAATAATGCACTTTCACAATTGTTTGCAAGCGGATTTTGCTATTCCGCACAGCTGCAAAGTGCATTAAAAGTGGATTGAAAGCGCATTATTTTGCATGCTAATAAGGGCCTAATAAGGAATTACTTGTGCATGGACTTGTGTTGCGCCATAGTAAGCTAGTTTTAAAAGGTAAAAGGTTTGAGGAAGCCCAGGCAACCAGGAGGTGGAGGGAGCTCCTTATTTGGGCAATGACATCAGGGGGAGTCACTGCCCAAATAAGGAGCTCCCTCCACTGCAGGCCCGGCTTCCTCAAACCCAGCCAAGGTGGAGGGAGCTCCTTATTTGGACAATGACATCGGGGGAGTCACTGCCCAAATAAGGAGCTCCCTCCACCTCCCAGCTGGGTTTGAGGAAGCCCAGCCTGCGGGGAGGTGAAGGGAGCTCCTTATTTGGGCAATGACTCCCCCTGATGTCATTGCCCAAATAAGGAGCTCCCTCCACCTTAGGCTGCCTGGGCTTCCTCAAACCCAGCTGGAGGTGGAGGGAGCTCCTTATTTGGGCAATGACATCAGGGGGAGTCACTGCCCAAATAAGGAGCTCCCTCTGCCTCCTGGGGTTTGAGGAAGTCCAGCCAGCCAGGGTTCCCCTTCACCCTCCCAGGAGGCAGAAACAAGCAGCTTGTGCAGCCGCAGGGAGGTCGTCCCGGCCATGCCCCCAGCCTCGGCAGAGGCCTGAAGAGCCGGCTGGTAAGCAGTGACTTGCGTATAAGCCGGGGGGGGGGGGGGGGCACTTTTCAGCCTTTAAACAGGGCTGAAAAACTCGGCTTATACGCGAGTATATACAGTACTCTTCAGTGTGATCAAGGAGGTACAGATTTGCAGATTAGTTAATAGCAGCAGATCAGCACAAGTGGAGAGAAGAGTACTCCACCCAATTCTACCATGCCTTGGAGATTGCCTCTTTAGCTGCTGTTTATTTTTTTTAAGAACCTCTGCACCAACAAAAATGGCGGACACTTGGGCTCAGTGCTTATGGCAACAATGAAGCAGTCAAAGAGACAGAGCACCATCATAAATCAAGACTCCTTCCCTCCCTCCCAGGCTCCGTTTTCTGGATGCCTTCTACAAGTAGCAAGCTGGCTATAGTGAGTGGCCTTAGAATAGTTTAGGACCCTGCAAGATCCTTCTCTGTTTTCCCTCTTCCCCTGTCATTTAGATGAGGGAGCAGTGAGGATTCCTCAGATACGGGGCAGGTTGTGAGGCACTGGCCCTGGTTGACTAAGGCAGTACAAAAATCCTCAGCGGTCCATAGTCCCCACGCTTCTTATAGAAACCCAGCCCCTCTTCCTAGGATTCAAGAGTACCAGACAATTATTCTAACAAGGAATAAGGGGAAAGGTCTGAGAAGGAAATAACCAAAGGGACTACTGGGAATGTTATCCAAGTTTAGCACTGGAATCGCTTAGAACCCCCAGAAACTGGCAAAGAAGAGAGAAATCCTAAAGTTAAGGCCAAAGAGAAAATGGAATTTTTCCCCCAGGTTACCTGCTGCAGAAAGGGTAATATAATGTCCAGAATTCTTTGAGTATCAAATGAAGCTACAACTCTCTCCCATATACAAAATCTAGCGCCCCACCCCCACCCCGTTTGTTCTCTGCCTACTAATGTTATGGATTTTTTTCAGATACTAGATGCCCCTGCAGTAGCTCGCCTGTCAGGGGGCCTCATTACCAAAGATGGGGAAGGATCTCTACGTAAGTCAGTAAGTCAGATTATGCTCTCAGAAAACCTTACGGGCCTACAGTCTGACTGCAGGGCCTTGCCAAGACGTATCTCCACTCCAAGGCTAGTACTTCTTTGTTGAAGGATCTATTTTCATCCTCCTGATCAGATCTCTGAGTCTAGAAAAATGAGTACAGACACTCTAGCCAGCTCTCAATGCCTAACCTACCATGTGTTTCTTATCAGCTCATCCAAGAATAACCTGAATCCACCACAACAGACAGAGCACCCAGGGGTCCGTCCTCCAGAAATAGGCTCTACCAGAAGAAAAAAAATACAGAAAATCTCTGGAATGACAAAGTAACTAATATATTTCAGGTCATAAACTTTGGAAAGACCACAAAACCTAATTACTGCCTGTCTGGACTTAGTTCCTTGAATGAGGTTCTAATACTATCCCCCTGCAGTGATTCTTAAGACCCTTCTAGCTACAGACCCTTCAAAAGGCAGTCTGAGGGACAGGTTAGGTTCCACCTCTCCCTAAGAGTGACCAAAGCTGACTGAATGTTAGTGAGAGATGGAAAATGGCAGCGAGGAAAGCAGTTGGGAGCTAGGGAGTTAAGGGGAAAAAGAGTATGTCCACCTGAGAGAAGCAAAGGCAAAGATCAACTTAAAGCTAAATAGAAAGAAAAGTCACTTTGTAACAAAAAATCCCAACTGTTGGAATAGGGAAACAATTCATAAGTTTAATACAAACACAATTTCTACCTCACTTCAGTGCTATCTTCAAACCATTAAAGAAGTTAACTCCTTGTTTAATTCTGTTGGCTGTGTGTCTCTGTGAAAGAAACACACACGCATACCAATGAAGATCTCAGTCTACATATGTTTTAGGATATAAATAAATAGGGGCAGCATGTGAGTGGAACAGCGTTTGAGCCCCCAACTCCAATAAGTCTGAAATGTTTGAGCAGGGCCTGTTATTAAAGGAGCTGGACTACCCTGTGTAAGGGTTTCAATGGTGTTGATGTTCAGAACAGCCGCCTGGCCTTGACTGAATTCCAAAATCCGGGCGATGGGCCAGCATCTGCGGCGGAGACTCTGGGGGAGGCCTTATCTCTTCGAGAGAGATGAGAACTCCGTTCCCATGAGAAACCGGGAGGGGGGATGGGATGGACAGAGTTATAACCTGTGCTTCTGGCGGGAGACTTTATTCCTGCCACGTCGTGTACGTGAGCTTTCTAGGATGTCTGAATAAACGGTCTTTTACACCAAAAAGCCTTTTATTTCTGCTTCTATGGAATTCCTTACATTGTGGCAGGAATCCTAGTTCATCTATCTTCCCAGTGTAGTGGACCTCTGGTGTCTCGGCATGGAGAGGTTGAATATTCCTGAAACTGTGGAAGGCGCGGTAGCCCCCAAAGAGGGCTCCGAGCTTTCCCTTCTGGATTTGGAGGAACCGGCGGGAGAACGGGTCTCGCTGGTAACTCTTTCCCGTCCTCGTATCAACACGAGTCTTCCCTTACTTCGTTGGGACGAGGGACGAGGGAACGATCATGTGGACTTGCATGAGTCGTTTGGGGCGCTGTCTATGGATCGGTATTGTGGATCGGATACCTACCCGTTTCCGTGTGGATTACAAACCTCAGATGCAACCTGTCACAGAGGAGATGGGCCTGACCACTTTTCATCGCGGCAACCCAGGAGTCAATTGAACGATTCCTGGACTCGTATTTCGATGATGCTCCCAAGAATCCACCGTGGCACTTAGCACTGGGGCCCGTCCTAAGACCACCGTAGAAACCGGGACTATATCGGGATTGGGAGGGGTATCCGTACCAGCTTCCGATCGGACTCCCCAGATCCCGGATCAGCAGCTGCACCAGAGGCGCCCCGTGGAGCCGCCGGTGGACCACGAGGTGCTGAATTCGATGAGGAGGAATCCGAAGAAAGCCTGCCTTCTCATCCGGACCTATTTCCCCTCCCGTCAAAAGAGAGCTGGGATGAGGAAGTGGCCCGACTGCGAGATGCCCAAGAAGCATGGGCCCGTGAACGCCAGCTATGGGAAGAGGAACGGGAGCAGCTGCAGCAAGAGCGCGAAAACCGGCACCAGGACCGGTAACATCAGAGCAAAGAAACCCAACTCGAATCGGACCGTGCCAAAGAGGCTGTGCAACGGGAATATATGCAGAATCTACCGACCCATGATAAGGCCCTGCAACACTCCAAACTGGATCCAGAGCGTCAACGCAGCGTTAAGGCCATGCGTGCACAAAGTGAACTAACTGCAGCCATTCAACGAGACGAACTGGCCAAACTGGAACGAGAGAAAGCAGCTTTGCATGCGCACCAAGATGCCTTGACTCGCAAGGAAAGAGACTTAGCCGCCTTGGAAAAGGAGCTGAAGAAGCAGCGGGACAAGATGCCCCAAGCTGGAGTCTACGCCGTTACCGGTACAGCCAACGCCAGAGGGGCGACGCTTCTGGGTCCTGCTACTCGCGTATCTGCCACCTTCCAAAGGCCTGCTCCCACCAGAGCACCAGCGGCGCCGGCACCTGTGCCTCCACCTCCACCGATTCCGGCTCTCCCTGGGCCACTGCCTCAACCTGCGCAACCGCCGCCCCAGCGAGCTCCGAGGGCCGTGGAGAGAGGATATTACAGACCTCCGATACCTGCCCGTTTCGATGGGACCGCTTCCAAACTCCCCTACTTCATCCTGCAACTCGATGCCCACATGGAGGACTATGACGATTTGTACCGGTCTGAACGCGAAAAAATACGGGACATCGGTTCCGTCTTGGATGGAGCGGCAGCCGACTGGTTTGTGACTCTTTTTGACCTGCAAGGGGATGATACTGCGTTCCTCCAAGCCTTAAGGGCTGCGTTCCTCCAAGCCTTAAGGGCTCGCTTCCAAGATCCGGATGCTGAAAATGAAGCCATCCGCACCATTAAATCTATTCAGCAAGGCAACCGCTCTTTTGCTGAATTTGCCCGTGAATTTCGTGCGGCGGCTGCTCGACTCCCTCCTGAGTGGCCTGAGCGCATGAAATGTGAATACTTCTCGGATGCCGTCGACGGCAAACTGCGAGAAACGGTGTTCCTTATTCGGATCCCACGCACTATTGCTGAATGGATCGAATTGGGATCTCAAGTGGCGTCTCGTTTGGATTACGCTCGCGCCGGGGGGCGCCCACGCGCCAAAACCCGCTGCTACGACCACCTCTGCGACTCGCAGTAAGTCAAGCCCAGCAGTCTCTACTGAAACCACCTCCGAGCGCCGTCGCCGTTTGGGATTGTGCCTTTACTGCGGAGGACCGGGTCATCTAGCTGCCAACTGCCCGAAAAACAGAAGCCAACCGCTCCGGCTGCGGCGCACCCCATCAGCCAAGCCACCACGTAAATCCGGGCCGCCTCCGACGGGCTCGTCTAAGGCGGTTACCGGCGACCCAGAAGAGGGAAGTGGCGGTTTGCCTCTCATCAACGCCCATGGATATGGGTTCGACTCCAGATGCGGTGAGTGAAGGCAGCCTCCCATTACGGTTCAAAGCGATTCTGGCCAACCCCGCTAAGCACACTCGTATTATAGCCTCAGCCCTTGTAGATTCTGGGTGCTCCCATTGCTTAATGCGGTCCCAAGTGGCTGAAGAACTTGGATTAGACCGAAGTTCCCCTAGCTAAGCCCATACCGTTCACACAAATGGACGGCAGCCCCTCGGGGCCGAAGGACCGCCCAGTTCAAAACGCAACCGGTTCTCCTCGCGCTGACCATTGGGAGAAAATTAGTTTTATTCTGGCCCCAGTGGCCAAACACTCCATTGTCCTGGGCATGCCATGGTTGTTGTTGCATGAACCAAATATCATTTGGAAAGAACGGATCTTAGAATTCACTGACCCCCCCTGTGGAGAACACATGAATTGGGGGGATAACTCACCTCCTAATGACATACACCCCTGGCTTTCGTCAGCTGTGCAGCTCCAATTGCTCCCGAATCCACTGGCATTCCACCGGCTTACCAGGATTTAGCCAGAGTATTTCAGGAGCAAGAATGCGATCAATTGCCACCCCATAGAGACACTGACTGCAAAATCGTATTACAGCCAGGGGCTCAACTGCCCAAGGGTAGAATCTACCGCATGAGTCCCAATGAGGAGAAGGAACTTCGTGCCTTCTTAGACAAGAACCTTGCTCGCGGATTCATACGACGAGCTACCAAACACACACATGCTGCTCCTGTATTATTTGTTAAAAAAAGGACGGGTCTTTAAGGCTCTGTACGGATTACCGAGGACTCAATGCGGTTTCCCTGTCCAATAAATACCCTTTGCCTTTGATCAAGGACCTTTTAGATGCATTGGGCAAGGGACGTATTTTTACTAAGTTGGATTTAAGAGAAGCATACTACAGAGTCAGGATTGTGGAAGGCTATGAACATTTGACTGCATTTAACACAAAATTTGGACAGTATGAATACTTAATAATGCCATTCGGGTTAAGTGGGGCCCCCGGAGCTTTTATGGCCCTCATCAACGAAGTTCTACATGACTTACTATACAAGGGAGTAGTTGTGTACTTAGATGATGTTTTAATTTATTCACAAACCATGGAGGAGCATGAAGCCTTGGTTCGGGAAGTATTAAAACGCGTGCTCGACAACTCCCTCTTTGCAAAACTTTCTAAATGTTGTTTTCACCAATCCTCCATAGACTATTTGGCTATCGGATCTCTTCCGAGGGGTTAAAATGGATCCTGCTAAGATCCCGAAGCAGTCCTCCAATGGCCTGCCCCACCAATCGGAAAGAACTCCAGTCTTTCCTAGGGTTTGCTAATTTCTATCGTTGACTTTATACCCCAATTCGCTGAACTGACTCTCCCACTCACAGACCTCTTACGTACTAAAGGTAAAGACCCACAGGCTGCCAAGCCCGGGGCCCCCCTTTCTTGGTCTAAGGAATGTCAGACAGCCTTTCAACATTTGAAATCAGCTTTTACTACCGAACCTATCCTAAAACACCCTGACCCAGATCTTCCTTTTGTGGTTCACGTGGATGCCTCGGACAAAGCGCTTGGTGCAGCCCTGTTGCAGAGAAATAAAGATGATAGGCTTGTTCCGTGTGCTTATTTATCAAAAAAATTCTCTGGTGCTGAGCTCAACTGGACTGTAGGGGATAAAGAGACTGCGGCCATCAAAGTAGCGCTCTCCACTTGGCGCCACTGGCTGGAGGGGGCTAAACACCCCTTTCAAGTTTGGTGGGATCACAAGAACTTGGCAGCCCTTTCCACCCCTCAAGATGTCCGCAAAACAACTCCGTTGGGCCGATTTCTTTTCTCGTTTTCTCTTTCACCGTCCATTTTTTCCCTGGAAAAAACCAATTAACTGGCTGATGCGCTCTCGGCCTGCCGAGGAGGGTGGAGCTGCCTTACGGGATATCCTGCGCACTGTTCTCTCCCCCTCCCAATTGGGGCTGGCTGTCACTCGATCTCAGACGTCCACTCCTCCTTCACCACCCATTCCCAGCCTGATCTCTCCTTTCCTATGGGAACTCGAGGAGGCGGGGCTCTTGAGCCACCAGCGAGGAAGGTGACTCCCAATTACGCGGAGAATGGTGTTTGGAGGCCGGGGATTGTTGGTACGTGCCTCCCCTCCGTAAGCAAGTTCTCCAGGCCTGTCATGATGTCTGCTCGCCTGGACATTTTGGCTTCCTTAAGACTCTGCATTTGGCCCGCCGTCAATTTTGGTGGCGCGCGATGCGTAAAGACATTGAGACATATATCAAAGGATGCTCTGTTTGTGCGGAAGCCAAATCCGTTCCGGGAAAGCCCCATGGTCTGTTAAAGCCTCTCCCGGTGGCCTCCGTCCCTGGGAAGTCATCTCCATGGATTTTATTACGGATTTTGCCAGAGAGTCAAAGGCAACACAGTCTTGTGGGTGGTGGTGGATTTATTTTCCAAGCAAGCCCATTTCATCCCATGTACTTCCATCCCCTCGGCTCCTAAGTTAGCCCGGCGTCTGTTCATTCAGCATATATATCGTCTACACTCCTCCCCCGTCAAGGTGGTGTCCAACCGTGGGCCAATTCATTTCAAAGTTCTGGAAAGCTTTTCTGGGCTTGTTGGGGGCCGCCCCGGCAATGCCGCCCCTACCGTTCAAAGTGACGGTGAGTGGGAGAGAGCGAACAGAACCCTGGAACAGTATTTACGTTGTTACACCAACTATCACCAAGACAACTGGTGCGATTTAATTCCGTTTGCAGAATACGCCTACAATAATGCGGTTCATAGCAGTACAAAAAAAAACCCCTTCGAAATTGTGTCTGGCCGATCCTTCCCTCCGTTGCCACAACTACCCGCAGAAGCGTTGAATCCTCCAGAGTTCCAACAGTGGATTTCATCTCTGGCCGAGGGGTGGAAAACAGTCCAGACCGCCTTACAACAAGCTAAAGATTCCCAAAACTTCAAAGCGGATAAGCACGGCTCTGATTTCCCTTTATGTGTGTAAGCCTGGGTATATTTGTCTACCAAGAATCTCAGAGACGTACATAAATTTTCAAAACTGGGCAAAAGATTCGTGGGACCTTTTAAGATTACTAAAGTGATTAATGATGTCACTGCCCGGTTAGACTTGCCTAATTCTCTAAGTAATATCCATCCTGTCTTTCATTCCAGTTTACTCAAGGAGGCTCCCGTTTCCGATGCCTGGCACGACCCTCCGGAGAGACCCCCGCCGACTATAATTGATGGCCACAAGCATTACGAAATTGACGCCATCCTGGACTCTCGTTTTAATCGCAAACGCTTGCAATATTTAGTCTCTTGGGTGGGATATTCCTCTGGGTATAATCAATGGGTCTATTCAGAAAATATTGACGCCCCTTCCCTTATTTCTGCTTTCCACCGCACCTTTCCGCACAAACCTGGGGGGGAGAAGTTTTTCTTAAGGGAGGCAGAGTGTAAGGGTTTCAATGGTGTTGATGTTCAGAACAGCCGCCTGGCCTTGACTGAATTCCAAAATCCGGGCGATTTTGCCCAGTCTGCTGATGTCTCTATCAGTAAGACAGAGAACCTGACAAGAGAAATGTGTGATGGTCTGACCTACTTGTAATTCTGAACTTGAGAGAGAGAAGTACAGAGTATGGTAGGTACTTCATGTGAGTGGAGAAGGGATGTTACAGGAAAGTATTTCTTTAGACATCAACTACCTGCTACAACAGGGCCTCTTCTGGTGCCAAGGGCAATGATTATATAAAGCCCAGCATAATTCAGGCAATTACAGATATGAGGTTGACAGATTGGGGAGCAACCTGCCAGAGAAGATATGTGAAAAGAGATATGGAACCATGCAAAGCAGGAGATGATCAACCACCTCGAGATCAGAGCAATAAGACTGGCAATAGTCAAGATTCCAAAATGTGATCAAAAACAATCACATATTGATAAGAGCCGACAGTATCTCAATGAAAGCCCTCATAAACAAGGTCCAAGTTATCTACCCTGCATGCAGAGACAGCACAGATGCCATCTTGGGCAAAAAAGAACCTCAAATTGATATCAACTGAACCCTTACAGAGCAGCAGAACATGCTCCTAGACTGGATAAGCAGGCAACCCATGGTCTCTCACAAATGTTTTAAATAAGACCGAAATCTTCCATCATATTGCAAAACATTTTGGAAACCTAGATGTCTTCATCCTGTATATCAATCATCATTTGTCCAATTTTTCACCTGATTCCAGGCAGCAGGAGCAGAGCAAACAGATGTCCTGATATCCCTCCCGTCACTGAGCTCCCTCTTTGCTTTTCCATCTATTCTTATTATCCAAAAGAAACAGGAAAGGAAAAGCAACTCTTGACCTGCAAATGCCCATGAAGACCCCTGTTTTAAGCATTCATGTAATCATTAATAGAAGACCTTTGGAAGATTCTAATCTGTCTGGATATACTTCAACATGGGCCACTGTAGACCCAGAATGGCAGAACCTGATTTCATAGAAACTGAAAGAGAAAGACTCTTCTATAACCATCACAAATACCATGCCAGCCTCTAGAAGAGTCCATTGGATTCTCACCGTGAAGGGCTTTTCTACTGGAGGGAAGGGAAGACATCTTGTATGAGATATGCTCTTCACCACTTACAGGGAGGCAGGCCAATCAGAAATCTCTGACATCACTTCCTGTGTAGGTCCTCTGGGTCAATTCCCTCAGTATTCTGCCTGACATCGTAGTAGACATGAGGACCACAGGAAGACGAACTAAACATATAACATTTTAACACTCGAACACAATGTTAACAACATAAAACATAACTTCAGCTGTGTTTTACTCTGGCTCCATCCTATTTTCTCTCACGTTCTCTATTCTTTTGGAGTACCATCATTGGGAAGAAACCGAGACCGGGGTATGTGTGTGTGTGTGTGTGTGTCAAGATGTCTTCCCTTCCCTCCAGTAGAAAAGCCCTTCACGGTGAGTATCCAATGGACTCTTCTACTGGAGGGGAAGACATCTTGTATGGGACCTCCCCGAGCAGTGTCCCCTAATTAGGGTGGGTCCCCTTAATCCCCGATGATGGTTTCCAATACTCTTCTGCCGAAGGCCACATCTGCGGCTGCAATGGAATTCAATTTGTAGTGTCGTACAAATGATGAAATAGATGACCAAGTTGCCGCTTTGCTTATTTCCTCCACAGATGCATGGTTTCTAAATGCAGCATTGGTTGCCGCACTTCTAATCGAGTGCGCAGTTACGCCTGACAGGAGTGTCAGACCACTAACCTTGTAAGCCTCAATGATGGTTGCTTTCAGCGTAGAAGGCCTACCTTTGGAGGTTGAATATTAATGAATAATGATTCTGATTTTCTCAAATGCTCTGTCCTGATTAGAAAAGCCTTCAATGCTCTCCTGACATCTAGTGTGTGCCATAATTTCTCTTTTGGGTGAATTGGATTCGGCATGAAATTAGGAATCGTAAGCTCCTGTCTCCAATGGAAGTTCGTATTCACTTTTGGGATGAAAGCCGGATCTGGTCTCAGCGTGACTCTATCTTTGTGGAAAATACAAAGTTTTGGGTTTGTAGACAGCGCTTGAAGCTCTGATACTCTCCTTGCTGAAGTTATCGCAACCAGAAACAATGCTTTCATTCTAACCCATCTTAGATCCGTTTCTTGAATTGGCTCGAATGGCTGTTTAGTAAGGGCTGTTAACACTGTGTGTAATCTCCACTATGGAAATCTATGCATTGTCGGTGGTTGTGATAGCTTAACTCCTCTTAGGAAATTCATGTCTGTCTGTCTGGTGATGGTGACGCCTTCAATGAATGGGCACACAGTGGGTATGGCTGCAATTTGTCTTTTTAAAGTGGAGCTATGGAGACCTAAGTCAAAACTTCGTTGCAGGAATTCCAGTATGTTCTGTAATGACGGACCACTGCTCCACTGCCACACCATCTTACGAAGGCTTTCCATGATGAGTTATATATAGTAATCGTTGACCGTTTATGTGCTGCCAGAATGGTGGTTGCCACTTTTGCTGAAAATCCTTTTCGCATCAGATGTCTCCTCTCACAAGCCACGCAGTCAATTTTAGCCATTCTGGGTTGGGGAAATTGATGGGTCCCTGTGAGAGTAGATCTGGCACCGGATCCAGTTGTATTGGTGGGGCAATCATCATTTCCTGTATTGTCGAAAACCACGGCCTCCTGGGCCACCTTGGTGCCACCAGTATCACTGTCGCTCCTTCTTCTTTTATTTTCCTGAGCAGTTGAACTATCACCGGAAATGGTGGGAACGCGTATAGAATTCCCTGGGGCCAAAGTGCCGTCAAGGCATCTGTGTCCATCGCTTTGCTGTTGTAAAACCTGGTCATGAACATCTCCACTTGGGCGTTGTTGGGCAACGCGAACAGGTCCACCGTTGGCCAACCAAGAACCTCGGTAATTTGTTGGAAGACTACCAGATTCAGTTGCCATTCCCCTTCCTGGATTTGTTGTCTGCTCAGCCAATCTGCCTTTTTGTTTTGTTTTCCCTTTATGTGTTGAGCTTCTAGGGATAACAGGTGTTGTTCCGCCCAGAGAAGTATTTTGGTTGCTTCCTGATGTAACCTGCTTGACCTTGAGCCGCCTTGATTGTTTATGTACATTTTCGCCATGACATTGTCCATCCTCAAGATGACGTGCTGGTCTTGGAGTTGTGGTTTGAAGTGCATCAGCGCCAGCAGTATTGCCCTTGTCTCAAGAAGATTGATGGGTAATCGCGAATCTTGTTGTGACCATGCTTCCTGAATGAATTTTTGGTCTAGGGTTGCCCCCATCCCGTGAGGCTGGCGTCCGTGTATATCTGCGGTCTGTGATGGTGCAAATGCCTCTGATGAGGCTGTCCCAACGCGTCCACCAATGTAGGCTGTCCTTGACTGAGGTAGGGAGAATAACCTTCCTGTCCCTATTTAGAATGATGTCCCTTTGAAAACGTCTGAGGAACAGTTGAAGGGGTCATGTATGAAGACATGCCCATTGTGATAGGTCTATTACCGTGATTAAGAGGCCCAATAGACTTGTTAGTTGAATTAGTGATTGTTAGTGCACGCCTATTACTTTCCTGGTCACTTGTTGGATTTTTGTTACCTTTTCCTCCGGTATGAAGAGAGCGTCGTGCTGGGTATCTATGGTTGCACCTAAGTGATTTAATCGTAGCGCTGGTGTAAGCGAGCTTTTTTCTTTGTTTATCAGGAATCCGTGGTGTTGTAGCACATTTACTACTGTTTCTACATCTTCTACCCCCTGCTAGTATGTCCTGGAGCGGATCAACAGATTGTCAAGGTAGGGGTAAATATGTACTCCCTGTTCTCTGAGGAGAGTGATGGGGGCCAATAGAATTTTTGAGAACGTTCTTGGCACAGTTGCCAACCCGAACAGAAGTGCTTTGTACTGTAAATGTTGATCCCCCACCGCGAATCTTAGGAATTTTCTGTGTGAGGGGTGGATCATGACATGGAGGTATGCTTCTCTCAGGTCCAATGACATCAGAAGGTCTCTGTGGTTTAGTGCCAGTGAGATGGACCTCAGTGTTTCCATTTTGAATTTTGGGACTTTGATAAATTTGTTGAGGAATCTTAGATTCAGTACTGCTCTGCAGTCCCCTGACTTTTTGGGGACCGTAAAGAAGTGCGAATATAATCCTAATGATCTCTCCTGCATCGGGATCACCTCTACTGCCTGTATCTGTAACAGATGTTCTATTGCCTCCAATGTTTGTTTTGCTTTCTGCGGGTTTTTGGACAGTGGAGACGGCACGTAATGTTTTTTGGGTATCTTTTGGAGTTCTATTACGTAGCCCTTTTGGACTGCTTCCCGTACCCAACTGTCCACGTGACCTCCTTGCCAGATTTAGCTGAACTTGGCAAGGCG
Organism: Sphaerodactylus townsendi; assembly: GCF_021028975.2. NCBI lineage: Eukaryota > Metazoa > Chordata > Lepidosauria > Squamata > Sphaerodactylidae > Sphaerodactylus > Sphaerodactylus townsendi. The sequence continues at coordinate 94,265,083 of NC_059433.1, forward strand.
ACCCCCCACCGGGAGGTCCAAACCGTCATTTCTTGTTGCGGTCTGTTTTGAAGTTTTTGCCCTGTTTGGTAAAGGGGCGGAAGTTTTGCTTGCTCCGAAAGGAACTTTGGTTTTGCCAGTTTGGGCGTGGACCCGCTCTGGGGGTCCGTGGTAGTGTCTTGTGAGATCTGAAGGTTGTACTGTTGAAGTTCTGAGATCTCTCCAGTTTAATGGCCTTGGGCATCACTTTCTTTTTGTCTTTAGTTTCTACTAGTACCTGATCCAATTCTTTGCCGAATAGGGCACCTCCGTAATAGGAGTAGGCTGCCACTACATGTTTTGATTGAGTGTCAGCCTACCAGGGGCGTAGCCAGTTGTTCCGTCTTGCCACCATGTTGGATGACATTGTCCTAGCTGCTAATGCGATCGCGTCCATGGTGGCATCTGCTATGAAGGCATTTGCTATTAGAACCCTTTCTACCCCCTCCCTTAACGCTGCCTCCTCCGGTGGTAATCTTTCTATTATTCTCTTGAGCCACTTCATGGCAGCCCTGGAAACTGTTGAAGCTGGGGTTAATGATTTAATCAGTGCCGCCAGCCACTCATGCAATCTGCGTAATGCTGCTTCAGACTTGCGGTCTAGTGGGTCTTTAATAGTTCCCTCACCTTCCTTAGCTACTAGCCCCCCTGAGTGTAGGATTGCCACTGGGGAATCTACTGGAGGGTTCTGCAGCATGTCATGAAAGGGGGTAGGTAACAGGTATGTTTTCTTAAAGGTTAGGGGAAGTCCCTTCCTGCCAGCTGGGTTTAACCATTCCTTTTTTATGCATTTCACGAAATATTCTGGCACTAGGAAATATTTTTCGCCCTCAGAATCCTTTGGGAAATAATCTTCTTTTCCTTTTGGGAATCCTTTAACTGTCTTGGTTGAGGACCCCTCGCCCAGAGGGTTTGCGGGCTCTTCCGCATCAGCCTTGTCTTGCAGATCCAAAGCTGAGATAGTTTTGGTAATTAAAAGCTGCAAGTTCTCATTTCTAAACAGTTTGGCTGATTGTTCGTTTGTCTCCTCCACTGTTTCTTCCCCCTCTGAGAATCTGTCCAATTCCTCTGTCTCTTCTCTGTCTGACCCATCCTCTTCCTCATTGGGAAAGGCTATTGGGCCCCTGGGACGTTACAGGGACCCAATAGCCTTTCCCAATGAGGAAGAGGATGGGTCAGACAGAGAAGAGACAGAGGAATTGGACAGATTCTCAGAGGGGGAAGAAACAGTGGAGGAGACAAACGAACAATCAAGCTAGAAGAGGTGGGAGGGGGTTCAATCTGGGAGCGCTGAGATCGCATAGCAACTCTCTGGCGGTCCCTCGCTGTTAGCGCTTTATCTATCTCTTGCCGCAGTAAGGCTGCAAAGGCAGCAGGGGAAGCATTGTGCCAGGCCGTGAGCTCCAAATTGGCGGGAACTGTTGGTTCTGTCCTGGTGGCCTCCAGCGCAATGGCGTTTGGAGCCTCTTCCCCCGTCTCCAGCTGGGACTGCCCCCCCCCCCCGTACTAGTACCGGAGCCTGGGACTTGCCTGATCGGTTGGCTACCACTCGGAACTTCCGCATCACTTCCTTGCCATACCAATACTTCAGCTAAGCGCTCCAAGTCCCGCGAAGGGTTGGAGGAGCTCAGCTGGCAGCCGGCCATTGCAGCTGAGCCCTGGGAAGGCGCGCAGCTCCCTCGCGGCAATTCCGTCCTGTTCTTCTTAGGCGCGGGAGCTCCCTCCTCGCGCCTTGCCGCTTTTGTACTCTTTTGCATCTTGGAACTTCGCTTCGGAGAAAAGCGCTCCGCTTGCGTTTTCTTCTGTGCCTTTGCTCTCGTCCCCTCTGCAGTTGAGCGGGAGAATGTCTCCCTCGGAAGTGTGAATGATTGCAAGGCCATATTATCTCCTACCTCCCTTTTGTCTTTTGCCCACTTGGGACTAACACACACGCAAGACGGGGGGTAGAGAAACAACTGATCTCGCACACTCACAGGACACACAAAGGCCGTAGACTGAGGTAATGAATGGAGTCTCACTAAATAGCTGCACACCCTGCAGAGGCAGGAACAATACTGAGGGAATTGACCCAGAGGACCTACACAGGAAGTGATGTCAGAGATTTCTGATTGGCCTGCCTCCCTGCAAGTGGTGAAGAGCATATTTCATACAATATGTCTCCCCTCCCCCCCCCCCAGTAGAATTTATAGTTCTTCCTTTCGGTGCAAACAAAAACATCTAGATGTGTGCAGCCTGACATTATACCAAATTCAAAAGAACTTGCAACATCGTGTAGACCAAAAATTGAAAGCAAATATGCTGCACAGACAGGTAGCAACAGCCTTGGAAATTCAATCTTCAGACACACCATATTCTGGTTTCTTAAAGCAGCTGCCCAGGTCAACCTTGTTGTGATTTACAGATTCCCTTCTTGTAGGTTACACAAAGTCCTATCAGTTCTTATACAACCAACATTCTGAATGAAGTTCCAATAGTTAAGAATAACTGATGTTACTTCAGCCAGAAGGGTCTTGGAATCAGGCGCCCATCTACCAAGAAAGCTCTGCACATATTCCACAAAATGGTTCTAGGAACATATGCCACATTCAACCCAAAGGTCAATGCGTCTTCCACCAACCTCAGGAAATACTGTTACCTTCAAATGCTACAGGACAAAAATGTACATAAAAAAGCAGCTGTAAGTCATTAGCAGACAAAGCCCCATGATTCTGACTATAAGATTTCTAGATGGGGGCACCATAGAAATAAGAAGATTGCATTTAACGTAAGGGTTCCGTCTGCTGTGAGAAAGAGAGCATCTTGAAATGGATGAGATTCCTTTTACTGTTAATACACTTTTGAAGTTTGTAACTGAATGGACGTGTGATGGCAAGGACAAAAGTCCCAGAAGATAATTTCACAAACATGATCTCAGAAACATACCTATGCTCTCCTGCTGACGCTTTTCCCAATGGAAAAATGAAGTTTTGTATAGCACTGGAAGAACAGCAATGAAATACCTTTTCTTTTGTAATTGGTAAAATGCTTTTTGAAGACCATCATGGACTTTACATTAAAAAAGCAGATTGCAGAGAGTTCCCTCTTCAGTAGCAAGTATATTTGCAATGCTGCTTGCAAAACGCAAGCCAATTACACATTTATGTTTCAAAAAATTAGTTTCAGCAGCAAAATAAATTTAGGCTTGATAAAGTGGTAGTGCATATATTTCAAACACCCCCCCCTTTTTTTGTTTTTCTTCAATCTACATCTCTAGGGATATTACAACACAGGTTTGAGCATGTTAAGACATAGAAATAATTCTGCAGTTCTTAAGTAGTTCAACCACTGAGGCGACCCAAAGACATTCTGGGATTAAAGCTAATATGATCTTTTAAAAAAAATCAAAATTGCCATAGTCACAAAGTAATATGATAGTATTTAAAAATTGTACATCAATTTACTATCCATACCAAAACTGTTTTCTATTCATCAGTGTAGCAATTGTAAAATGTTACATACCAAGGAATGTCTCTTTACATGTTCTCGACGAGTAAACAGTTTTCCACAAATGTCACAGCTGAAAGATCTCACTCCTGTATGAATGAGCAAGTGTCTCTTTAGTGTTCTTCTGTATTTGGCTACGTAGTTACAGTGTGGACACTTCAGTTTGTTCATGATTAAAGATGAGTCACCTAAGAACAAGACACAACCAAGTTTAGTATGAAAATGAAATCAGCATAGTTTCTGAAAAATTCTGCCATTCATAAATATTACACTGATTGATTATTAGGTTAGCAAATCAAGCCTAAACTGTCCCTAGAAGCTAAAATGACTAAACTTAGACTATTGTACTTGGTCACATCATGAGAAGACAAGACTCTGTAGCAAGGAGGTAGGTAAGGGGTGGGGGTTCTCGGGTTCAAACCCGCCCATTGCATGTCTGAAGCTCTGCCCCCATTTGTGTTTTTTTGTATTTTAAAGTGGTTTTTTGCCTGCAGGGGGCGCATTTTTAGGCAAGTGGCACCACAATTTCAGGCTATCATCAGGTGACACTCCTGATGATACCAGCCAAGTTGGGTGAAGTTTGGTTCAGGGGGTCCAAAGTTATGGACCTCCAAAGGGGGTGCCCCCATCCCCCATTGTTTCCAATGGGAGCTAATAGTAGATGGGGCTACCCTTTTGAGGGTCCATATCTTTGGACCTCCTGAACCAAACTTCACTAAACCTAGGTGGTATCATCAGGAGAATCTTCTAAAGATACCCTAAAAGGTTGGTGCTGCTAGCTTAACAATTGCACCCCTGAGTCTCTTGCTGACACCACCCAGGCTTGGTGAAGGTTCGCTCAATGGGGGATGGGGGCACCTGTGATAGCCTGAAAGTTATGGACTCCCAAAATGGGTGCCCCATCCCCCATTGTTTCCAATAGGAGCTAATAGAATATGGGGGCTACACCTTTGAAGGTCCATAACTTTGGACCCCCCGAACCAAACTTCACCAAACCTGGGTGGTATCATCAGGAGAATCTTCTAAAGATACCCTAAAAGGTTGGTGCTGCTAGCTTAACAATTGTACCCCTGACAGCAGGAAAATTGACCCCCCAGATTTCCCCAGATTCTCCTTTTGAATCCAACCCCTTTGGCATGGATTTAAAGGGAGAATCTGAGGTCCCCAGATTAAACCTTGAAAGTGATGCTGTTTCAGGGTGGGGGATAATCCACCCCCAAACAGCATCACTTTCAATGTTGTTTTAACTGGGGACCCCAGATTCTCCCTTTAAGATGGATTAAAAAGGGGAATCTGGACTCCCTAATTTAAACACCATTGAAAGTGATGCTGTTTGGGGATGGATTTCAGCATCACAGCAGCCACCCATGGGGGGGGGGGCGCAAATCTCAGGTTTTGCACCAGGCTCCATTTTCCCTAGCTACCCCTCTGTCTGGAGGGGAGGGAGAAGGGACTGCTGGCTACCAGCTGGGAGCCCCGCTGGTGGGGGGGGGGGGCAGGGCAGTGGAGTCTGCCTGCTCTGGCCTCGGAGAGCTGCTTTTATAAGCACTGAGGCCGGGGCGGGGCTTGGGGAGATGTGGCCATGCCCCGAGGGGCGGGTGGGGGCCTTGCCCCCGAACCCCCCCATAAAAATCTATACCTATGTCACTGCTCTGTAGAAATTCAATAATTTTAGGAAAAGTGGAAGACTCAAGAGGAATTGTCTCCATAAATAAAGTCAATAGCCCCCAGTTTGAAGTTGGAAGTGACTTGATCGTACTCTTTTAACACACACACACAATTAGGTACATTCATATTTTAGAGTAAGGATCTCCACTGGATTCCTTGCCTTGCTAGAGAATATACCTTTAGGAGATCAGTTATAAAGCTCACTTGTTCAACTACTCTATGAAGATTTATTCAGTTTGCAAGAACTGATGCAAGTTGTTTTTTAAAAATATTTGATTGGCTGAAAGCCATTAAAAAAACCCAACTGCAAAGTTTGAGTTGTTCATGCATATTAATAAACAATGTTCTAAGCATTGATTGCTTTCATGTCTATGTAGCTGGTCTACTCTGGGGTTTCACTCAATGTTCAGATATTTATTTGGGTAATGATAATTGAGGTTTTAATGCAACCAATTTTTAAAACCTTATCTATAAAACTTTATGGAAATGTTTGAAGAAATCATGACAAATAATTATTGGAATCAAGTGGTATGTGAAGACGTAGCTAAGTTTCTTGCAGGTAGCAACAGAACTTCGTTGTGGTGTTACGCTATAGGACTTTTTACACTTCCCATATTTTTAGTGATTCCAGGACCAATTTGATGGGTCTATTTCCTTTTTTCCTTTTAATATTTTATTTTGGAGTTTTATAACTTAATTTTAAACTATGTAACACTATTTTCTGAACTTTAAGTCAATGAGACTATATTTACATATATGCGACAGAAATTTTTCTGCTCTATCTATAGTTGTCAGAACTATAATGCTGAAAAATCAATCACTTTAGTGGGGCTAAATGTGGAATATGAACAAATGTAAACTGTTTAAATTTAATTACATTTTGAAAATGTCTAGAAATTTTAACATTTTTTCTAGAAAATGCACACCTCTGAGAGCAAAGAACTTGGAGTTGGTGTATAGCATGCAAAAGCAGAATCACATACTATTTACATCCACACAGGAAGGATGCTTTGGGTTTCAGCAACATACAAGATTGTGTTTGTTCCTAACTAAATTCAGCTGGTCTGAACCAAGCAAAAGCGTCAAGATCCCCATACGCAACTAACATACTCCCAACACAAACACTTACAGGAAAAAAACCTGTATGATCGCTTTGCAGAATGAACTGCTGCTCTATGTTATTCATGTTTATCTACAGAGACACAACTAGCATTTTAAGAATAACATCTCTATAAAACATCCCTACATTTATCACACTTATGGAAGAAGTTGAGTCCTACTACTCTGTTCTTCTGATATGTACCTCTGGTGCAAACAGCTTCCTACACATTGGAGGAACATGCCAATGTTGGCAAAAAAAATGTGAGATCCAACCCAATATGTTAAAGACATTAGAAAAACAGTATTTTTAAAATACTGTCTTCATATTTCTTACCCTCCTCAACTCTACAATATACTATTCAAGTAAATATATCCTGAAGATAAAACTCTGCTGTTTGATAAATCAAGTGACTTTTATCCTTCTGCATAATTTCAACTGAATGCTTGTGTTTAATGATACACAATTGCCTCAGCAAAGAATGTGAATCAGAGATCAAAATTTGAAAGGCCAACTGCCATTTTTTAAATGTTCCCTGTGCAAAAGTCCAGGAAGGGTAATACTTGTTCAAAACTACAATTGATCAATAACTGCTATACAACATTAAGAATATTACGAATTTTAAAGCACATCTAACCAGAACAGGTGCTAGTCTGTGTCCCGTATTGATGTATGTTGTGTAAATTGCAAATTAATGCGAAACTTATACAAGGACGTTGCTCTTCTGTGGCAATTAAAATAATTTCTAATATCAATTCAGCAGCCAATTTTTAATAAAGAATTTTATGCACCCTTACCCTCACAGCATACAGAACTAATTATGAAAACAGGCAACTATAAATAATTATAGAAGTTACTTGCCATTTTCCCAGGTTTCCTTTGGCCAGGATTCAGGTAATAATCCATACTTGAAATCATTTGAAGTACCTGGCAACATTCCGAACTTGAAATCATTTGAAATAGCAGGAAACATTCCGAACTTGAAATCATTAGAAGTGCCTATCAGGAGAGGTTAAGGAAAGGTTATATATAAAAAGTCTATCTACTGAAGCCAAACAAGTGACCTATTTGTATGTGAAAGAGATATGATTATGAGTTAAGTCGCGGCTTCAGGCTAAAGGTACTCTACGCACTGGCATGAATGGTTACCACACACACATACACATGTGGCATGCCCAAGTCAAAATCCATGTAAGCAGCAGGTCAGATAATGCAGTCTAGTATCTGCTAAAGTGATCCTTAGAAAGATGGATATAACTACTCTAACCATTCTTTCCACAGGTGAAATAGGACCCAAACAGCCACACCTATACTGAAAAACCAATGCTGGAAGCACAACAGATGATCCCAGATACAGTGAGGGTGTATACTTGACTAGCGGGGCCCAGCCACGTGCTGCTGTGGCTTATTGTGGTGAAATGGAAAAGGAACAGTAGCAGCAAATCAATTGCAGAGGCCAGCAGTACGTGCTCATGCAAACACGCAGCCTGATACTGTACGATGTCATTGATGTGTGGGCCCGCATTCCTTGGGGGGGGGGAATGGAAAGGCACCCCTCCCACACATCTAGGCTGGCTGGTCATGATCCTGTACCTGGGAGTAAGTTTGGTTGGTGGCAATGGGTGTCGCTTCTGAGGAAACCCTCTGAGGGGCGCGACGCAGTCATTCAAAATATGACACAGTTGCTGTACCGAGCTTACTCCTGAGTAATGTGTGCCTGGTTTTCTTAACTGTAACCGCAGTATTCAGGGAATCTAGGGTGCCTGGCCCCTCCCTCCCGGTCCTTGCATGTCGCCCCTCACTCTCTTCCCTCCCTCACTTCTCTTCCCTTGCATGCCACCCCTCCCCCTCCTTCCCTTTCCCTCCGCTAGGGTGGGTGGGTCATATCAAGATGCTGGGCCCCCTGCCTCCCCTCCCTTGCATGCCACCCCTCACTGTCTCCCCTCTCTCACTTCTCTTCCCTTGCATGCCTCCCACTCCGTCCCTTTCCTCTCCATCCCTCTCTTCCCTTGCATGCCACCCCTCCCTCCCTTCCCTCTCCCTTGTGTGTATGTGTGTGTATGTGTTTCACTCCCACTCGAGTTACTGCCTATGTACTGTTTTCACTGCTCATATCTGGCTGTCTGAGTGAACATTCTAAGCAGCACGAACATTCTAAGGGTGACAGTTACACACAGGCAGCTGCATGTCTTTCACCAGGGAGAGCCAGGAAAAAGGCGTTTTACCTGGGCCAGGTGTGAAATTTCAGGTATGTGAACATCTAAAAACACTCTCGCCTGGCTGACTATAGTGGCTGGGAATTTTCAGAGAAATTGGCCCAGCAGTTACTGAGGTATACTGTCATCAACAAAAACACTGTTAGCTTTTTATATATATAGATAATAATGACCTAGCAATCAAATTACAGTACTTGGACTCAACAGTATACACACTAGTGAATTCTCCTAAGACCCAGTTATTCTACATCCCGGAGCTAATCGACATTATCATATATGCCTGCTGCTATCATACACTGCCTAGCAAGGATGAAATCTTGAACACGGAGCATGTGCTATGCAACTGACTTGCTGCCTGTGTTCATGCATTTTTTCCTGGAAACTGACCCCAAGTCAAACACTATTTTCTAGACAAGGTGTGACTAATTTCCTTCTCCTTCCTGCCACAGTAGTATTAACCCAATGGTGACCAAGAATATGCATTCCAAGAGGGACTACCAATTGAACAGAACGACAGATGAAGACATGACAATCAACAACAGGCAGAACTACAAACTGCAAGTTACTTTATACGGGATATTATGAAGCGTCAGAGGGATTATTTTTACCCTTTTATCCTATGTGCATACTTTGACTCACCCATCTTACACATCAAACTCTTAATAAAGTCATCTATGTGCACTAGACTAATGCTGTCATGCCCCTGGACTGTTCAGTAATGAGACTTCATGTTTAAATGATTTCCTTTGTTAAAAACAGCATCAGGATTAAGCATTTAGACTTCCATTGACAGAACTAAATATTAAGCACCAAAACACCTTCCATTATACCCTCACTCCATTCCCCCTTTCCATATTGCTTGACACCATCCTTCGGGTAACAGCACCCCTTCATTCTCATGGGAAGCAAAACAAAGCAAAACAACCCATACTCCCCAACGCTTTGAAGTATAGAAGTCAGCAGCTGCCTAATGAGCTGATTAGCCCATGCGTAAAAGCAAAACTAAACAGCAGGCAAGAAATGAAAGTCCCAGACAAAGGATCCCACATTCCGGCTGGGAGACATGACAGGATCAGGCCAGAACAGGGACAGATCATGACAAATGCATGGGGATACAACTGAAACAGATCAATATACATCTATGTACAAACACATGCAAAGTGCAACAATATTTACTAGAACCAGCTTATAAAACAGAGGGTGCTTACTTCAGTTTCCTCCCTCCCCCCCATTTAAATTACCCATGACAAATAAATCATTGTACAGTGTGCACAGCTAGTACTATTTTATAGTACAGCAAAATATGTACAGTAGTAGATTTAAAACAACTTTAGCAAAGACACACATATAAGAGTATACAGGGTTTGATTGAGGGTGAATAAAAATTTAAAAATTGAATTTTGAAAATGTAAATTGGATTTTTAATAGAATGCTTTTTGAGGAAAAATTATAGTTTGAATAATTTTCTATCTAAGATACATTACAGTCCAAAAGTTATTCATTATGAAATAAGGATTAGTTATGTAGCATGAAACTGTATATTCATGCAATGATTAATTTTTCTGGTAGATGAATTCCATTACTTCAGTCCCAATGTCATGCTCTTCCAGAGGTTTCTGTAAGATAATTTGGGGAAATTTTTCCATCTAGAAGATATTAATAACAAATGCTTTGCTCTTCAGTTCTCAAAACTTTGAATTTATGTCTGCAAAGATAACATGCCTCTTCTTCACAGTAAAGATGTTATAAAATAAACATACACATTTGAGAAAAAGATTTTAATCTCATTGTTCTTTTGCAACTCTATGTATATAGACTGGTTGTTGTGGGTTTTCCAGACTGTGTGGCCGTGGTTTGGCAGATCTTGTTCCTAACGTTTCGCCTGCATCTGTGGCTGGCATCTTCTGGTAATGGTATCCTGAAACTGATGTACCTTGAAGGGACACTTGGCTCAAGGTCAATTGGCTGCTCTATTCACCACTTTGTAGCAACATTAGATTTACATAATGTGAGAGAAAAAATGTATATGGTATGAATGACTCTGGGGTCCTTAATCTTTGGGCTGTCTCCTAGCCCCTAAGGCAGAGGGAGACAACCTGAGTTCCACGGCAGGAAAAGTTCCAGAAATTTAAATCTCTAGAAGAGGATTTTTATTTTACTTATTTTAACCACAGAGAGCTTACATAGTGAGTACAAGGCCAGCAACTAAAGTCTTTCCAATTAAAAACTGGAAGACTATAGTGAAGTTTTAATAAAGGACTCTTGTAAAAAAAGATTAACAACCAGGGCATGCTCTGCTCCTAAGAAGCAAAGCAGCTACAGACAGGACTGCCTTATCAATTACATTTAGAGATATACTGCCTCTGAACAAAATATGTTTGATGTTGCTATCATGAGGAGATTTGTGCAGTAGGTATGGAGCAATAAGTGGTATGGAGCAATGGCTCAGCAATACTAGGATCAGTTCATTTTTGAAGGCATAGGCATCATGCCACTAAACATGAAGATACTGGCCACTGCAGACATTTAATTATCTATGATTAAATTCTAGGTTTCCTAGTGTTACTGAACTTGGTCATCCAATGCAAACACAGTATGGTCTATAAGCAAATACTACCTTTCCATTCTACAAAAGTGCAGATTATGAATAAGATGCAACCTATGCCCTGGCCATGTCAGCTTTCAGAAGCAGAGGAAAGCCTAGATATAGATTTAACAACACATAGATGTCAAAAGGCATGGGGAATATACCAAACCCTACTAGTGAGCTCCACATAGAGGAACATTTTGGACCCTACCCCAGCAACAGAGAAACAAGTAACCTACGTTTTATTGAAAAGAGTGATCTATGAGGATCAACAGAATCACAAACCATCCACTGACCTCCTAATGGAACAGGACAGAAGAAATTACAGATTTGATCTTGGTTGTCTGTTTCATTCAGAAACACCAAACACTTAGCCAGTGTCTGCCCAACAATGCAAGATTAGAAACTAGAACTACAACATTAGCTGTCCATAGGGAAAGTTCTTTCCTAAAAGGCCTTTCCTTCTTTTAAACTATGGAAAGTTCTTTCCTAAAAGGCCTTTCCTTCTTTTAAACTAAGATTAAACAGACAAAGTTAGTTATAATAATCTAGAGTACCAGGACCAGCCACAATAGTCAAAGGTCAAAAACAGACTCATGACATAAAGTTAAAACAATCTACTGAAGTTTCTGAGCCACACGTTATAAGGGATCAAGATATAGTAATCTTAACCTTGTTTAGGTGAGCAGGACTGGACAGGTGAAGTGAGGGCAAAAATTTATTTGCTGTCATAACTACTCTGAAATAGGACTTCAAATGTACACATCTGGTTGGTTTTGTTCAGTTGCTAATTTATCCTTGCCATCTTACCCTGCAGCTCACTGAATTATGGTAATAACTAAGACTTTGTGACAGAATGAGGATGCCTTTGACTCACTGGTACTGCAGAAGTCCATTTGCTATCCCAGAAGCATATTATGGCTTCGACAGTGTAGCAGGCCCTTTCCAAAAACCAACTGGACCCCTAAGCATTTAAGATGACCATATCCCTCATCTTGTGACTCTAAGCAGCTGGCAGCTATTTTTCCTCATTAGACACTGGGACAGTTTAACATTTCTCTGAAGGGTCTCCTCCAGAAAGCCATCAGTGAGGCATGCTTCTTCTTCATCTGTACTTCAGCAGAACCTTCAAGTCCTCTTAGATTAAAAGGTCTAAGAGCTCCACTTCAGCTAGCCACGCCATGCACCAGCTACCCCAGATAGCAAGAATTACAGCATTTTTTTAAAAAAAAGGGCACCCATGCTCCAGCAGATAGAAAAGGAAAAATGAAGTAATATACAGAATGAAAGTCTAAGGAAGTCTTTTCCACTGTTCACCTGAGACAGGAGAAACTGAGTGGAGATTTTTCTTCTCAAGTACAAAATAGGAAGCTAGAATGTCAATATCAAATGAGTGATTCTTCTCAACTAGGATACCTTCTGTCTCCATGTGAAAATAGTGATCAAAAACACAGCTTTCACCAGACAGCCATCTATTCATGCTTATGGAATAGTTATCTTGGATAAAAATAAAATGACAGCTCTAGCCTCATTGAAACTAAAATCCAAATCTACTGTATACATGGCACTAGACAAAGGTAGATATAATCCACATCTCTACTCAGGAAAACTCAATTTCATGATGTTCTACAAAGAGTCCATTTCTGATGGGCTGTATAATCTTAAAATATATTGACAATAATAAATGCATATTTCATTTTTAGAAGAGCATGATATGCATTATTACATAGCAATTATTTTGTAACTTCAGCTTGAGACCTACAAAACGATGCATTCGTGCTAGTATCTTCCAACAAGGCTAAATCTTGATGAGTAAGGAGAAATTATATACCTAGAGAATCTTTACAGAAGTCTCTGGAACAGCAAAAAACTGGGCTTCTAATACATTAATTATTGGAACTAATTTACAAAAAATCCTTAAGCATACTACATGCATGTAGCTTCATATTACAGAACTACAAATTAGTAATCTCTATTCCATACTTTTGAGCTATAATTAGAAGCCATCTTCAGATTAGATTTTTAAAAAAATATTATTCAAAAACTTTAAAAACAAAAAAGTCATTGATTTTTATTCACACTGCACCAGATACATATAGTTTTATTATAATGGCTGGCATAAATCTGTGGGCTACCCTGTTAAAGTGACCTCTGTGTAGAAATGAAATTCCTCAGGACAAAAATCTGGAAGACCTCAACACTGACTCAGGAGTCAGCTCAGTTAGGAAGTTTGTTAGGCAGGGGCTATGGGACACACTGAGAGAATGCGCTGATGACTCAAGCCTGGGACCCAAATAAACACACTTGATATAGGTTAGATTCTTTGTGAAGTATCTGAAGAGTGAAATGGCATTGCTATGAATGACACCCATGTCACTTCCCCTACTGCATTCCTTCAACTAGTCCTTCACAGATTAGTTGTCTCAGAATTTGTTTAAGCAAATGTATGCATATCTATGAACAGTCTGAACCACTTAGCTACACTATGAAGATGTGCGATTAGCCCAGTTTATAGAGAAACAGCACAAAGAATGAAAGTACTGCTGGGAAAACCTCCCTACACCATACGTTTTCTCTCTTCTTCCTTCAAGACGGCTGCCCTGAGGAACTCTTTTTAATCCATTAAGGGATCAATCATTATGGTGCCACTCTAAAGAAACAAAATGAGATACCCTAGCTATTTGCCACTATCTTCCAGGCTCTTTAAACCTGGCAGCAGCACAAAAAGCTAACAGAAGAAGTGAGGGATCAGGGAGAGTCTGGAGCCAAAGGAAAATGTAGAAGAGGGGATAAGCACTCAGTCACAAAACTGCATCAGCAATATACTCATACTAGTAGTGCATGGGATCAAGAAGTGTTTTAATAAGTAGTAACATTAAACCCACAACACTGCAAAAGTATAAAATAGCCCAGATGAGTTCTACTGAAGCCAAAGCTAAAATCTGAGCCTTGGGTAGATTAAATATTCCAAAGATATTGACCATGAAGGTTCAGGCCCAAGCAAGTTCAGAAGAAAAACAATGACAGAGCTGCTGCCAATCAGAATCTAGATAAGGAGGCAAAAACTGACAAATGCTAGCAGTATCAAGGCTACAGTGTTCTGAAACAGCACTGAATCACACAAATCCACAAAACTGGATCTGTGGTACTGAGAAGATTTCACTTTACAAAGAACCTGAAATGCTACTTAGCATCACTATAGCAAAGGAATTAGTGTATTAAGTACTTGAAGCACTTAAAATGCTCATATTTAAAACTCCTGGAATACCACATCTATAATTCAGTGTTGTCAGGACTGCAGTTTCTTCAACTATCAATACCAGCATATGGGAAATAAAGTATTTGCCAGAAAGAAAGAATTAATCATGTGAAGAGGAATTCTGTTTCCTGTTCAGTGGCCACAATCATTATGCCAGCACATAAAGAGAATACTCAAATATGAATCGCTATCTAATTCAAGCACATTTAATGACACGAGAGAGTGCATGAGCCTTTGCCTTCATTCCATGTGTTGCCCATGTTTGCACCTGTATGCATTTATAAGGTATGCACAGCTTTTTTTATACTTAGGACTGCTCCTTCAACTCAATGTCTGATAATTTCCTATTCTTTTGCTCATACTGTATAAAAAGGAACTGAGGGTGGTTCAGTGCTCAAGAAATAACACTGAATGACAAAAACCAAGTTCCTAAGCAGTATTCTGTGAAACATTAAGTCTTTTGAAACAGTGCTTCCAATAGAAAATGCTAACTACTCATTTGTATCCAATATGCCATTCCTTCACATCAGTTCTCATTTTGGTTATTAATATTTTATTTATTTCATTTGTTTGGTTTATATCCTGGCCCTATCCCACTTTTCTTGTGGCTTACAGGTAATTAAAATACAGATTAAACACAAATAAAAAACAACCTCAAATATACCACCCCCCTCCGCACACATACACACATGAGAGACAGATAGAGACAAAGAGGTGGAAGCCAGCAGCTGTCCAAAGGCTTGGCATTATACCCCATATGCACCTTTTTAAGCCTTTCCATCTAGAACAGGGGTCCCCAAACTATGGCCCGGGGGCCAAATGTGGCCCCCTGAAGGCATTTATCCAGCCCGCCAGGCATGGCGGCGATAGCTCCATTCATGTGCAGTGGGGGCTCGAGGGAGAGGAGGAACCGGCCCCAATGGCTGTTGATTGCAATTACATGATGGCACCCCCAAATCTCCATGAATTTTCTGACGCAGAGTTGGAAACCTTACATGTGGCAACGCCTGCTCCACCCTTCCCTCTCAGCTACTCCATGTGTTGCTCTCAGGCTTTCTGTTCCGCCTCACTCCCATTAGCATCAGCCAGGCTGGCGAATCATTCGCTGGCTGCTAGGGAGGAAAGAACCCAGGAAGATACCTGATCCTGGGTTAGATGGAATGCTTCATTGGGAAAGTTCTGCTTTTTTTTTTACAGGGGAAGGTATTCCACAGCCTCCCCAACAATATTTGGAGCCCACCCTGTACTTGACATACTTTGGTCATTGTTCTAAAAATAGACCATGACAGAAAGGCTGAAAGGTGAAATCAAACATTTTACAATCATTTGTGCATAGGAATTTGTTCATAGTTTTTTTTTAGTCTGGCCCTCCAACAGTCTGAGGGACAGTGAACTGGCCCCCTGTTTAAAAAGTTTGGGGACCCCTGATCTAGAAAGAGTGGAGAAGAGCAGTAGTGTTGCAGTCAAGTGCTTGCCTAGCTGTTCACTTCTCGGTAGTGATAGTGGTCAATTCTGATGAAGATGGACATTATAATTATTGTGGTCGCTGCTGTGCATAAGCTACCTTGTGTTTGAATGCATGCTTCACAGTCATTTCTAAAAACTTGGTAGATGCTGTGACAACTGCAAAATATTGGCATCTCATTCCTAGTTATAAGACGTAACAGTGTACACACATAGCTACTAGCTACCACATACTCTAACAGAGGAGTCAAGAGAAAGAAAATGCAGACAGAAGCTGCAAAGAAAACTGTTATCCCAGTCTAGTCTTTGTCATGTAACTTTATGGCTCAAAGTAGCACTAAACTCTAGTATACATAATGTTGCCTCATTTTATCTGTGTTCATCTGTGTTCTGAAAAGGGAGTCTGGGCTGTCTTCCCTTCGCAAAGAAGAAAAGTAGTGGCCTGATATATACCCATTTAGCATTAAACAGCAAGCAGAATGAAAGAATTGGAAGGGTTATTTATGTGGTCACTTGCAGCCCATTTTTACTTATTACAGGTAGCCAAATTAGTTGTTTGAGCCAATATGCCTTATGAATTAATTTTCTCCTAGTATGCTGCTGGCGCTGAATATCGTTAATGTTGTCCCAATTTTACAAAAAGGCTTTCACAGCCAGATTCAACTGGTTGTTGTGGGTTTTCCGGGCTGTGTGGCAGTGGTCTGGTAGATCTTGTTCCTAATGTTTCACCTGCATCTGTGGCTGCCTCTGTGGTGCAAAAGTAAATTAACCTTCCAACACACAAAAAAAGATTATCTGTGTAAACCTAGGTTTCAAAATTTTCCATGCCAGGATATCATGGCAACCTTAGGTTGGCTCCTGCCACCTAAAGCTCCAGCAGTTATTATCCTGTAAACTCTGTAAAACTCTGT
Organism: Sphaerodactylus townsendi; assembly: GCF_021028975.2. Taxonomy (NCBI): domain Eukaryota; kingdom Metazoa; phylum Chordata; class Lepidosauria; order Squamata; family Sphaerodactylidae; genus Sphaerodactylus; species Sphaerodactylus townsendi. The sequence continues at coordinate 94,281,788 of NC_059433.1, forward strand.
TTATGGTTAAGGGTTAGCCCTTAAAACAAATGCCTTGCAAAACTTTTAGAACACAGCTAATTTGTTGCTAAGATAGACATTCTACTGCAGATAGTGCTCAATGGTTGCTGCCTCTTCACTGGCTTTGTCAGAACTTCTGCAGGTGTGGAGGGAGTGGGAGCTGATGGCAGGCAGGTGGCTGTGTGGTGTGGGGGAGGGGCATACAGGAGAGAATGAAGACAAAGAAGCCTGGCCTAGAGAAGAGGCACCAGTCTTACAGTCTTCAAGTCAATTTTCAGAAGTGTTTGAATCATTCAGAACACAAACATTGTGGGTGGTTTCAAATTTGGCTTTGGTGCAATAATTGTATACACAGGATAAGTCATTTTACCCAATAGTTTAAGCAGGGGCTCCTGTTTTGAAATCTGTTTACCATGCCTCCCAATGGATTCTATTGAACAACAAATAACTCTTGGATTACTTTTGAATCCTTTACCTTTGTTCAAGTTACATAGGAAACTTGTAGGAGCAACTGTAGGAGCAACATCACCTTAACCAAAAAGCCTGAGTATACTAAAGCTTAGGTCGCAATACATGTATTTTAGGTTTCTTGTTCTCATTAACACACACTTAACATGACTATCCCACTAAATCCCATTAGTTTAAGCCCAGATGCTTTTTATTTTGCTGAATCAAATGGTGGGGTTTTTATTACACAGATTACTCAATGTGCATGATGCTTAAAAGAGCACAAGTAGGCACGTCTTTATTCTAAGAAGCTTACACAGCTTACAACCTAAAACTTAAGACAAGGAAGATGACAGAGAGAGGAAAAAAGATGGAATGGAGAAAATTAGGGAGGAAAGTGTTTTTATTCCAATTATATGCATATGTGCTCAGTTCCTGCAGCAAACTAAGGCACTGTGTGAAAGTTTTCACATTTTTCCTGGGATTTTGCAACTCATCTGAAATGACAGGACAAGGAAGAAATGCCTTATTTAGAAAGGCATTCCAGAGCAGTAAGGATTCAGTTCTTCACAACTGATGTTCTTACCTTTCATAGGAGGACTGACCTGCTGGATTTACTGTAGCCAACTGTTGTGGGAAACGTTTTTTTCTGGCATGCAGGTAAACAACATCATTTGATTACTAATATCATATTAATCTTCTGTATAAAGACACAGAACACTTTTCTCCAGCCCAGTCAGTAGCTCTATTCACAAATTAGAGGCAACACTAAACTGACTTGATACACCAGAAAAATATTCTATTTGTTACAGATGAATCGGGGCTTAATTTTTGGGCTGGGTCATAGGTCCAAAGGAAATTTATCAAGGTTTGATGTAAACCAAGAAGGAAAGCAGATTTTTAAAAAGTGAGGGTCTTTCTCCATTTCTGTTCTACACCTTTTTGGTAACAGAACATTTGATCATCTACCTGTGAAGCAGCATGTATTTCAGCCACATTCAAAGCTAACTACCCTCACTTTGTGTCACTTATATAGTGCAAAGTAAAGGGTAATTGACATAATTCTTAGCTTCTCCCACTTGTGCAAAGTCAAAACAGAATCCTGCTGAAGCACAAAGACCAACATGTACTGTGCTATTAACTGCTATTATTTTGTGAGACAAAGCCCATTTCTGAGGTGTTACAGTAAGCAAACAGAAACAAGAGAAAGAGGGTGTGGAAGTTATTACACTTCTTACCTCGTCATATACACATATTTCTTACAATTGATCTGAACAGTTTGACACAATGGGTTTCAGCTTCCAAGAATTTGTGCCAGAAGTGTTATTTTGGCTACAACAGAATGCAGGTACCCCTCTGTAGATTATACTAATATTTACCTGCTTCTTCTTTAATGAACTGCAGGTTGTCTTCCGGGTAATGGACTGATGCTTCAGTAGCTGAGTGTTCTTCTAACATTTCTTCATTATTGGGTGGTACATTGTAAATAAACCTTTTTGTAGTTTGGTTTTTCCTTCTTGTTTTCCCAGGTTCTTGAAACAACTGTCCTTGTGAACTCATATCATTCCATACAAAGACTTTTCCTTCTCCCTGAGACTCATTTTCGGCCATTTCAGGAGAGCTGTCCTGGACCCAATCATTGATTTGGTAGTTTTCAGACTGGCCCTCATCGATGCAGTAGCTATCATTCTCAGTTTTTATACTGCTTGCCAAGTTAGTAAGATTTCTTGTTGCCCAGAAACTAGCAACTTTCTGATCCCTAGATGATATTCCTTCCCTACTAACAGATCTTCTATTGTAATCCACAACTACAGCTTCTGGAGCTTCTGATTTTATGCTTATATTTAAGGCATCTTTGATAAAATTGCGACAGGATTGGACAACCTCTGTCATCTGAAGGTAGCTGGCAACTGACATTACTTCAATAGCATTCTGGCTTGTAAGCACAAGGTTACCAGAATATAAGAAGTCCAAGATGACAGAGAATCCTTGAACAGCAACAACATCTAAGTAGGTAACAGTGGTTTGGTTACGGCTTTCTTTGTTTGTAAAGCAATACAGAGTTTTGAAGAAACGGCTGCCTGCAACCAGGATATTTTTGTGGGCTCTGAAGACTCTTCCACTCACCACAATATTGACATCACAGAGAATCCCCTTCTTTCTCTGCTCATTTAATTCTTGCAACAGTTGATAGCAGTAAGAGTTCTCATTTGGCCTAATATTATAATCACAATCTCTTTCATTAGCCAGTTCTGATGGTCTTTCTGATTCCTGTAATGAGCAAGAAAAAAAAGATATTATTTAAGTTATTCCCAATACCAAAACGGCTGAGCATTTAGGGTCACTCTCTCTATCACATCATGTCACGAGTTTTCAAGGCAAGAGACATTCAGAGCTGGTTTGCCGTAGCATGTCCCTGGGTTACAACCCTGGTATTCTTTGGAGGTATTCCAAAACTTCGTCACAGCTCACATACACACAGGACTCCCACCCAAAATATGCATTGAGAGAAATATTAACATTTCCTCATGTACACCAAAAACATACCAAAATTATAAACTGTGTATCAACTAACTGTTCTAAACTCACTAGAACCTTGCCAACAAATTGACCATAATGTACTGGACCAGGGGTGGCTCACAAGTCACATGCAGCTCTTTGCCACATAATGGACAGCTCATGGCCAGGGAGACAAAAGTCTCCCCCTCTACTACGCTGACTCCCACTGTGCACACCGTTGCCCCTGACTGTGCTGCTATGTTTTCTATGGAACATGGAGGCTAGAAGGGGCAGCATGAGTCTAGGCAGAGTTGGAGGTCCTGAAGCAAAGCACAGCAGCATGGCCAAGGTGAACACATGCACAGTGGGAGACATTGGTAGACACTTTGTCAAATGGCAGCAGAGCGCAAGTGCTTGGGAAGGATGCAGGTAAATAGACATGTGGTGCCAGGGCCAGATCAATGAGTCATTCCGCTTTCACTTTAGGGAACGGAGGAAGAAGTTCCAGGATTCAGAGGTGGTAGGCGGGGCTGGGGACATTTATCAGGAAGTTCTTTCACTGCTAGTCACAGAGCAGGCGTAAATGGCAAAGAACACCAAGAGCCTGCACTGCAATTGACAACAGGTGGAGAATAAGGGCTGCAGTGCATCCTGCAAGGAGGAGGATGGATTAATAGAAACGTCAAGAGATTTCATTGATAAAAATAGATGAATACCTTAGAAAGCAAAATTTACCTAAGATTACAGAGATGTATTATGGATGGCACTGCAACTATAAGAGAAATGGGTGGTGCTATGAAAAGTTCCTGGTCCAGATGATTTATTGTAAAATTATTATAAGTGTGTTTAAGATGAAGTTCTGCAACTTTTACAAAATACAACAAACTCTATTTTACAAGGGGGAAAGAGGCCAATACAACTTTAATGTATAAAGGAAGACAAAACTTAACTTTAACAAGAATTGATAAATATCATTATTCAATAACAACCGTAATTTTTTTCCAACAATTTTAGCAGATAGATTGGTGTGGTGTAGTGGTTAAGACCAGGTTGATTCTAATATGGAGAATGGGATTTGATTGCCCACTCCTCCACCTGAGCGGCAGACACTTATCTGGTGAACTAGATGTGTTTCCGCTCTCCTACATTCCGGCTGGGTGACCTTGAGCTAGTCACAGTTCTTCAGAACTCTCTCAGCCCCACCTACCTCACAAGGTGTCTGTTGTGGGTAGCAGAGGCGTACCAGGACCAAATGGTGCCCAGAGAAAAAACCCCACTGGGCGCCCCCCCGTATGCGGAGCCCACTTACTCGTGAGTAAGCGTGGCTTGCTCGTGAGTAAGCCCTGCTTACTCATGAGTTTAGCTCCAGCCCCTCTTCACTGCCTAGAAGCCGGGTTCTAGGGAAACTTGCGCCCAGCTTGCAGGCAGGGAAGAGGGGCAGGCTGCCCAACTCCCCTGCACTGCCTACAAGCCAAGCGCGAGGGAAACGTGTGCCTGGCTTGTAGGCAGGGAAGAGGGGCTGCCCATTTGGTCATGTGGGGGGCATCCGGCGCCCCCCCACGTGACCAAAATGTGTGCACTCGGGGACATGGGGTACCTAGGGCTATACACCACTGGTGGGAAGAGGAAGGGAAAGGAGCTTGTAAGTCACCTTGAGTCTCCTTACAGGAGAGAAAGGTGAGATATAATTCCAAACATCATCATCTTATTAACATGGAGGTCCCCTTTAGAAGCTATGACTAGTAGCCACTTAAGGATTTATTTTCCATTAATCTGTCTAATGGTCTTTTAAATCCATCTAGGCTAGTGGCCATCGTCTGGTAGTAAATCACACAGCTTAATTACTCACTGAGTGAAGAAACATTTGTGTTTGTCCACCCACAATCCATTGCCTATCAACTTCACTGGGTGCCCCTCTGCCCAAGTTCTAGAATTACAGGAGAGGGAGAAAAAGCTCTACCCACGTTCTCCACCCCACGCATATGTTTGTAAACCTCTACCTTATACCCACTTTTAAAGGTTTTTTTTCAATAAACCAAAAATATTCTAAACATTAGCTGTTCTGTATTGGAAAATGCTTCAAGTCCTTAATCATCTTGACTGGCCTCTTCTACAATAGATTTGGAAGAAAGACTTAGCTTTTTAGAAGTTAGTGAATACCAGTACCTGTGCCTACAGAGACCTTGTGGAAAAGAAAAATCAGAGTCCAACATGGCATTATAAGTGACCTCAGCAGCCTAACATGATGAGCAAAAGCACAAACAGAAACAGGAGGCAGCCACAGCTACCAGAAGGGGGAAATTGAATTCCCCTTCCCTGCAAATCTTTGCATGCTTCTTCCTGGTTTTATTGTATTACTCCTTAAATATCTGAATAAGGATCATCACCATCAGATTTAATTGGAAATGTTTTCATGTTACACGTTAAGGATCACGTAATAAGAGCATAATTAAGTTACTACAAAAGAAAGTTAAAACTAATATCAGAAAAACTACTTTGTAACATGGAAACCCTTCAACAGATCTCATAATTACGATCTGCTATGGGACATTGATCACATTTTCACCCTGCCCTTTTTGAAAAGAGGTTAGGGCAGAATTCACATTGCTCCTCTCCTCTAGTTTATCGACACAACTATCCTCTTAACTACCGGTAAGTTAGGCCAAGAGAGTACAAGTTCAGGGTCATCCATCAAGGTTCATGGCAAGTAGGGATTTGAACTTGGTTCATTCTAGTCTAAATGACTGTAACCATCACAATAACATAAACAATACATCTTCTTTACCACTAACTCAGTGCTAACTGCTGCTTCAGAGGCGCTATTCAAGTCACAGTATGGAAAGAAAAGGTTAAATCTTCTCTCTCCCTGCGCCATGCAACCCTTTCCCTGATCAAAACTGACTGCAACCAACAAGCTATTTAAAGATTCAAATCACAGATTTCATTTTATCTAACTTGATCTAGTCCAGGCCTTAAACATGAATGTATATGTGTGTGCATTACAACGCTATAAATCACTATGATAATTTCACAAATATTTTTATACTTTCTTTGTACTTTTGATTTCTCATAGTTAAATCATTAAAATCTGAGCAACCTTAAATCTCAAAGAAATTATCTGCCAATCTGTAAGGTTTATTTGAGTTTTATCTGTATTTTTCTACTGAACTGTAAACACACAGAGTTGACCACAGTGCACTGCCTGTCTCCAGATGGAAAAGTAGTCATTTTAAAGACAGATTCACTGTTATTTGAATGACTCCGTAAGTTCATACTTTTCAAGTAATACCCTTTTTTTCAACCTCACCCCACACAGATGGGTAGAGTTGGTTGATATAGGATATTTCCTTAGGGAAAAATTTAACTAGTTAGGACTGGATGCAGTGAGCAAAACTATTTTTGTACATCAAAGGGTACTTCAAGCTTATGTTTCCAAAACAGAACTATTCTTCCTACATAGGACACAGCATCTGAGGTGAAGGGACTTTCAAAAGTACTTCACAATATGGCATAGAGTGGTTTGCTATGCAAAGCAAGAAATCCCACTGAGCATGCTCAAGCTGCCAGACACATGCAAAGTAGCTTTGTGGACTGCAACTGTATAGCCCGATCAGTTGCATATTTATCTAACAGTAAATATAAGTCTTCAACAGGGTTCACTCCAAAACAAGTGTTTGTAGGACATCATTTTGGTCCTTAAGAAGCCACAAAACTCTATGACAAAAATGAAACTGCTGTTCTTCTGATACCTCAACTGCAAATAGCAAAATATAAAACCAGAGATATCTGAAGGGGTCTAAAATAAGTGAATAGATGCCAGCAAAGTTTTATCTAGCTAGAGATCTTTCCTGCTTTCACACAACTAATGTAATCACTACATGTATATACATAATATTCCAACTTTATGGTGCAGATATTATTTGCTTGTTTGGCTGTCACCAACTCCAAGTATGGTTCAAAGCTACATATTCAGGCACAAATGTGCCAAATGTTATTTTTCACTTGCTACATTATCCCTCCTTGCCTAGTTTGGTTATCATAATGAAGTACCACTACTGGTTTAACTTGACATAATGAAATTAACTTTGTGGAGTATCATGCCCCTCCTTTCCGGAAAGGTAATTATTTACTTCAGTTGTAAGCCCACCTTTCTCTTCAATGGAGACTCTCTAGTTCTATTTCTTAGGAGGTATATCTATTTAACTCATAGGCTTTTAGTTTGGTCAAAATTCATTAAACCAAAACCCCCAAGCTAAACAATTTATAACTAATAAAATTACTGGCAAAATTAGATGATTATACACAGCTCAAATAAAACAAAAAATTTAAACCAAAACAAAATCTATAGAGGGAAATTCAGAATGGTGATAAACCTGTATTTAAGTCTTTATGCATTAACAACTGCCAATAAAGTATTTCTCACTGTCTGACACTGTAACCCCTATATCACACTTGGTTGTCTGTATGCCATTCTTCTACATTTCTATATTTTCATATATGACAATACACAGAAGCCATCCATTTAATCAAAAAGCAGGTATATTAAAGTAGCAAAATACCAAATATGAACATTGGGCTATAAACAAGGTCAATGGCCGGACCTACAAAATGATCTTCAAATAAAAGTCTGCAAAACTGGAGACTAAACACGTACATCTATTTTAGGGATCCCTAAATCCAAGGTCAAAATTAACCGCTTCTATCAGTTCAAGATATTATATTTCATTTGCTTACCTCCATACAATGCAAAGATACTATAGACATTTAAACACCAACAGCATTTTAGGATGGCCCAGAACAATGCCATATAATAGAAGTCACTTTCTCAGTCTGAGAAAAATAATATTTAAGCAGGGAATCTGCAAGATAATCTTTAAAATCACAATATTTGCTATATGCTCATAGAACATAAATGTAGATAAAGGGCACCAACCTCAGGGAAACAGAAAACTTGTTTAAAAACAAAGCACAGTCAAATCATAATACAAAATGCCTTTTCATATCATATTTGATATCTTTGTCAAGTAACTTGAAATATCTGTCCTCTACCGGTCCTCCCCCATGTGGCTACCTCTGCACTGAAATGTAGTGGCCATAAAATATTACAAGGAAATTAGAACATAAAATGAAACACCTATCTAAATGTTAATGCCTGAGGACACAGTCTGCATGATACACTGCTTTTATTAATCTGCAGTACCTAAATTGTTAAGCTTGGTATTGCCACAGGTCAGACAGGCAGGTTTTCAGTTCATTCTTTCAACAAGGTCATGGGGAAAAAGCAGCTAGTGAATCAGGAAGAAGTTTTACAGAGTAGAGCTTTAAAAATGTACACATGAAATAAAGCAGGCTAGACCAGCCTAAACTCCATGAAACTGTCCTTACTAAAATGGCAATATATCTTAACCAGGAAACCAACACTACAGAATAGAAAAACTTCTTATTAACATGCCTTGCTAAGTCTAGTGATTGGGTGGCAAACTATAGTATAAAACAGTGGGATTTTGTGGCACAAGATCAAAAAGCTAGCATCTATGGCAGGAAGTATGGCCTGTATATATTCAATCTTTCCAGTGCTGCATAATTCAGGAGATTAGATGCAACAAGGAATAGTAGAAAAGGTTTGTATAGAAGCATGTAAATGTACTGAAGCATGTACCAGAGTAGCATTTTTCATACTTGAACTTGATTTGGGCCACAGTTGCAAGACACAGGGACAGTATGGTACAATGTGTCCTTTTGTTTTCATATTTTACACAATATTGAATGTGACCACAGTTGAAGTTACGCATCTACAGGATGTAATACTTGACCCCCTCCTTGTCCATGGAGGCCCAAGTCACACAGGTGGCCAAACTGGTGTTTCATCATCTCAACTAGATCAAGTTTTCGATCCCCTCCTGCTCAAGCCCTGATCTAGCTACAGTGATCTATGCAACCATCACTTCCAGGTTAGAGTATCATGACTTGCTCTACATTATGTTGCCCTTGAGACTGACCTGGAAACTCCAACTGGTGCATAGTGAAGCTGTATGGATCCTTATGGGGACTCTGTGATGGCAGCATACAAGTCAAGTGCCCTGCCAGCTGCATTGGCTACTACCAGTGGAGTACACATTCAGATTAATTTTTTTGGTTTTAACTTTTAAAGCCCTGCATGGTCCGGTGACTTTGTATGTACAGGACCACCTCTCCAAATGCACCCCTAAGAAAGCACTTTGCTCTATGGATAGCAACTTGTTGGCGGTCCTTGGCCCAAAAAGTGTCCAGCTATCAACCAAGGCCAGAGAGACAGTTCTCAGTTCTGCCCTTCTCCACCCACTGAAATGCTCTGTCAAATGAGACCAGGGCACTGTGGGACTTGTCACTGTTCCACAGGGCCTGTAAGATGGAACTATTTTTGCCAGGCCTATGGTTGAGGGCAGTAACAATACCTCCATCAGAGCTGGTCTCCCTGAACTCTGTCCCTTACCCTATCTTATCCTTTTGTCCCATTTTCCCTTCCCTTTTCTTCCAAGAAACTAAATTGATTGTATTTTTATGTTTTGTATTGCTGTAAGTCATACTAAACCCATATGGGGAAGGGTGGCCTATAAATCCAAAAATAAATAATAACCATTACATTCAGTGAGACCACAAAAGCAGAGATGCAAACGCTCATCTGTATTGACTGAACTTGCGTGTCAGTTGCTAGACAAGGTTCACTCATGTTTTAACCTAGCCTACTTCAAAAGATTGGGAGTTACGCATGCACACTTTGGAATTTAAGAAACTTAACCACACCAATGATAATTAAAGAATAAAAAACATGCAGAAAATGAAATCATCTACACACAATTTTCAAATGTAAAAATGCCATGTGTGACTAGTTTCAGTATCATTTCTATACTGAAAACATAGTGCTTAAGTTTAGGGAATCAGGTAAACACAGAAGCCAGCATAACGGGCAATCCTTGATAACTCAAAAAAGGAATATCCGACAGCTTGAAAGCACCAAGAACAAAAAACTTTCTCCTAAATCAAAGACAGGGTATTACTGCAACCTTAAATGCCATGTACTAAAGTTTTCCAATGCACTCATTCTGATTTAGTGTCGTCCCACATAAACATCTCTAGTGAAGGCAATGCAAACAGTTTCAAAAATCCTAAACTAAGTTACTTCCAAACGTATTGACCAACCACTGTAACAGAAGAAAATAGTGTCTAAGAAATTTCACTTCCCAACTTTGAAGAATGTTATGCTTTGCTTATAATGCTCTTCTCTGCATATTCATATACTTTCAAGGCATACGATCTGGTGACTGAAGGTGTCATGTAAGTGAGTCATCTCAATACCACACACTGCCATAGGTTTCCACAAACAAAATTACAGTTTGGCACACACACAAAAAAAGATAGCATCAGAAACATGTATGGGCTCAATGATCAGCCACAATAGCTATTATACACCTGGAAAGTTTCACTTGCTCCCTCCCATACCAAAGAAATAGAGCAGTGAAAGTAATAATTACCATAAAGGAAGTAGCAATACTACAATGGAACCATTATGGAAGCTTAAACCGTTGAAAGGTAATGTAGTCACCAAAACTGTAGGACAACTCAGCCTGAAACAGAAGGCAGAGTAATCTGCTTATGGAGACAGAAGGTGAACCGGGAGCATAATGTGCCCTCCAGCCCAGTGGTGGGAGAGAGAAGAATCCATTTTAAATCAGCTCAGATGGGTGGGCACGCTGCCTGGCGAGGATCTTCCCAAAGGAAGCAAAGCATCAGTCTCCCAGCCGACTCCACCTCTACCAAGGCCCCACCGCAGTGCCCCCACCCCACACTTACCTGCTCGGCGGTGACAGGTTCGTTGAGTCGGTGCTCCGACGAAAGGTGGTGCCTGAGAAGTAGGGGTCGTTTGTAGTTGCGGGTGCCCTTGCAAAGCTCGTCGTGGCCCCCGCCATTGCCGCTGTCGGCGGCAGCAGAGGCGCACCAGGCGCATGTCATAAGCCCCGTCTGCTGGCAATATTGCAGCCAGGGAAACTCTTTCAGCCAGGCGCCCTGGAAGGAGACGTGCAGCTTCTGCAGCAGGGACTTGGGCTGGAGCGCCAGCGGGAAGTGCGGGAGGCTCTCCCCCTCCCCCGCGCCCACGCTGCTGACCTCCGCCTCGTCCCCCCCGGACCGCCTGCTGCTACAGCTGCCGCCCTCGGCGCCGCTCCCCTCGCCCAGGCTGCCCCCCTCGCCGTCCTCCTCGTCCTCGGTGCTGTCGCTCAGCGACCCCCCGTCCTGCACCAGCTCCTTCCCCTCCAGCAGCCCCTCCAGCTCCAACTCCTCCTCCTCCGCCCCGCCACCCCGCCCGTTCAGCGGCCGACGCGGCCAGGCCGCCCCCGCCACCTCCAAGCCATTGTTCGCCGACGACGAGCCCCCACCGCGGAACGCCAACGTCCGGCGGTTCCTCTCGGCGAACATGGGGCCCACCGGGGCGGCGGCGGCCACCGAGTCGGAGGGCAGCAGCAAGAGCTCTTTCCCGGCGGCGTCCGGGGCCTCCAGCGCGGCCACCTCCAGCTCCACCGTCCCCAGCTCTACTTCCTCCTCCACCCCCTGGCCGTTCAGCTGCTCCGTCTCCGGGCGGACCCAGGCCTCGCCCGGGTCGCCGCTGCCGTTAGCTGCCTGGCCGCCGCCGCCTCCTCCCACTGCGGCGGTGGCGCTGACCAGACCGCCCCCCCGGAACGCCAAGGTCCTGCGGTTCATCTCGGCGAACATGGCGGGCAAGCGCGCGCGCCCCCCGCCCGACTCCCTCCCGCCCCTCGCGGCCCCCCCTTCCTGCCTCGCGCCCAACTGTCCCCCGACCCCTCCCCCCCGCTCGCCTTCCAACCGTCCGCTGTGACGGCTAAAGGTGCGGAGGCGAGAGAAGCCACCAGACCCACCCGACCAGGTAGGCAGCTCCAGTCAGCCACCAAGTCTGTGGAGGGGGGCCCAACCCTGTCTTCTAGTTTCTGGCTTGTATGTCGCTGCCGCCTCCGGCTGTCCCCCGCTACAATGGCTCCTGCTCAGGCGACAGCAGCAACCCTTCCGCCCCAACAGGCCCCGGGCCCAGGTCGAATGGCAAATGAACAACGGACTGCACCCACAATGCACCAGGGCAGCAGCAGCCGACGCCGCGGGGGAGGGGAGGGGGAAAGGGAGAGCGAGTGAGGAAAGGAAGGGGGGGGCGAGGAGGAGTCCGAACAGCCGGCGAGTGTCAGGTTTTCCTGCGCGCTCACGGCGAAGCGCGCCTATTGGACGATGCCGCCTCGCCACGACTTGGCAGGACTTTCGGTGCGCGACCCCCGCTCTCACACACGCTCTCGGGGACGAGCGCGCGCCACACCTCTCCCCCCCGCCCTCCAGTCCCAGAAAGCACAACATGGTTTCCCCGCCCCTCATTAAGGAGGCTCTCCACCCTTCTCGGGCGCACGGAGTCATTCCCTTCCCCCCCCCCCCTTGACATCATCACCCTGGGAAAGTGGACATCTTAAGGAGGGCGCCTTCCTCCTGGCAGCACCACACCTCGCTTCATACCGAAACCCTTTCTAAACACCTCAGCCTGCAACATAAACAGATCGCTGAAACCTCCCACCCACCGCCCCTTTCCTACTGATAACAAAACACCCCCTTTGCCTCGCAAACGCACGCCCAGCCTGAGGGGACAGCCCACTACACTAAGCTCCCATTGCTGAGCGCATCGCCGGCTCCTTCCAGCGCCCGGTGGGAGCTTCGTGTGTCTTTGAGCCGCCGCCGCTGCCGAGGGGAGGGGCTGTTCTTGGCTGTCCTCCCTCCCTCGGCTTGCCTCCTCCGCGCTGATTAATTCAGGTTTTTGGAAAAAGCTGCCCGGGGGCCCTTTGGGCGATGCTCTAGCCGCCTCCGCGCAGAGCCGCGCCACTACCAGGCCCCGGTAATTGCTTGGAAATGCACTGCCCCGAGTGCCTGTATTACTCTTCTTGTGAAACGGGCGAATTTAAATATAAAGGTCACGCACGTGCCGCACCAAGCTCGGCTTGCGTTAATGACACGGCTGTTGCATCACTCCCGGCCGCAGCCAACTATGCCACAGCTCCGGACGTGTTGCTACCTGCACAGCCGCGGAGTTTACCTGAAGAGGTTGCTAAGCGCGTTAGAAGGCAAACGGAGGGAAACAGCCCGGAGGCTGGGCCAGCGTCTGTGCTTAGTTGGACGAGCTGAAGCCCGGCAGTTGAACCGAGTTTTTCCGAACCGATAAAAGTTTGGCCAACTTTGCCCCTCCCCCGAGTCTGCTGTCGTAATGACAAGAAGAGTAATACATGCGCTCCAAGGAAGTTACCAAGCACAGTTTATAGGGCGTCATAACTCCTCAGGCCCCCTTTGCCTTGTGCTTGCCCTAAATAAGGGGGCAATCCCCCCACTATCCGAATGTGAGAGCACCGTAAATCATCTTCTTTTCATCGCTCCTTTACTATTTTCTCAGTAAAGTAATGCAATTTCATACCATTTCATCAATTTTTCAAATAACTTTTTCCTAGAACTTGTATCTAATTAAAGAAAGTGTTATCAATTATTTGTATGTATTTGGTTGATTATTAATCATGCATCGAAATTAAAAACATACTTTGCTTATAGACCTTACATCCTACTGCAACAGGATCACCTCATACTTTAGACAGCCCTTCAGAAAGGGGAATGTCTTTTATGAGATGGCATTCTACACCTACCGTTTTTGTGAATATTGTAAATCAATCTTGTTAAAAAAAATCTGCAGCCTAATACAGATACTTTTCCATTAACCAAAATGTTTTCAATCAATTAATCTAACAAGTGAATTGATTAAATGTTGCATTCCTATCCATTCCAGACTAAAAGCCCCCACCCATGTATCAGGAATGGCACAGATTCAATTATTCAAACTAGTCCTGTGAATGTTCCATTTTGTTCAATAGGATTTATTGCCCTATGAGTGCATATAGAATCATAGCTGTGTAACCTGATTTAATATATTTTTACTTGGATGGACATCCCACTGAATTCAGCAGTGCTTGCTCCCAGGTGCATGGGATCTTACATAGGTTTGTTTTTTTGTTCATTAAAAAATGCCTGAAGGGTACAACCAAGTGATAAAAGTATGTACAAATAAGTTGGCTACTGGTTGTTTTAATTTGATATCCAATAATTTGATTGTATGTAAATAGGTTTTTGACTTTTTTGTTAAATTGTTAGTCATCTTGGTGGCCTACCAAGGCCAAAATGTGGAACATAAGTATACTAAACAAGCAGCAGGCGAATTGGAGGTTAAGCTACTGTTCTTTATGGGCTCATGGTAGTTGTTGTTTTAGTGGGGCCTGACAGAGGTGGAGTGTGTGCATAGGATACAAAGACTTGTATACAGACATGAGAGGTGGTTATTTATGAATGAGATGCATATCCCTCCTCCTTCAAAACCACTTATTTATATAGAAGAAGAAGAGGAGGAGGAGGAGGAATTTGGATTTATATCCCCCCTTTCTCTCCTGTAGGGGCTTACAATCTCCTCGCCCTGTGAGGTGGGTGGGGCTGAGAGAGCTCCGAGAAGCTGTGACTAGCCCAAGGTCACCCAGCTGGCGTGTGTGGGAGTGCACAGGCTAATCTGAATTCCTCAGATAAGCCTCCACAACTCAAGCGGCAGAGCTGGGAATCAAACCCGGTTCCTCCAGATCAGAGTGCACCTGCTCTTAGCCACTGCGCCACTGTTTTCATATGCATATAGCATGATGATGAGCTTTAGTAGGCAACAGCTACAATGGGATATAATTTGTTGTAAATGGCCCCACTGTAAGTATCTTAGGAAGCTTTGTAGAATACAGAGTGAAACTATCTACAGATGCCAGCCACAGATGCAGGCGAAATGTTAGGAACGAGATCCACCAGACCATGGCCACACAACCCGGAAAACCACCAGAACCAGTATCTGCAGTAAATTCTTTGAAAAATTATTATTTGACAAAATGGGTTGTCAGTTCTGCTGAATACACATAGGAATGAAGAATGTTTACAAAATTAGAACCACATATTGTGCAATACCACAACAGAATTTAAACTTCTATTTCATGCTTGGGATTTTCACTGTAATCAGGAATAAATGCGCAAAAAAGCCAACTGATTCTCTATATTCTTCCTTATCTGTAGCCTAGGATAGAAGCTGGCCCATTCATTTTAATGGAATGTTAGGTATCCTACACCCTGGGCATTCAGATGTAAATATTCATCACATTGTTAACTGATATCCCCAAACTGAATCAACTACTTATCAACAATATTGGCCCCAATGTGGCACACCCCAGAGCCCATTGCCTTCATATCTGTTCAACCAACACTATTACAAGATCCAGTAAGAGCAGCAGTGCAATCCAAGGCTCATTTATCTGTATGTCTTCTAACATTAGATGCACTATCATATCACCAATGTTTTTCTGTCATGAACAGTGGCTGAACTAAACTGTCTCATGCAAAAGAATAAAAGGATACAAACTGGATATCAAAACTGAAGCATTCAGAAACTAGCAAGAAAGTATTTTACCTTTTTCAGCCATTCAGTAACAAAATTAAAAGATGCTACCTTGCAGCAAAAAAGTTGCAAACAGAAGACTTCAATGCTGAGTGTGTTTTTATATGCAAATTCAAGATGTGAGCTCAGTAGAGATGTGTCTTGGTTAGCTCACTATGGGAAATAATGCCCTCTTTACAGGTTCCTGTATATTATTCATGGTGTTTTGCCAGTTCATAGTCTTTTGGAAGTGGTCCACTTCAGTTCTAACGGGATACCTTATCCTTTTGAATGGAATTCAGCGACATTTTTTTTCACTTTAAACTTTCATCAGAGGTGATAAAAGTTTATGACAGATTAAATTCTGTTAGTCTCTAATGCTACTGGTCTTCTGTTTTAATTCATTGCTACAAACTAATATTGCTACCTATCTGGAATTATCTTTTGGTAGTGTCTTGCTTTCATTTACATCCATGTCTTGGATTGCTAAACTTCCCTCTTTAAATACCACCATTCTCACCCATTCTTCTGGTTTTACTCATTTTTAACATAATTAGTTTGTAGCACATTTCAGTGTTAGACAATGGCAAACAGATCCAGGCAAACAGATTCAGGATTCCTTCAATGGATAAGAATAATACCACTTTCATAAGGTGAGTATATAAAATAAAAATATTAATCATATACCCACTCAGTCATAAAAGAATACTTATTTGCTGTCCACGCATACTTCAAGATTTATGTGAGTGATGGATCCTCCATCATAACTTTTTTGGGAAGCAGCATCATACTATTATGTGAAATTGGTTACATTAAATTATATATTTTTCTTATGGAATGTATATGTCTCAAGAGCCTATAAGTATTTCCTACATCATAATAATTATGGGTGATGCTTTTTAAGGGGTAATAAATCATGGCAGTCCCTCTTTTCTGTGGAAACCAGTGAGCTTATAGAAGTGTAATTCTGTTTAGGATTGTTCTATTAGAATCTAAAATTCTCCCACAGTGTGAGGTAATAGATGGAAAAGAAGAAGAGGGATGCGAAGGTGATGAGAACAATATAAATTTCCATATATTCAAACTTAGCTAGAACTTAAATGCTCTGTTCTATCTATCCATTGTCATATATGTTAAATTTATCATGC
Organism: Sphaerodactylus townsendi; assembly: GCF_021028975.2. Lineage (NCBI taxonomy): Eukaryota > Metazoa > Chordata > Lepidosauria > Squamata > Sphaerodactylidae > Sphaerodactylus > Sphaerodactylus townsendi. Next base: position 94,298,396 of record NC_059433.1, read on the forward strand.
TCATCATAATGAGGCCGGGCAACAAACAAAACTTTAAACTGTTGCTTGGTTTGTGGTATATTTCCAGTTTCACTTTATTGTAAAGCACACCACCTCAGAATACTGAGGTACCAACACAACATAGGTACTCATTTTCCTCTTGTCTAATGTAATTTGCAGACAAATCTAATGAGTAATTAATATCTAGACAGCATGGTATAGTGATTAAAGTGTTAGACTAGCATCTGGGAATTCCAGGCTAGGATCCCCACTCAGCCTTGGAAGCTTGCTAGGTGACCTTGGGTCAGTCAGCCTCTACCCTGGCAAGTTTTCAGATGAGAGACCTCCAAGGAATACCAGGAGTCTGATGCAGGGGCAGGCAATAGCAACGTACTTTTGAACACTGAAAACCCTATGGGGTCACCAAAAGTCAGCTATGACTTGACATCCCCCGCAAAAATGATGAACCATTTTTCCTTTTCCAGACAGATTCATAAGCACAGTTCAATGCTTTTCTCTTTTCCAGGTTTTAGAGGATAAAATCCTTTTCCATTAAACATCTGAGTTCATCTCTATCTATTTTGTACTTTCATTTATCACGATGTGATCTCAGTCTTCTAAAGGAATGCTAATGACTTTATTGCTTCTTACTCAACAGCAGATTTTCTTTTCACTTTCAGAAACTATTTCTCCAGTGACCAAAAAGGCGATTCTGAATGTAGAAAAAGCATGATATAAATATACTATACATATTTAAATACTAGCATGGAGAAAGGAAGTCAAGCTCTACAATTGTTCCTTTCTTCTTGTTACAGCCTCAAGCAATCATCGCTCTATTGGGCTGGTGTCTGCTAAGGTTAGTTAATACAGTCAGTAGAATATAGTAGTAAAACTATTTCAAACTGCAAGTGGTAGTAGTGTAGGTTGTATTTTTTCAGTGTTCCAACATGAATCCTACATATGAGGGTGGGGGTGGGGTGGAAAAGTAAGTCAGAAAGAAGGCTAGTCCATCTCCTTGATATGCTACCTGTCTACATACAGCGCCCCCCTTCTCCATAGTGCAGGGGTAGGGAACCTGCGGCCATGCTGACAGAGGCTGATGGGAATTGTAGTTCCTGAACATCTGGAGAGCCGCAGGTTCCCTACCCCTGGAATATTCCAACATTCCATTCCTAATCTCCAAAATTGTATGATCCAGAGAAGACTTTACTATGATTTTGTCAGTTGTTTAACCTGACATGGAGTTATTGAGATTAGCAGTAATGGAGCGTGTGCATGCCACTCTCCCTTCAATGGCATGTCCAACACTAGCAAAACTTTCTAAGTCTATAACACGAGTCCCCAGTGCGGTGCCCATGGACACCGTGGTACTCACTGAAGCATCCTGGGTTCCATGAAGTGTTTTTAGAAAATAGTGGGGGCCAGGTGAAACTTTTAGACCAACAAGCCTCCTGATTGACCATTGAGATTTTTAAAAAATGTTGGTTTGGCAGCAGCCGGCATCACAACACACTGTCCTTCAACATGTGACTAAAGGTAGGCTTAGGCAGCCATGTTGTGGCTGGATCCACCTCCTATGGTGGTAATTTTGTGGCTCATCTCCCTTCTGTATCAGAATTCCAAAGGGAATTGAAATCTCAAAAAGATTTATTAATTTATTCATTATTTACATTTCTAACTTGCTCTCCCCTGACACAGTAGGTTCAGAGCGACTAACAGTAGCATTACCAATTTCTATAAAATCAATAAAATCAACATACAATGAATAACAATAATATACAATAAAATCTGGCACCTTAAAATATACTAATCCACGACACAGGAACAATTTAAATTTCAATACCACTCACACATCCCCAATTAGGTAATACCAATCATGATAATATAGGAACAGAAGGAGAGGTCAGGGAATCCAGCTAAGATCAATAAAACTATTGCTTTCGCCACCCATAGACCTGACAGAACAATTCTGTATCACAGGAAGTGCAATAGGTCCTGCAAGGCCCTGGCCTCATTAGATAGAGTGTTTCACCAAGCCAGCACCAGAGTCGAGGAAGTTCTTGTTCTGGTCAAGGTCAGCTGTACACTTTTCAAGCCAGGGATTGCCAGTAAGTTGTTGTTTGCAGAGTGTAATGCTCTTTGGGGAACATATAGGGAGAGGCAGTCTCACACATATGAAGGTCCCAGACTGTTCAGGGCTCTGAACATCAATACTTAAACCTTGAATTTGATTCGGTACTCCACCTGTAGCTAATGCAGCTATGACAGCATGGCTGGATGTGAGCCCTCCAGGGTGCCCCTGTGAAGACCCAGGCAGCTGCATTTTGCACCAGTTGAAGTTTCCGGAATCCCTGAGCTATATTAAAGCACTTTAACCAGTATAAGATAGGTTTGTTAATCAGTATCAAAGTGAAATTATTGTCAAATGTGTAGTAGACATTAGATTTAGCTCAGTAGAATTAAGATTTCTGTTTTTGCTAAGTATTCCTATTTGACAGATGCCTCATTTTCTATTTCTACTGTTGAACTAATGATGATGGATTTTATCCCATAATACCTTTTGCATTAATTCACTTCCCCATGGTTTTCTTGATAGAATCCCTTGCTGAAAGGATTCTTCATTTCCCTACTTTTCTCTCAAAACACGCTTAATGTTTAAAAAGTACCTTGTGCACCCCTTCTTAGCTATCTGGAAACAGATTAAGCACAAATTTTGGTAAGTATAACACATTACATAAATGGGCTTTTAACACATGTGGGCCCATTATTCATGGAGCACTTACCTCGAGCCTGTTTTTTGTGCAGTGGGCTCGCTGTAGGCTTTCCTCATATTTCTCTGTTACAAGTGAGGAGGCAGCCCAGTGCCTTGAAACTGCTTGCAAGTTTCACAGGGGCATCTGGTTCTGTCCTAATTTTCTTGACTCTGCCCATCAAAAGCAGATGTCACAAGCCAACCCCTGGGTACTTACCAGGACACAGAGGACTCTGAGGCAGAACCTGAGGGCACAGTGCAGCCAGAGTTGACTGCTCCTGCAGAAGACCAGGCAGCAGAGCCAACACCCAGTCCTTTCCTGCCTGATGACATACAGGTGGAGGAGCCTGCAGATCCTCCTAGGAACCCAGTGACGAGCCAGCTGTGCATAGCAGGCAGAAGTAGAGGGTGCTACTTCAGAAGCACAGAAGGAGTGTTCATTTGGCAGTAAGGTATGGGGGATAAGAAGTCTTTGCATCTGATGAGGACTTCCTCACAGAATCCCAGTCCCCTGAACAAGGCTCTATATAAGCCTTGCTATGAGCTTGCTTCTGCCTGGGTGCAACAAGTGTGTTACCTGTCGCTGCTGTGTGACTGGTTGATTCCTAGCCTGCTCCTTGGTTTTCCTTGACCTATTGCACTGTGACGCCTTTCCTACCGCCTGCCTTGACCCATTGGAATGTGACCTGACCACGCTTGTGCTTGTTGCCTGCTTTACCCTGTGGGGTCAGACCCAGCCACGCCCCTGCCTGCTAGCAGCACAGCATTAAAGGCACAGAACTGATATTTTCTCCCCCTCTTCTTCCACACAACACATTCTCTCTCTCTCTCTCTCTCTCTCTCTCTCTCTCTCTCTCTCTCTCTGCTGCCATCGCAAGAGAAGAGATAGACTTGTGTGTACTGAATATACATTACCTATGAGTTTGATTCTCGGTTACACACACGTTTCCCCCCTTTGGCAATCACCCTGCCTTCAGATCACAGAATCCTCACAGTTTCCAAACCCTCTTTAAGTATGACTTTTCTTCTCCTTTTGCAGGGAAAGTGAAGGAGATCACTGTGTATTAAGCTTTCTTTGGGTTTTCTCACTCCTCCTTGCCTTACCTTTCCCCCCACCCACACCACAGCAGTTCCTCCCACTCTTTGGGTCACCATTTCAAAACAATCAGAAGGATTTTCTTTATTTTTTAAATTTTAATGCTGAAAGTCAGTTGCTAGAGCAGTGATGGATAACCTTTTAGAGACCGAGTGCCAGGGGTGGAGCAAGGGGAAACTTTGTCCAGGGCACGCGTGAGCCCTGCACCCCTGCCACGCCCCCGTCTGCCCCTGCCCTTCCCTGGAACATCCCTGGAATGCTCTGAAACACCCTGTCACACCGCTGGAATGCCCGCCCGCCCCTCATCCCCTTGGCGCTATGCCACTGCCGAGTGGCCAAACTGGGGTGACGGCATGCATGCCCACACGTGCCATAGGTTCACCACCACTGTGCTACAGTGATAGACCCTGTGAAATTGACATGAAATTGGCATGGTCTGTGAACTAATGCTAGCCCAAAGACACCACCAACAAAAGGTGGCAAAGCAACCTTCCCAATTGAAGTTGCATGAAAATAAAAAGGAAGTGGCAGGAGAGCAAAATGGCAGATTGGCTTGGCTAGGGACACTTCATAGGAGGAAAATCTTTGTGTATACAAAAAGGTGGGAAAACTCCACTGTGAAGCAAATAGTCATGGGGTAAATAGTGCATGCATAAATGGCCAATCTGTGCTACTGCATTGTTTACATTGACTTCCAATGATACATCCATGTCCAGGGATATTATGATGTGTAGAAGAGCCTTTCTTTCAGCACACATTCAGGCAATTTTTCAGTTCCAAATTCAGGATTAGATGCAAATGAGAAGCTCATAGAAATAGTGATTCATCCAATTTTCCCCTTCTTGCATCCCTCAGTTTTCATCACAGACCTTTTTTCAGGGAACACTTTTGGCTTTATCTGTACTCTGAAATAAAAGTACCTATTAAAAAAATGTAACACAAGGAAAATGTTGATTTTGTAAGCTGATAATCCTGAGTTTTATTAAAAGGAAACATTGATTGTATGTTTTACTTTTTGCATTGTAGATTAAGAAGGTTTGTTTGCTTGTTTTTGTCAATATAAATCACAGCCACCCCCATTTCAGAACCAAACAAATCACTCATTTTTCTCTGGGTTTATTTTTTTGGTAAATTTACCTTTTAGATGTCATTTTACTTGCCACAGTTTTTCTGCTGCTTTTCCTTTGCATGGCTGAACACCATAGGAAAGACATACAGTGCCAAACTAAACAGTTACACCCTTTTAAGCCCTGTTTATCATGTTTACTTATAAGTAAGTCCTGCTTTATTCCGGGGACTTTCTCCCAGTAATGTGTATATAGGATTGCAACCTGATTTTTGTAAATGAGTGTGGTATGTTGACATTTTATGTTGGTGAAGGGATTTCTTTACAAATGCTTCATAGTAGGCTGGGTTCTAATGTGGTAGGGAACAGCTGACCAGATGTACCGGTAATTAAACAGCGAAACAGATAGAGAACAATAGAAAGGCCACAGAACTGGGATTTTTTCTTTAGTACTGTTCTGCACTTTCTTAACCCTGATTCTCAGGCTCAGCTGCTAATAACATCATATCCTATCCTGATGTAATGGATGCAGGATAGCTTTGCTAGTGAGCATCACTTTAGCTGTTTTACAACACTTTTAAAAGTACTTATTAAATTACGGCTTTTACTACAGAAGAAGGGGTAAGGTTTGTTGGTCTACCCACTTTTCAAAAGGGCAGGCTACATGTATGATTAGATGGTACAATGCAAAAGGGCTATGCTGTACATTTTTAAAACTTTAAAAGGTCACCGTATGCTATTGTGAAGTGCTGCTTGAAATTAAAGATTTCAGGAATCCCACTGAGACAGGTACAGCCATGTATGTATCATGTAAAAAGCACAACAAATCAACTAATTAGCAAGACGTTGGAGTGGAAGTACACTTTCTGAGGATCAAAATATGGTATTTCTACAGTACAATTCTAAGCATACTTTCTTAGAGTAAACCCAGGGGAACATACCCAGGTAAGATTTTGAGTACACCAGCTTAGGATAAGGTGGAAATACACTCTCAGTTTCCACATGTATTTGAGTAGGATTGCCAGTAGGCCTGGAGATACATGTTCTGCCTCTTTAATGGTGCCATTAATTAATTGAAGTCGGCCCATGAGGGTCACGAGGAAGAGGCGAAACGCAGCGATATCATCCGGTGGAGAGAGCCAGTGGCAGGAAGCGTGATCCGTGGATCTGGCAACTCTGCTGTGGTCTGGTCCCTGGCACCTTTTATTAGGGTTTCACAAGAGGCGGGCCGGAGGCGGAAGAGCAGGAGAATACTGTACAGTACATAACTCATGGGGTTGCCTACGTGAGAGAGGAAACGTTCCCATCTGGGCCTAATCTATACCTGGGGGTATGCGCCCCTTTGTCCCTTTGTCTGGGATGTCTTGTGACGGTGAGTCAGGCATCTCATGACCTATGACTCACGGGGGCCTGGGGACAGGTGAGCGTGTGCACCCAGAAGGGCACAGATGGCACAGGCATTCCTGCGCTCTTTCTGAGGCTCTGCTGGGTTAGCGGGGCTCATCCCTACTACATTAATTAATTAATTCTATTGTGGGACTGCCCTTGTTTGGAAATAGACAAATGAAACTTTTTATGACCTGGAGATAGATAACATCACCTGGTCAATAACATTCCCTTCAGCCTATAGTAAAGGACAGGACATTTTTTCTCAAGGCATTTAGCAACCCTAATATCCAGAGTTCATATATTTTTGACTATTTGCCATGCAACTATTCTCCTTTGCAGCAGGCAGGGAAAACAAGCATAACAAGCCTTATAAGAGTTATAGAACCAGCAAAGTTTCCAAACTTCTTCAGCCTTACGTAAGAAGAGGCTGGAATTTCTACCTTTCCTGGTAACCTGGTTGAAACCCAGCTCCTGTCAATAACTAGTACACCTCAATTCTGTCATGGAAGAGGCTGGAGTCCAGTAGACCCCAGGCTGCTTTTCTTAGACTCCTACATCAGGCTTCTGCTTCTGCCCTTGGTGTCTTTTGTCTCTGATCGTGATGCTCTGGAGTAGACTGCATGGAACCTTGGTATGGCTTCTGCATTGGCTCCAGGTCATCAGGAGGTCCTGACAGAATGAAACCCTCCCTAAGTCATTCGAGGTGTGTTAGCAGTCTAGGCACAGAGTCCAGACCTGGTTGCTGAAGCTGGATTAAGGTTCTGCCCACAAAGTGTTCAGAGGGTCCTATGCATTGGAAAGGGTCTATGCCTCAGGGCTTGAGAGGGACTCCACATCTTTCAAAGATATTGACTCAGCAGAACTGGGGTATGCCAAGAAAGCAACTTTCCTCTTCAGTTCAAATAAGCATTCTTTTGCCTTAATTTAACTCTACTGCACCACCTAGAGTCATATGACAATATTACTTACTAAATATTACTTTATCAAGTAGAATTTCTACATCCTTTTTTTTTTGGAAGTGTAAACAAACGAATAATAGAGAGTCAGTGTGGTAGTTTGGTTACAGTGTCAGACTAGCATCTGGGAAGCCCAGGTTTGAAGTCCCACTCTTTCATAGAAACTTCCTACATGACCTTGCCAGTTAGATACTCTCAGCCTTGATCCTGGCAAGTATTTGGATGGGAGACCTCCAAGGAATACCAGGGACGTGATAAGGAGGCTAGAATTCCAAACCATCTCTGAACATCTCTTGCCCTGAGAAGTCACCATGAATCAGCAAAAATAAAATAAAATTATAGCCCCTTTCTGAGACACATCTATCCAGAGCCACCTATTTTATAACTCTAGGCAGGATCTCTCTTAAGTTAACTGGATGATTGGCAGCTCTCTCCTACCAAACATTTGGTCAATTACTCTTTCCTATAACCAAATCTCTTCCCATCACCCCAAGAGGTAATCTGTTTTAAAGTCTATTACATATTCTGGCCGAAGAAACTTCCCAAGAAACTTTTCCAAGTAAGGAGTACTTCCTTAACAGCTTTAAAGGTACCCATCTACTTGGGAGCTATGCCAAGATCAAAACAAACAAACAAACCCTGCCTGGCCCCAAGGGGAGCAGTTACATAATCCAGAAGAGGAATTAGTAGAAGAGGGTTGGGCTAATCCAGCCCAAATGGCCATCAGGAACCACACAATGGGATTCTGCCAGTTTGGCTTGCTGCAGGAGGAAGGAGCAGAACTTCTGTGGTCCCAGAAGAAATGCTTTGTGAGAAATGGGGAAAGAAGCTAATGAACAAATCTTTTAAAAATATTCTCCTGGAATTAAGCAAATAGCAGAAAGAGAGGTCCAGTCCAGAATGAGATGAGGACTCTGTAAACATTATTTTGCCATAGTGTGAAGTGGAAACAAGCTGGTGTAGAGATTTCACTAGCTAAAGGGAGCAAAATTAGTTAAAGGAATATCCATTGTGCATCATTGCTACCAACCAAGGATTTCAATTGCTATCCCTTCCGTGGGGAGTATCTGTTGGGTGAATCTAGTATTACATGGTATTTATCAAACTATCACCATCAAAGGAAGAAGATTATTGAAGCAAGTATATGATGATGAAGAAGAAGAGTTTGAATTTATACTCTGCCTTTCTCTCCTGTAAGGAGACTCAAGGTGACTCACAAACTCCTTTCCCTTCCTCTCCCCCCAAAAGACACATTGTGAGGTAGGTGGGACTTAAGAGAGTTCCGAAGAACTATGACTAGCCTAAGGTCACCCAGCAGGAACGTAGGAATGGAAAAACAAATCTGGTTCACCAGGTAAGAGTCTGCTGCTCATGTGGATGAGTGGGAAATCAAAACCCAGTTGTCCAGATAAGAGTCCAGCTGTTCTAATGCCTATTTTTTCTGCACAATGTATCCTGTATGAATAATTTGCACAGCTTCTATAGGAATAGACTTGATTGTGTGGCTTCTGGGAACTGTGAGTCAGGGTTGAAGTTTGTGGACTTCATTAAGGTCCCAAAGTTTGTCCTGGCAAGTCTGTGTCAAAATTAACCCCTGCCATTTAATTTAGACTTTTTATATTTATTTTATATTGCTATATAGATATATAGCAAAGGTCTTTGAGCTATTTCCCTTTCCTGGTCCTCAGATTTGCTAAGACAAGTCTAGTCAACTTCTTTTCTGTACAAAAAGTCATTGTTCTTCATTGTGTGTTTCTATAAAATGTCAGTTGTCATTTTCTATAAGATCCTTTTATCCTTTATACTTTCCCTTGGCACTGCAGTTGCCTGTCACTTTACTCTCCCCTGATATTTCCTTTCTTAATTGGCACTCAGTTACATTTCTAAGATCATAACAGTGCTCTGTCAGCTAACATAGTGACGGTAAAGCTAATCACCTGGATAGGCAAGTATTCTAATGTATATGCATCTCTCTTTCCCCCACAATATAAGCACTACTTTCCAGAGAGACCAAAAGTTCCAGTCTAGGGATTGCTTTTACACAGATGTTTTGCTCCATTTTACCTTCTTACTACAGGAGTATCCACAGGTCACCTTCTCTGTTTGTCCTGCACCTGTGGTTTCTTTGGCTTTGGCTTTGTTCTGATCTTACTAAAACACAGTTTTAGTACACCATGCACACCATGAGAAAAGGAAGGTGTGTATCTTTGCCAATTCTGCCAGCACCATTTTTCTTGTCTCAGTCCCTCACAGTTGCCACCTCCCCCCCCACACACACACACGTTACAAAACAACTATTTCAGACATTAAACAAAGAATTTGACACATCACTATATTATTAAAAGATTATCCTGATAGGACAATTACTGTTGTTGTTTTTTTTAAAAGCCCTCTGGTGGCAGGAGAAGGAATGACGGATTCAGAGGACTGAAGCAAAAAAAGTGTGAGGAAAACCAGGGTTTCTTGAACACCAGTTTGCCTTGCACCCTGTTCATTAATCCTGAACAGGAAGCTGATTTTTGATGATTGGTTTATCTTTTCATTGACCTCTTTGTGGATACTGAGAAGCTTGCTCTACTGTATCCTGTTAACCATACAGTCAGTGCAATCCACCCCTGACCTTTTTGCATGTCTGCTCCATTCAGTAAGCAATTGTCTAAGTACACATCAACAACAAATTATATAAATCATAAATAAATGCTGTGTTCATCTAAGTAGTCCCTAATAATGCTCATGTCTGCTAATTGGTTTGAACTGGTAGCATCTTTGCATATGACCAGTTTTCCAAAAACAAAGTATAAACATATTTAGCAGCAGGTTCTGGTGGGTTTTCCGGGCTGTGTGGCCGTGGTCTGATGGACCACCAGACCATGGCCACACAGCCTGGAAAACCCACCAGAACCAGTTGAATTCGGCCGTGAAAGCCTTTGACAATACATATTTAGCAGCAGTTCAGCACAAGCTGAGCAGACAGGGTGATCTGCTCACATCACACCAACATCTTTGAACATGAACACAGGTGTGACAAAATTTTCAGCTCCCATAGAGGAAAACTACTGTGTGGATACTCTGGAAAACAGACCACAATTGGCCAAGAAGCATAGACAACTGTTGCCATATAGAAGCAGCCCTGGGTACCAATGGATTCTCTAATGTGGCATCAACATATTATTATGTGATATAGAAGTTTGTCCTTTACACTTTAAATTGTCCAGTTTTTTAATTTTATTAAATCAGTTCATTAAAAGAGTTTTGTGAGTAAGAGCAGCCAGGTAGTAGACAGATGAACAAATTCCAAAATAATGGAATTTTCTCTATTTTGTTTTTTAAATTATCTGTTTCTCAGAAGAGTTTTCTGAACAACAGCAGCAGAAATAGTTCATAGTAAGAAGCCTATTCAGTAAAAGCTTGTTAATGATAATGGTATTATGCTGTCGCAAGGAAGACTAGCTGGAGCCAGTCAAAACATGAATCAAATGAATGCCCGGCTCCTTGGGCTGCAATTCTATATACTTTGAGGAAGCGATCCCTGAGAAAACATGCTTAAGATTTAACTGTAACAGTGCAAACCTAAGTGGAGTTACACCATTTTTAGTCTACTGAAGTTAATGGGCTTAGAAGGGAATGACTACTTAGGTCTATACTGTTAGTCTACTTCTCATTTACTCTTTACTGAGCAAAAACAAAAAAGGGGATTCATGATGTATTTGTGTGATCATGAGAAATGCCTGTCCTGGCAAGATTCCTGTGCACAGTTTCTTTCTCAACTGGTTGCCCAATTGTACAGGGTAACTGTTGGCACTGACAAAGCAACGTTGACAACAATTTGCAACCTTTTCTGCCAGCAGTGAGAACACAATTTTCTCCTTACTTGAGCAACTTGCGAGACATAATAATGGGGTAAAAGATTAAGTCATTGTGCTGATTGAGGAGTTGATTAATTTACTGGGCAGTTCTGTATTCTTTGAGACACTCCTTCAATGGAATGGAATGTCAGGTTATTGTCTCACAAGTCCTGATAATTTAATTTGGTTTGGGTGTGGGAGACCCATAGAGTCACAAGCTTTTGATAAAGGAATGTGACAGTTTCTTATACATACCTAGCCATCTTATCATGAAATGGCATTTCATTGCACTTAATTCAATCATGATTCTCTCCTTTGATCCAAGAAGTAGTCACAGAATCATGGAGTTGGAAGGGGCCATACAGGCCATCTAGTCCCAACTTCCTAGATGGTAGGTATGGCCCCTTCCAAATCATGATTCTATAACGCCTATATATTTGGCTGGGCTCCAGGAATATAGGGGGTACTTGGGAGTACTGCCGAGTCCTGATCCTTAAAGCTGCAATCTTAATGCAAATCTGGAAGTTGCCCCATTAAACACCCAGAGGTTTAATTCTGATTGAATATGTACAAGACTGAGCCAAATTCTAGCTGTAAATTTAACTGTAATAATGTGTTTGCTCACACTGATTCTTTTATCTCCCATTTCTCCAAAGGTTTTTTTTATTATTATGTTATGTTTCTCCCCAGCAGACATATTCTAAATTGCTATTGCAATGGGAAAGAAATGCATTCTTCTTGGATTATGTTAGCATAACAATTTATGAACAGAACTAGATAATGCCCATGAAACCTCAAAGGGTTTTGCTTACCACTGAATTTACTTGGCCCATTGAGGATCAGGCTGGTGTCTCTACATTCAGATTTGGGCAATTTTGGTCAACAGAAGAGGAAGATCCATAAGCTGAGGGCTATCACAAGGTAGAGTAGCAAATGCCCCCCCCCCCCCAACACCTGGAATGCGACTCAACATTGGGGTGCTAGCTAGCAATAGCACAAAATGTTTCTTGAAAAATAAATTTAGGCTGACATTCAGTTTTAGCGTCATGTGTACAGCATATGTGATATCCAGATTTTTAGAAGCAGCCTTCTGTGTACTTTTTCTACAGACCAGTATTTCCTTTAAGGTTTCCATTTTGAAATTTGACATGATTAAGCAGAATTACATTCTTCTAAATCCATTGAAATCAATAGGCTCTGATGGGTATAACTCTGCTCAGGGTGGGACTGTTAATTGCTCAAACAATTTTGGGATCCTTCATTTATTTCCTGGAAACTTTTTTAGTGTTGCATTTGTTCACAGGCTGTTTTGGTATGAGGTAGGTATTAATGAGAAAGGAAGCCTGACTGGTTTTATAAATAAGTGATATGAAGTACAGTTATCAAATAAAGTAAACTTCTGAGCCTTTGTTTGTTAAGAGCTTTGAAAGCTTTATGTTGTTCACCAGCCAAGTATCTGAGAGGATAAAATGGAGACAGGATGATAATGATTGATGATGAGTTCACCCTATTCCAACTGAGAATATAAAGGGCCAGGAACGCAAATTAGTGACCTGGAAAACAAGCTCAGATTAAGAAATGTCAGGTCAGTAGGCAATAGCAAAGGAACAAATATAGGTATAACAAAGATACTTTTGTCACACTGGATTATGATGGAAAGGAGGCTGGGAAGATAATGTTTAGCTCCTTCCTCGTGGCAATTAGGTCTATGCCTCTGTGAGAAGGAAAGCAAGCACTATATTAACAAGGGGGTAGGAAAATCTCCTTGATTAATTTAGATTCATTTTTTAAAGATGCACATACAACTTGAAGAATGAGCACATTTGACTAGAACCACAGAGATAAAATATCCAGAGATCGTAAAATTTCATAGTGAATTCAAAAATCTTATTACTACAAGAATTTTATTATTTATTATATGTGCCTAGTTTCCCCTGTAACACATTTTCAGTGGTCCAAACTATACTGAGAATACACTCTCAATAGCTTGGAGGTGCTCACAAAATTAATCAATTGCATGACTTTCTTGGATGCTGTGTTCCATGAATGCTGATGAGAGTGCAGGTGTGGTGATTTCTTCTTTCCATAACCAGAAAAAAATATAGACCAGTCATTACACCCAAGAGTCTACAAGAAGAACTGGACCAATTGTATTGGTAAAAATGCAAGTGAGGGAATACAATTCAACACATATTAAACATTACAGAATCTTCATCCTGAGTTGTTCCTCAGTAGCTGTAGGCAAAGAGTTAATGAGAGAAAGGTGAAAATTTATTTCATTATGACAACATTTCACGATCAATATTTAAATTGCAAAATGGGTTCTTCGACAGAGGTGAATGCATTGCTGGGAAATATCTACATTCCATTAGACTTTCTTAATGTAGCATTCAAGGTCAGTTTTAAGTTTACAAACATCTTCCACACAATCTATCATCTGTTCATTTTTAGTTTTACTGGTTAGGTTTCTGCCTTGGCACCCTTAAAAGCAATTTCAGTCCTAGCTTCCTCATTTTTATGCACTTGAAAAAGTATTAGGCTGCTACACACATACATACTCATGATATCTCTACACTTAATTACTGTTCACTTAATTACCAGTGGTTTAATGCTCAAACTGAGCCTGCTGAAAAGACTCTGCTGTTCAAGATTATATGAGGAGGTCTGATGATTCCATCCATAGGGTTCTCTGCTTCCTTTCATATGATCCATATATGCAAATCATTGCTCTCTTTTTTGTTTGAATATGCATGTGTGAATCAGTACAGATGAGTAACATAAGAATTGCATTAGTGCTGTGTCTAGGCTCTCCTGCCATTATCTGAAGCATTCTACTCCTGATATGCAAGTAAGACAAGGGGAATTACATACAGAAGACTTGTGCATATTTTTTTTCTATTTGTTGCTTAATAATTTACTTGGCGGGAGCTTAACAGTTAAAAGTCCAGTAGTGACAGAGCTCCATGACCTCAGAGTCTGAGCTGAAATCCTAAGCAGCCAAACGGGTTTTAGTAAAGCATTCAAAGTCAGAGGCTGTGCTGATTGCTGCTGTGCAATTGTTAATTGTTTGGCAATGTTTCACTTGCCCTTCTAGTGCTGATAGACATCAAAGAACTGGGGCTCCAGAGCTGTCTTTCACTTCCAAGTATTATCTTGTTCTTGAAAGGTCTGAAATGATCTTAACTACTTGAAGTAGCTATGTAAACACTTATCAGACCTCACTGAGATGCCCTCTTCTCTGAATGAAAAGTGACAAATGTTTGACCGTGCATATTGATAGTAACATCAACCAAAGATGAGAACTGCATGAAAGCAAGTTCAGTGAACCTACGAAAATGCTATAGGTGAGTCATTAAACCAAGATCTGGGCTTACAAGTGTTTTTATTCTCCTTACTTCACATCTCATCTTAAACACTTTTGTTGGTAGAAAAAACACACTGATTCCAATGGTCCAAGTAGATGCATTGGGAATTGAATTTTGACAAATGGATTTAATGGATTTAATGGTAAGCAAATGCTTACCTGGGTCGCACATGCTAGTCTGATCATGTCAGATTTCAGAAGCTCAGCAGGGTTGGCTCTTGTTAGTATTTCAGTAGGAGAGCATCAAGGAAGCCCAGGATCACTATAAAGAGGCAGGCAATGGCAAACCACCTCTGAACTTCTCTTGCCCTGGGGTCACCATAAGTCAGTTACAACTTGACAGCAAAAGCAAAAAAAAAGTCTTATGCAAAGTGTCACTATATATTAGATTGTTGGACAAAGCTTTGCAACCTTCTCGTGGCTTTCAGTGATGCATTCCAGATCAGCCTATCTCATTTGGGGAATGGCTATTGCTCACGGGTAGAGCATTAGCTTTGTATGCGGAAGGTTCCAGTTTCAATCCTTGGCATCTCCAGTTATAAGGATCAGGCAGTAGGTGGCGTGATACCAGAGACCTTGCAGAACTGCTGCAAGTCTGAGTAGACGATAGTGACCTTGATGAACCAATGGTCTCATTCAGTATAAGGCAGTTTCATGTTTTCTTTTCAAATGTATTTGTCCATTCTGCATGGACAGCTTCTAGAATGACTTACAGTTTATATGAGGAATGAAACATATGAGAGGAACTGAATCATGTCTGTTAGCTCATTCACCGCCCCTATGAACCTACACATTTAGCATAACTTGTAAACATAGCCTATGAGCATAAAAGATGCACACACACAGGATTTGTGTGTACAATCAAGATCCTTGTATTTTCTATAGTTAATATTGTCCTACCTGAAATCACCAAGTTAAGCTCTTTTCTGTGCTGCTCCTCTGAGTTAAGGGAGAAGGGTTGCAAAGATAAACTCTTCTGTTTTTGACCCTCCATCTGGACTGTCCTTTTGTTGCCCAAGTGGGGGCCTCCTTTTGGTGGCAGCTTAACTAAAGACACATCTCTGAGTACTCTGGTTCTCCTTTAGAATTTTTCTGCACTGACTGTTTTATGGAGTTGTATTATTTAATTTTACTGTAAGCCACCTTGAACATGTTGTTGTAGAGGCAGGATATATTTTAAATAGATAATGTATATACGTAATAGTGACATGTGGCTCCCATCTGCAGATATCTAAATCGGTGAATCAGAGCCATGCTATTCAGATTTTCCTCCAGACTTGGGAGACCAAGAAAAAACGTAAAGGACAAAAAACTTCACTATAGAGGCAATCTTGCCTCTAAAATGAAAAGTGGAAAGCTGTAAATACACATTAGGACAATCACAAGAGGAAAAACCACTGCAGGGACTGTTTGGAAGTGAAAAACAAAGGGCAGGAATAAGGTTAAGAACGATTTCCTCCCTTGCTAATTCTTTACTCTAATTCTCACAAGCCAAGCTTTTCATTTAAAACAAACAGCTTTTCATTTAAAACAAAAACAACAAATTACAGTGGTAAGTGTAATTTGTAGTTAGCTCCATAAAATGTTTCAGTATCTTGGAGTCTAGGTTGAGTCTTTTTCTTTTCTTGTCACAAACTTCTCTCCTGGATGGTGAAGAAGAAATGCTCAGCAAGGCATTTTCTTTAACAGCATAGGCCTAAATAGAGTTGCAACCCTGCTCTGCTAGGCCACGTGGATATGGAGAGGGTTTTTTCCCACCCTGTCAACGTGGCTGCAGCTGCCTTGCCTGGTCCTGGCATTAATGGGCATGAGGGAGGCTTCTCCAGCCCTGACATTGCTGCAGCTTCTTGACCAGACCCTGGAATGGCAGGTAAGTGTGAGGAGGGCTCCAACCCAAACCAATCTTTTTGGTGGCTAACATTCAAAAAATGCATTGCCCCCATCTACTGGAATAGGCACCTCAGCAGAAGTTGCTCTTGGAAGATTAAATGGACACAGCCATGGTGTTTTCCCCTGTCAGGACTGATCCCAACTTCATTACCAGCCATAGTTTCTCTGCTCCCAATTATGGTACTGCAGCTTATTCCAGAAATCCTCACTCATATCCTGCAACTCACCCTACCACAGGGACTCTTGGTACTGAAAATATGAAGGTGACTATTGTCTCTGATCTGGTAAATTGGATTTATTTCACCACTCTGCCACATGAAGCCTGCTGGGTAAACTTGGGTCAGAACTCACTATCAGAATTCTCTCAGCCCCATGTACCTCACAAGCAGTGGCAAAGTGCCAACAGCGTGAGGCGGGGGGCGGGACGCCCCAGGCACATGCCAGTGTGTGGTCATGGTGTGGGTGTGGCAGGGGCGTGGGGTGCACGCGTACCCTGGGTACTGTTCCCCCTCGCTCTGCCCCTGCTCACAAGATGCCTGTTGTGGGAAGAGGAAGAGATTGTAATTATAAAATACTTTGAGGCTCCTTAAGGTACAGAAAACTGAGGTATTAAAACCTACTCTTCTTCCATCCTGTCTCTCCCAAGTTTTCATCTTATTATTTGGGGGAATACTATCCATACTTTTGTCATCCACATACTGTTGTCATCCAGAGTAAAAATACACAGTGTCAACACAGTCCTGTTATCCTCTGCATCTCTGGTGGTGGTGGTGCAGACACTAAGAATTTGCAAAGGAGATAGTAGAAGGGGAGAGTAAGACCATTTTAAATAATAAAAACAGAAATAGAAGATTTCTCAGGCATATAAAGAGGTACATTGAGAGCCAGTGTAGTGTAGTGGTGAAGATGTTGAACTAGGATCTGAGAAAACCAGGTTCAGATCCCCACTCACACCATGGAAGCTTGCTGGGTGACCTCCAAGGAACACTAGGGTGACACAGAGGCAGGCAGTGGTAAACCACCACTGAACGTCTCTTGCCTTGAAAACCCTATGGGATCACCATGAATCAGCTGTGACTTGACGGCAGCTTTTCTTTGCTAGCAAGATACAAAGCCTTGTAAGAGAAAAAAGGCAAACAAAAAGAAAAATAATCCATTTTAACTTTAAAATTAACTTTAAAATTTCCACACAGCAGAAATAAAACATCCTGCAGCCATTTTAAAAAGATAAGTTTTGGCTTTTCAGGCTCACTCACGGCCCGCCAAAAACAGCCAGCCAAAACCATTGCCAGTCAAAACAGATATTTTCCTGCTGCATGGAGCTCTTGTCAGTCTCACAGTTGTGCCCACCATTTTGTGTGCAGCTGCCAGGGACGTAGGTATAGATTTTTATGGGGGAGGTTGGGGGGGGCACACCCCAACCCGCCTCTGGGGTGTGTGGCCACGCCTCCCCAAGCCCTGTCCCAGCCTCAGTACTTATAAAAGCAGCTCTCTGAGGCCAGGGATGGCAGACTCCCCTGCCCTGCACTCCCCCAACCACCCCCCACCAGCCGGGCTCCCAGCTGGCAGCTAGCAGCCCCTTCTGCCCTCCCCTCTGGGCAGAGGTGTAGCTAGGGAAAATGGAACCCAGTGCAAAATCTAAGTTTTGCGCACCCCCCCCCCCCACACACACACATGGGCGGCCACTGTGATGCTGGAATCCACCCCCAAACAGCATCACTTTCAATGGTGTTTCAACTAAAGAGCCCAAATTCTCCTTTTAAATCCAACTTAAAGGGAGAATCTGGGATCCCTAGTTAAAAGAACATTGAAAGTGATGCTGTTTTGGGGTGGACTCTCCCCCACCCTGGAACAGCATCACTTTCAACGTTTAAACAGGGGACCTCAGATTCTCCCTTTAAATCTATGCCAAAGGGAGTGCATTTAAAAGGAGAATCTGGGGAAACTTGGGGGTTGCCTGCTGTCAGGGGTGCAGTTGTTAAGCTAGCAGCACCAAACTTTCAGAGTATCTTTAGGAGACTCTCCTAATGATACCACCCAGATTTGGTGAAGTTTGGTTCAGGGGGTCCAAAGTTATGGTCCCTCAAAGGTGTAGTCCCCATCTTTTATAGCTCCCATTGGAAACAATGGGGGATGGGGCACCCCTTTTGAGAGTCCATAACATTGGACCCCCTGGATCAAACTTTGCAAAGCCTGTGTGGCATCAGTAAGAGACTCTCCTGATGGTACCACCCAGGTTTGGTGAAGTTTGGTTCAGGGGGTCCAAAGTTATGGACTCTCCAAGATGTCAGCCTCATCTTCTATTAGCTCCCATTGGAAACAATGGGGGATGGGGCACCCCCTTTGGGAGTCCATAACTTTGGTTTCCCTGGATCAAACTTCACAAAACTTGGGTGATATCAGTAAGAGACTCTCCTGATGGTACCACCCAGGTTTGGTGAAGTTTGGTTCATGAGGACCAAAGTTATGAATCCTCAAAAGTGTAGCCTCCATCTCCTATTAACTTCCATTGGAAACAATGGGGGGATGGGGCACCCCCTTTGGGAGTCCATAACTTTGGACCCCCTGAACCAAACCTCACCAAACCTGGGTAGTATCATCAGGAGAGTCTTCCAAAACATCCATAAAATTTTAGTGCCGCTAGCCTAAAAATTGCGCCCCCCATAGGCTAAAAACAAAAAAACTTTAAAATATTTTTAAAAACCACAAACGGGGGTGGAGCTTCGAAAATGTAATGGGGGGGGTTAAACCCGGGAACCCCCCCTTACCTACGTCCTTGGCGGCTGCAGAGGTTGTCCATGCCTCCGCCATTTGGTGAAGGTTTTCCACAGAGGTTTTCTCTGCTTGCAACTCATCCGCGCACAATTTCTGAGAAAAAAGTAGATGAATAAAGTTTGTTTTGCCTAGAAATCCTCTGTGTGTTGTTTTTCCTTTTTTTGTTTTGAGTGGGATGTTTGTGACAGAGATATACATATATTTGAGCTTCTCTAATCGTGTTGCCATAGCTTCACAGACATCTCTCTAAAACAAAAAAGAAAAAAATGACACGTGGATGAGGTTGCTAGGCAAAACAAACTTTATTCATCTACTTTTAAAATGGAAACTGAGTGTGGATGAGCTGCAAGCAGAGGAAACGTCCATGGGGAACCTTCAGAGAATCTCTGCTGCAGCACGCAAAATGGTGGGTGCGAGCAGCGAAAACAGAAGTAAGAGGTGGGAGAATTATAGTGTTTCCTGCTGACTTTTGTTCACTCAGCAGGCAGGAAATGTCTTCATCCCAGATTGGGGGGAAAAGATCAATAGTTTAGCAATTTTTGAAAACCATAGGTTGAGAGAAATAAATCGTTTTGCAGACTTTTGGGGAGAGAGTTGTGCAAACGTCTCCCCCAAAACACTTTTTAAAACATCTCCAGGACGTTTTATTACTGCTGTTTGGAAATCACCATCCTGGGCCACCATAACCCTGTTGGGTATATTGATTAATATAGCAGAGTTTTGCTCAGTCATGGAAGCAGGATGATGAAATCCCAAGATTCATCAGGTTTCTAGAAGGAAGATAGTAATGTTATCATGGGAGTGTTCCTGTCTTTGTCTGTACCTGGGAGATGCCCTCTGACCCCCTCCTCCTTCTGACTCATTAGCCATAGCTCAGTGATGGCAAACCTTTTCGAGACTGAGTGCCCCAATTGCAACCCACTACCCACTTGTCTATCGCAAACTGCCAACACGGCTATTTAACCTGAATACTGAGGTTTTTGTTTAGAAAAAAATGGTTGACTCCGAGGTGTGCGTTACTTGGGAGTAAGCTTCATGGTAGTCAGTGGCTCTGCTTTGAAGCAACCGTGCAACTCTTCCAACAGGTGAATCACGACCCTAGGAGGGTTTACGCAGAAGCAAGCGCCATTGCCAGCAACCTAGCCAGGTAAAGGATTGCGCTTTAGTTCTTTGCATGAAAATTAGTGGGGTTTAACAGCGCTTATCAGGGTTACCTGCACTGCTTCCCCAAAACTAGATCTTAGGTTTAATGCTAATAATCGAGCCCAGCAGCCCAGGCCAGCCTAGATGTGTGTCTGGGGGGGGGGGCGACTCTGTTTGCGCGTGCCTACAGAGAGGGCTCTGAGTGCCACCTCTGGCACCCGTGCCATAGGTTCGCCACCACTGCCATAGCTCTTTGTTTCTCTTTTTCCAGATGGAGTCAGACACCTCTACAGGTCTTTCCTGTAGAAGCAAATATTCCATACCTGCAATCAGCGCTCACATGGTAACCCAACAGATAGCCACTTGTATAGGGAAGTATATCTTTTATGGATTTCTGTCTTTCTTTAGACGGCAACAAGAATGTGAACAGAATCTACATAAATAAATGTAAGTTTTACCTTCTGCAATTTACCTCTTGGGAAGACTGATCTTATTGCTTATGCACTTAGCATCACGCTTCCATGACTGGGCAAAACTTTTCTATATTAACCAAGATATCCAACACATTTGACATTTGTTGTGATGTTCTCAGAACAAATATCTGCTGTGAATTTAATTGAAAGCACTTCACACTCTCTAGTGAAGCAAGATACAAGATTAACCAGTAAGGGGCAGCAAATAGCTTAGTCACCAGCCCAGAATTCAACTGAGGAAATTTACATTCTCTTTTTGATGGCTTCAAATGGCAACAAGAACCATTTGGAATATATCACAAAAATCTTATCTCCAACATATGTGTTATGTTTTAAGACTGAGACATCAGCAAAAGTTTAAAATATGCCTAATAGACTATAGCCATACCCATATCTTCCCTGTTTTTGGCCACAAACCTTCTATAAAGAAACTGGTAAAGAACTATAATTAAAGGGAAAAAATTATAATGCCTTTTCCCTGCCACATAAAAAATGCAGTCTTTCCACATGTGCTTAAGAATAAGAAATGGTGCTATTCCCACACAAGTCTTAGCCTTAGCAAGATTTTGCTTAGCAAGATTCTGAAATCACAACTTTAAAAATGCAATTTTAATATTGTATAGTTTTATGTACTTCCATATCAGTACTAAAGTTGAGGCATATGGGTGCCCGGAGACAACTCCTTTCCTGTTGCCCCTCTGGCTTTCAAAAGCTCTGGCTTGCCTGAATGCCCCGCCTCTTAGCCCCACCCCTGCTCTGCATGGAGGTCAGGGGCATGACCACATTCCAAGCCCTTTAGCAGACCCAATTCTGCCTTGGACTATCTTTTCCAGTTATGGCCATCATTTCAACAACATACCTATGAGCCTTTGCTAAATATGCACATTGATGTGCCCCACCCCCTGCCCTTCTTGCCCCCATCTCTTTGGCTTCCCACAGCTCGGCTTCTGCCCTCCCAGAGTCTGGGGAGAGCAGAAGTCACTGCTAGTGTCAGCCTCCAGAGACATGTTTTTAAAAGCACGGAGGGTGGGGCGGGGCAGGGCGGGGCTTGGGGGCATAGCCTTGCCCCTGAGCCCTGCCCCCAGCCTCTGTGCTTTCAAAAGCATGTCTCTGGAGGCTGACTTCTGCTCTCCCAAGACTCTGGGGAGGGCAGAAGCCATGCAGGGGGGCGCCCGGAGAAGTCTTGTCTCTGGGCACCATTTTCCCCCCAAACGCCTCTGACTCTGTGTAGCAATCCTGAACCACTCTGGGGATATCTCATCCAAATACTAACCAAGGCTAATCCCATTTAGCTTCCAAGATCTGATGAAATCAGGCTAGTCCGGACTATCTAGGTCAGGCCTTTTCCTAACTTTGCAATGAAAAGTCACTGACCAAAGATCCCAGCTGTGAGTTAATTCCCACCATTCATTTCACACATCAAATTCTGGAACGTTGAAGGGCACTGCCACAAAATGTCCCTGATAAATAAGCAGCAAAATAAAAGGAACGCTTATACTTGTCAGAAAAAGTCTTGCCATATGGAAAAGAGGAATGGTCCTTACACAACTAATTAGTTTGGGGCCCTTCTGCTAAAATCATACAATGCTGACATACAATATGAATAATTGTAGTTTCATGTCAAACAAGCAAAGAATTTAGCAATAACTTCCTGTCACTCAAAGCCAAAGGTCCATTTTCATTGGCAGTGAAACAGATGCCACGTAGAAAGGTTTGCCAGTAGGTAAGGCAAATACACAATTTCTGCATGCCTTTGAACACAAGTGCTTTATCTTCAACCTAGTCCTAGTTCAATCTAAGGACATAGCATAGCATTTACAAGCTGAACTGGTTTGGCAGGTCTTTCCCTGCAAAAAACCCTGGGAACTGCAGTCCCACCAAAGGGGGAAAATTATTATTTAAAAATTTGTATCCTACCTTTCTGCCCTTACAAGGGCTACCAAGGCAGCTGATAATTTATAAGATACATCATCATTAGGTGACCAAAATAGTATTCTTGGCAACCTAAATGGCACACACATTCTGCTGGAACCTGGCTTACAAATTCCCTAGATATGGCCATATTCAAACTTGCCTGATGGCAACACTATTTGGGGGCCTGAGAAGCTTTGCCAGCATAAGAATGGCAGGAAGAAAGTCAACATTTATTTTTAATTGCCTGGTCTTTCCTCCCAGCAATTCTCTGAAGAGCCAAGTTTATGTGGGCAGGAGACAGCTGGATGGAAACTGGTAGCCTGGCCATTTAAGTTTACTTTAGCGGCTGTACCTTAAACAGTAAAATATAAAAATGATGAAACCTATACTTTGGAAGCAGGGTGGAGCCATTTATCTTTGTGTTAGCCCAGGGGTAGGGAACCTGCGGCTCTCCAGATGCTCAGGAACTACAATTCCCATCAGCCTCTACCAGCATGGCCAATTGGCCATGCTGACAGAGGCTGATGGGAATTGTAGTTCCTGAACATCTGGAGAGCCGCAGGTTCCCTACCCCTGTGTTAGCCATTGCCAATTGTCTTCTCACTCTCTACTTCCTTTTTGGCAGCTATTGTCTCTAAGCAAGCACTTCACAGCACCTTAGAGAATTAAGACGTGGATTCCAGCTGTGGCATAAGGCAGCTCTTCAGTGTCGCTCCATTACCTCTCACTGCTGTACAACCAAGTGATTTTTCCTCAGTACTTTTGCTGTTGCAAGGTACAAGCCTAGCCATACTTGCTTATTTATGATTGTTGTTCATTGCCAAGAAAGCTATTGCGGTCTGAGTCAGTTAACCTCTCACTGACTGACCTCATTTTTGTATGCCTCGTTTCAAAGTTGTCTCTGCTTTGCTTCTTTCTTGACTGTTTCCTCTCCTCCTCAGTGTCAGAATGGCATGCCAAGTAAAAATATTTTTAGACAATACAACATACCCAAAGATATTGCTAAAGCTAATAATGATTATAGTGAAAAATGTTGGAAAGGTCAAAATACTGCTGCAACTTTTCATCATATGCAGTGGATATGTAAAAAAGCAAGGACATATCGAATTATGATTCACGATGAGATGCAAAAGATCACAAAAATTTAGTTTGTATTAGATCTTAGAAGTATGTTGTTAAATATTTTGCCAATTAATGTACCAAAAGTGTATAATGAATTACTGTATATACTCGTGTATAAGTCGACCCGCATATAAGTCGAGGCACCTAATTTTACCACAAAAAACTGGGAAAACTAATTGACTCGCGTATAAGTCGAGGGTGAGAAATGCAGCAGCTACTGGTAAATTTCAAAAATAAAAATAGATACCAATAAAATTACATTAATTGAGGCATCAGTAGGTTAAATATTTTTGAATATTTATTTCAAAGAAAAACAGTAAACTAGCTCTGTAAGTGGAAAAGAGGGCCAACAGAAACAATATGGTCTCTAACAATAACTTTAAAAGTACAAAACCTTGAAGGCCTCAATCAAAGCAAACCAAGCTAAAAAACACAAGAGTTAAAATTCTTCAAAACTGGATTTTTGGTCAGGGAGGAATAAGTTTATGTTAGCAGTACCAACATTTCAGGAGTATCTTTAGGAGACTCCTCCTGATGATATTACACTCCAGGTTTCCAGAAGTTTGGTTCAGGGGATCCAAAGTTATGGACCCTCAAAAGGGTATTCCCATCTACTATTAGTTTCCATTGGAAACAATGGGGGATGGGAGCACCCATTTTGGGGATCCATAACTTTGGATCCCCTGAACCAAACATCACCAAACCTGGCTAGTATCAGGGAATAGATTATCCTGATGATACCATCTAGGTTTAGTTTGTTAAGTTTGGTCCAAAGTTATGGCCCCTCAAAATGTAGCCCCATCTACTATTAGCTCCCATTGGAAACAATGGGGGAGGGGGCACCCCCTTTGGAGGTCCATAACTTTGGACCCCCTGAACCAAACTTTACCAAACTTGGGTGGTATCATCAGGAGAGTCTCTTGAACAATCCCCGAAATTTTGGTGCTGCTAGTCTAAAAAACTGCGCCCCCTAGAGGCCAGCAAAGTAAAAACCCTAAAATATTTTTTAAAAAATACACTTCACTCGCGTATAAGTCGAGAGGGGCTTTTTCAGCACAAAAATGTGCTGAAAAATTCGACTTATATGCGAGTATATACGGTATTTAAGTATTTGGTGACTGAGGCTAGAGTTGCATTTGCAGCAAGATAAAAAGCAGAGCAACCTCCAAATCTTACAGAAGGGATGAACAAGCTAACAGAATATGCAACGATGGTGAAGTTAATATCTTTGGTACATAAGAGATTGCCTACAGAATTTAGAAAGAAATGGAGTGTCTTTTTGAATTATATAGACCAAGGTCTGGAACAATAAGTGACAGTGGTAATATGCATAAGAAAAAAAGTTATATTTAGATTCTTCTAGGTTTGAGAACTTTAAACAGAACATTTGATGATGTAAGTTTTATATGTTGACAGATGTAAGTAAGCTCCATACACCGCTCTTTTCTGTAATAACATTCTCTCTTTACAGGATTATACAGTTCTATCAGATTCACTGAGTTCTCAGCTTTAAAAATATGTATAAAAAGTACCTAGCCCCTTTCATTGTAGAGATATGCCTTTCTCATATATCCACAACAGGCACTATAGCTTTACTTTTTCCTCCAATGGTAGCTGAAAATTCTGAGGACCTAACAGACAGATTTTTATAACTATATATTAATTGCTGATTTAAACACACACACACACACACACACACACACACACACACACACACACACACACACACACACACACACACACACACACACACACACACGGAAACACCCAGTGACCGGGGGAGGGGGGTCTGCAAGGGACTGGGGCAGGACAAATATGGGGAGCCTGCTGTATGGAAGCCACATTACCTCTGTACTGCCACACTACACACTAGGGGACTTAAAAGGGGGGCTGCGAGATGTGGAGGGCCCTGCACAATGCACAGGTGTGATGAATAGGAGCATGGATGGGAGGGAACAGCAGAGCAAACAGCACATGAATGGGATATGTCAGTGATGGCGAACCTATGGCACGGGTGCCAGAGGTGGCACTCAGAGCCCTTTCTGTGGGCACGTGAACACAGAGTCCGTCATGTGGGAGGGGGGCGTGGAAAATCACCCCCCCACACACACACATTTAGGCTGGTCTGGGCATGATCCTTTACCTGGGAGTAAGCTCGGTTGCTGGCAATGGGGCTTGCTTCTGTGTAAACCCTCCTAGGATCGTGATTCACCCATTTGAAGCATTGCACGGTTGCTTCACTAAGCTTACTCCCGAGTACCGCGCGCCTCGGAGCCAACCGTTTTTTTTCTAAACTGAAACCTCAGCATTCAGATTAAATTGCCAGGTTGGCACTTTGCGATAAATAAGTGGGTTTTGGGTTGCAATTTGGGCACTCGGTCTCGAAAAGGTTCGCCATCACTGGGATATGTAGATCCTGTTCCTGCAAGGCTTGCTGCCACTGTCAGTTTTGTGTGCAGGTACTTTTAGCTGGAAGCAGCCCTAATAAGTCTGGGGCTGATATGAGACTGGAACCTATGACTTGCAATCACAGCATATTCACTTGTGCTAAACCAATTCCTTCTACCCACTAATGAATAATCTATGACAAGCCTAAATAGACACATTAGCTTTAAAAAAAATCTCCAAAGCAATTTTTGCATTTGAAGTATAGTACATCTGTGCTCTTTGTAATCTAATAGCATAGCAGCCTATGCAAAAACTGATCTTATCAAAAATTCAAATATCTAGAAATAATCAGCAAGTAATTAGATAGAATTCTGCAGACAAGCAAACATCAGTTTGTACCAAATAAGGTGTAGTTCAGTGATGGCGAACCTATGGCACGGGTGCCAGAGGTGGCACTCAGAGCCCTTTCTGTGGGCACGTGCACACAGAGTTCGTCATGTGGGAGGGGGGGCGTGGAAAATCACCCCCCCCACACACACACATTTAGGCTGGTCTGGGCATGATCCTTTACCTGGGAGTAAGCTCGGTTGCTGGCAATGGGGCTTGCTTCTGTGTAAACCCTCCTAGGATCGTGATTCACCCATTTGAAGCATTGCACAGTTGCTTCACTAAGCTTACTCCCGAGTACCGCGCGCCTCGGAGCCAACCGTTTTTTTTCTAAACTGAAACCTCAGCATTCAGATTAAATTGCCAGGTTGGCACTTTGCGATAAATAAGTGGGTTTTGGGTTGCAATTTGGGCACTCGGTCTCGAAAAGGTTCGCCATCACTGGTGTAGTTCGACACACTTTGGTGCCACATTCATCTATGACCCTGTCACCTTTCAGGAAAGTGAGAGATACTACTATTAACAGTGATACCCCTCATCTGTAAAATAATTTCTAAAAACATCAGAACAGGGCAATGCCTCTGCCCCCTAAATAGATGCATTTTGGATGGTTCTGTGATCCATCTTGTGATTAACAGGCAGGAAGGGAGAGGGCAGCTGACCTGTTTCCATGGCCTAAAGCTGTGCTTGGCTAAACAAAGGAGCCAGGCTAAATGCTCGTTTGTGTCACCTCAAAGATGATATCTGCTCTGTGAGCAGACCTTTCTCTCACCAAATCTGCATCCCTATGGTGGCAAATCCTTCTCTTTTGGTCCAAAGCAATCAATCATTATCTTTGATCGCTCTGCGATCTTCCCTCTGTCTTGACATCTCATGTCACTGCAGTTATCATCTTAGGGTATAAGAATTGGTCCCATGTCCCTGTGTGTGCGTGTGTGCGTGTGTGTGTGTGTGTGTGTATGTTCTGGATCTTCTCACTCACTCTACTTGAGTGGGTTAGCTTTTGTTTCTCCAAAACGCTGGTCATTTTCCCTCCACAGCACTGTTCCCATTGATCCCTCCTTTCAATACCGGTAATTTTCACTCATTCCCACACTCTGTCCCATCTCTCTCTTTTCTCTAGACAGCTCTTGTGTGCTGTGAGTGTGTATTTCACTAGATTTAATATACGATTTCCCTATTCTTTCCCTTTTAATTTTTATCGCTTTATTTTGTATTTTATTATTTTTCAATAAAACTTGATTCAACCAACAACTGCCTGCTTATTTGAGAGATTCCACTTGGGACTATTCTGGAGTACTTTAGTTATTGATCTCAGTTACCCCCTCTTGCTCTGTCTGTCTCTAGCTTATCTCCCCGATTTAAGTGAAGACTGCCTATTCAGAGTAACGTTGCCTTTGGGAAAGAATAGAGAATTACATATTTCCACTTTTACATCGTTACTATGCCTTGGATTATTTATAGGTTTTTAAGTTACTTACCTGGATGAAGACATTATTATTGCCCTGAGTGAGAATGCAACTTATTATTCCTCCACACATAGCATATCCTTATCCCACACCATGACATTTCTGCTACAAACCTGTTTGGTATGGATTTAGAACATTGATTCATTAGATTTGTTTAGGTAGACTAGGAATTTCATGCATGCTCATTTACTCTGGTACCGTCTCACAAGGGAGTATGTAGACTGACACAATAATTTAAAATCAACAGTATGACAGCAACCAAGAAATCAAACATATCAAAATCACTCATAAATAGGAAATAAGCAATAAGTAATTCATTTACAGCACAGTTCTATACAGCATTACTCCAATCCAAGGTCACTGAAATTGCATTGGAGTACCTTTGTATAGAATTACTGTGTTACAGATGTATATCTGCTTGCTGTGAAACAATGATTTCCTGATTGAGCTGGGTTTTTTTTAATACTGAGTGATTACCTCTGTTGATCCAAGGTTCTAATAATATGAATAAAGCAAAGCTTAAAATAATGCAATTCTGTACATTTATCACATATTTTATCATCATGGCACTTTTGGATTATCTAATAATGCAATACTGACATGTTTTAGACTCAAGGCTAACATGCTGTTAACAGATAGTACATCTTACAGTTCAAGATTTAAACTTTGCACGTATAATTCAGCCTTTATGTCCATTCTTAAAGCACAGAATTAAAGAAATATAATCACTTCTCTACTGAAATTGTAGAAACTATCTGTCTGCCTGTGTCCATTATTTTGAGATCAATTTATAGTCTATGCATGAATGGTGCAAACAGCAATTGAATTAAGTGCTGTTATAAGGGACTGAAAGTCTAAAGTGGTGTGCAAAACAGTAAAGTATTTCTAACACAAGTTGGAAGAACTGCACTCTGCAGGCAGGCAGGCCCAGTCAGGTCTCCTTTGGAGAAGAGTCTCAGGTCTAATTAGTGAGGCTTGGGAGCATCAACAGGCACTGGCAGACAAGGGCTGGAGCTGACACACATTAGTGCCAGTTGGTCCAGCAAGGAAGGCTTTCAAAGCCCCAGCCTACATTGGCTGGGAAGTAATTAGGCTCAGCTACCCTGCTGGCAGGTGTGGAGCTCCTGTAGCTGCACTTTGCTATAGCCAAGATCCTGTGAGGACTATTCTCAGCACTCTGTTTTAGATCGATAGGGAGGTTATGTGCAGCCATTCAGGCACTTTGCCTCCTTTGTACCACCTCAGCCCAGGTATTCTATTGCTGTTGTTATTGCAGAGTAGAAGAGGGCCCCAAGGGGCTGCAGGCCCAGGTTCGAGGTTTTCCTAGTTGGAGGCCCAACTGACTTGGCTGGTGGCAAGGCTTCTCTTGCAGGGTCTGGCCATGTGGTTTCTGGTGCCATGAGTACATTCCTAGCAAGTGCTATTATATTCCTGTCAGGCACCTGTGGTATGCTGAGCCCTCCCTGGTCCTTAGGCTCCTTCCTGAGAACTCAGAGTCAGATTTGCTGGGCTGGATGGAGGGAGTCATGACAGTTGGCAACACTCTTAAAAAAGAAGTTATGAGCTTACTTTTTGATAGCATTAACTATTATCAAAATAAAACAAGCTTAAGCCTTACTCAGTGTTAACCTATTATCTTGTTGACTCATGGCCAAGTCATATGTTAAGATTCCCATGTATTGACCTCAATAAATGCACTAGGTTGCATTAAAAAAATTGTCAGAGAAATTCCATGCATGAAATGGAACTTTTCAATTTTCCTCCCCTTCCCACCCCGCAGTCCACTGTGCCCCCACTCCCTGGAAACACTGATACTAGGATTCAGGGCACCTTCAGGAATAGCAATAGGTACAATGTTGGGATCTGAAGTGGGAGGAAGGAATCAACACTCCCACTTTTCACACACACACAGCTGACCAAGGTTCCTTTGGGTGGAAACTGATCATTGACTATCTATAGCCATGCATCATGTAAGGAGAATAACGTTTTAGAAGATCCTTACTGTATGTGTAGTTCTAGTTTCTGCAGTATCTAATGGCACCTGTACATTCAAGCTGCATGCAATTGCAAGTGAAGCCATATGAAAAAATGTGGATGTTTCTTTTTCTTCCACTTATATGAAAATTGTGATATACTAGAAATTACCAGCTACCAAGCATAGGCCTTCTAGGTGTTAATTGGCATCAAAAGTCAAGATTTATAGATAAATATGAGTATTTAAGTCTTTGTGAGTATTTACAATCCCTTCTTTCTAAATCCATTAATTTTGCTGCTGTAATGAAAGGGATATTTTATTACTGTCCACAATTAAATTCTAGAGGCTAATTGCTGAATTGCTTAAGAAGGTAAAAGCTTTTAATCCGTCCAAAGAACATGCAGCTTTCCCCCTAGTGCTTTCCTATTTGAGGATATGAGGAGACAGAGAGTATGAGGGAAAAAACCTTCTTTGAACATCAAGCCAAAGCTCTCTTTAATCTTCCCTTTTAAAACCCCTGCTCAGTTTTGCCTATGTAATCTGAATTATTATGGACTCATTTTCTACACAATTCGCCTCTATTAAATGACCAGGATAGGCAGCTAGCAACTCCATGGATAAAACTGCAAACTCAGTCATTGATGTGTGTCTAACATTACCTGTGAATTATCTGACAAGTTCTTTTGGTTATAGAAAGCTAAAGCACTAAACTGACATTCCAGTTTAACTGAGCAAAAGCGAGAAGTCAGACAGCAACATCACTGAGTTGATTGTACCTTGTAATTAGGGCATTTGTGCTGAAAATAAAAAGTATGGTTGAACCCTGGACACTGGGGCTT
The DNA here is from genome assembly GCF_021028975.2 of Sphaerodactylus townsendi. Classification (NCBI taxonomy): domain Eukaryota; kingdom Metazoa; phylum Chordata; class Lepidosauria; order Squamata; family Sphaerodactylidae; genus Sphaerodactylus; species Sphaerodactylus townsendi. The sequence continues at coordinate 94,329,218 of NC_059433.1, forward strand.
CAGGAGTCAGAGGGCTAGGTTGCCTTCCATAAGAATAACTACTAAATTCCTAGCTGAAAGGAATTTTAAAAGGAGAATATGCATTCTATCCAAACAGTGATGCACTTAGCTAATAATTAATGCATAGTCATGGCTTAACATATTTAGCTTAGTGGTTAATCAAATCTTGTTTCTGGAATCTGTCATTAAATTTGTCATGCAAGTCCAATGTGGTGAGGTTAGTACGCTTGTTCTGCGTACTAACTCTTTTATAGCTTCTGAGAGATTCATCCTATTGATATAAAGTATTATAAACCTAGCTTGTAAAAGAATCTACTGAAAATGTAGAGATAGCAATCAATTGCTTTCTATAAAATGGTGATCAAGGGCTACAAAATGAGAGGATCTCTGCTATATTGTGAGTACAAATTTTACTTTATTATTACTGTCTTCACTGATACCATGAATATACTTCTTTGTAATACCGAAGGAAAATTTCTCCTGGGGATTCTAAAAATATCACTAAATTTAATTTGTCAAATATTATATTACATAGATCAACACACTTGCTCCCTCTTTGTAAGTACATATGAATTAAGTCATTTTCTATCCCATATAAATTTCAGTGAAAATATGAATTACAGACATCCATATTGTTAAAATCAAATTTAAAAGTCCATCCAATGATATCACCACTACTTACTTGCTTGTCTTTGTGTATATTTTGGATTTTGATTTTAAAGTCCAACTAAAAAACTGAATTTAAAAAACACTACATGTTCTGCAGCATGAGATGACTCAATATGCAATAAGAAGCAATCTTTTTTCCCATATGCCTTCTACTATGGGGGTGGGGGAACCCCTCTCTCCAATCCTTCATGACCCTTGGAGTATCTATTCACATTGCTGTGCTATTTCTCTCCTTTTTTTACAATTGATTTTTATTAAAATAATTTCAAAATGCAGATACAAATAATACAGTGTGTACAATCGTTGCCATTAATCTTTTTTCTAATACAGAAGTACACTCCCCCCCATATACAAATTACATTTCTTGTTAACTTGTTCTGTCAAAATCCATAAATGAGAAGCTATTAAATCTTATCTATTTTAGTATTCTGTCACATCATTGTTTACATTAATATATTTTATCCAAAGTTCCCAGTTTTGCTTATATGTTTCATAAGGCAAAAGTCTTATTTGATGAGCCATTCGTCTAACAGGTATAATTGTTGTACTTTATTTTTCCAGTCTTCTATCGATAGTAATTTGTCTGTTTTCCATACTTGTGCTAAAACTATTCTTGCTGCCATTAACATATGACACTATTTCTGTGCTATTCCTCTGTGATTTCTAGTTTTCTTTTTAACATTCTAGTATTTCACTTATATGCAGATGTTATATTTCATAAAGAATAGCTGGGTGGGCCATATGGGCAACATTATGGATCAACTGCTCTCACGGAAGAATAAACATTCTCTTATGTTTCATGGTTTACAGACAAAATCCCTCTCTATCCAGGAGCTTTCTTAAGAATGTTGTGTTAAATTCTGTCTTGTGACATAACAGGTACAGTGAATTATAAAATCCCTTTACCCATGACAAATAAATGCATTAAGTACAGTAGGAACAGGACTAGGACTCCATATTTGTTCCCTTAGAAGGTGCCCTTAATTGCAGTATGATGATGCTGTTGCTATGGTAGCAGTTCTCATGAAGAACCAATCAGATTAAGAATACAAGAGTAAAAACATTATCCATACTATAATTGTTTTTACACAACCTTTTACAGAATGCAAGTTGTGAGTACAGTTAGTGGATCAAATATGTAATTCAACAGTGCCACCACTGAAATCTGACATCGTTCCATTCCAGATTTGCATGGTTAACCCATCTCAACTAAAGAAAATAGATACAGGCAGTGATCTAGGGAAAAGACCATCATTCTTCACTTTCATTTATTATTTATCTTATTGTTAGCTTCCAATCTCTGGGGTACATCTAGTATAAATTTTACCGTATATTAGAGGAAATGGCAAGGAATATGAAAGTTACTCATAAACTGTGGCTGTTGCTAGAATAATATCTGTAAATCCAGTAAAACACCAACGTGACTACACTTTTCAGAAATGCAGTTTGTTCATGTAGATCTCCCCAAACCAGCGAGAATCAGTAGCCTTTATTCCTCTGAATTCTGAAAAATTAATGTTAAGCCAGCATCCAAAATTATAGCCCATGCATCTGTAATTTCATCTAAAATGACAGACACAGCTAAAAGCACTTGGTTATTTCTGTGCTGCAGATCAGAGCCACTGAGTGACATATTGATTTGTGGTGTTGCATTTCAAAAGCTTGAAGACACAAAATAGAATGGGGCTGAAGTGAGAGATTTTTTTTAAAAAAAGTTTATGTTTTCAAGCTTCCAGCAGCAGATATTCACTACAAGGTACATCAAGGACGCACTACAGGTAAATCCTACTATCTTCCATAGGGTTTACTTAGAGGCAAATGTGCACAGGAGTACAGCCTTAACGGTACAATCCTAAAAAGAGTGTTCTGAGCTTGTTGACCTCAATGGATGGATGGATGGAGAAAGATGAAACTCTTCTTATAGTTGAACTGAAAGTTTGATTCATGAACAGGGTATGGCTATACAGGATTATTCAGAAGGTATGCAGAGGTCATATGTGTAAGTAAAGTATCAAATTGCAGACAACTCATAATGATACTAGAAAGCCACAGCCCTTAGTTTGCTAAGGGTGTCAACAATAAGACATTTGGGAGGTCTTTAATTCATAGGATCACCATGAGTTGGAATCAGTTTGACAGCACTCAACACACACACACACAAGGCAAGGGGCTTTCAAGGCAAATGGAAAACAGAGGTGGATTGCTATTGCTGCAAAGTCTTGGTAGTCTCCCTTTCAAGTGCCAAGCCTGTTTAACTTCCAAGATCCGATAAGATTAAGCAGCACCATGCTGCCTTTCCTCCCAAACGTAGATCATAGATTTAAAAAAAGGAGTAAGAATTAAAACTTCTAGATCACAATCAAAAGATGTGCAAGTCATGAAGCCTAATCCTATGCATGTTCTCAAAAATATAGTGGGATATCCGTTCATCTTCATGGTCTTATGGGCAGTCCCACAGGGGATGGCACATGCACAAGGCCTGCCACTGAGAAGAGTAGCAAGCTTTTCAGGCATTCCTGTAGCAACAGAGTGCTTGCTCCCTCCCCCTTGGAGCTGGAGGTGGGATGTTTTCCTGTAAGCACACATTATTTCTCTCCCACCCCACTATGAGTTCTGATGTTAAGCCTTGTGGTGGCTCAGGTGGAACTGTGGGGAGAAGGCGGTGGCTGTTGGTCCGGTGGCCATTTGAGAAGGAACATGCATGAGACCAACAGCAACATTAACTTCCTCTAGTGTTGAAGCTGTCACCCAAGGCTTGCCTGCATCTGAGCAGTCCCAGTGTGTGCCTATGCAAAAGACCTTGACAAACATCAATCACAGATAAGTGCAATACTGTCTTCATCAAGTGTCTTTCTGTGCAGGCACGCATTCCTACCCCAATGTACACTCTTCCTTTATCACTCTCCTCTTACCTGTAGGCAGTGGCAGACCGCCAATGGGGCTGGGGGGGGGCACAATGCCCTGGGTACGTGCTGCAGCGTGGGCTTGGGCGTTTGGGGGCGGGCAGCACCATGGCAGAGGTGCTGGGCGTGCACGTGCCCCAGGCGCAATTCCCCCTCGCTCCACCCCTGCCTGTAGGAGTTCATGTACCTCTCTAAGCATAAGCATTTTTATTGTCATTGTGCACACACAACGAAATTTACAACTTCTAGGGAAGTTGTCCAGCAGTTGGAGAATGAGGGGATTGCTCCCTGCCCCTCCAGTCTCATGACCATTTTGGATCAGTCTTGTCAGCCTTGTCTCATGCCACTTCCAAGAGACCCTTTATACTGTGAAGTGGCTTTGTGGGCAGAAATATTTCCACTCATTAAGGACTACATCCAACATCTTTTCAGTCAAGCTATATGGCACTGAACATGAACAATTATTTTCTATAATCAGGAAAATGTTCTATTTCTCCTTAGACTGTTTACCAGAAACACTAAAATAAAGTAACCCCCCTCTTTTTTCACAAAGCAAAATTTCAGTGCAATCAGGGGGGGGGGGGGCTGAAACTGCTGAGAAGACAGTGTGACCTCACCGCTGGTGTACATGCACTTATGCTGGTGTAGGGGGCCTTTACGCCAGTGCAGAGGCATTTTGGCTGGTGTTGGGGAGTCATGTGACAGCACCGTAGCACCAGGGCTCCCCTCGTGCAGAAGCAAGTGCTAAAGGGGGCATGCCTGGGGCGCAGTGAGCTTGAGTCATGTTTCTAAGCCATTTTAACTTGGAATCATCCCCATTTACCAGAGCAAATTTATGCCTGCGAAAAGGTAGGAGCAGCCCATTGTACTCCAAAGGGGGATTTCACAGAGGTCTGGAGAGTGTCGCTTTTGGCTTGCTGGCTGCAGTGCAGCAAGCCTCTTTGGAGGCAGCATGGCTGTACCTTCCCTGGGTATGCTGCAGCTAACCCCCTCCCAGGACAGTACTGTTAGTCATCAATAGGGAGACAATACACTCCAGAGGAAGACTGCCTTGAGAATACTTAGGTGAAAAAGATACATATCAATATTGTAAGTAGTTAACCTAAGTTTTGGCAAATAGCTTAAGTTTTGAGAAAGCTGAAAAGCTCATTATATGACTATATTAATATAGATGTGAATGAGAGAAGAAATTGATGCTAGTTCAGCCCTCCCCCTTGTACCCGATCTCTACACACATAGCTCAAAAACTAACATGAATTGCTAATATATGTATCAGAAAGCAAATGGGATAAACTGTGGAATTCATGCAATACAGGGCTGTGGGTTTGTATTTACAATGACAAAAATGGATAGAAATTCTCACTCATAGAAAGAATGGACAAGGTGTAAAATAAGTCAACACTCATCCAATTTGCAAAAATTACTTAGGAGGTGAATGAAAGTATACCCCCTAATACTCCTGTCCATGCTTGAACTCAGTGCTAAAGCCACCGATGATAGATGTCAGAGTAATGTTAATGGAAATGGTGAGACTTCATAAATCAACTGGTGCCCTCATCTGATGATCTGAACTCAAGATGGCAACTAAGCTTTGTGTTGACATATTGTGGAGATATGCCTGATAGGCACAGATCAAAGCTCTGCCATGATTAAATAAACCAGCTCCACTTAGATTCTTCTGTTTCAAAGTTTTATTCATTCAAAACTGCAGTTTCGGGAGATCTCCTGGGTGCTTCACGGAGGAGTCTCAGAGCTCTATTGTTTGCAAACATTACTTATACCGTTCCTGAACATACACACCCTGTTACTTTACTCCTGACATTCCCCCCTCCCTTGCTTACTTTTACCTTCTCCCATATTTGGGCATGCTTTTTATGTCATAGCTCCCCTTGCCCTGTACCAGGATTTTGGTTGCTATATCAACCAAGCCTATTTTTCTCCCCATTATCTCTCTTGGCTTCAATTTTGCATTCTTTCACCTTAGCAGTGAATTTACAGCTTCTTACAAGAGCTAGTATCTTGCTTAAATCTTACATTTCTCTAATACCCATAACAATACACATAATAAAATGGCTTGCCCTTATGTTCCTATCATACCTGTAAAACAGGAAGATTTGTGATAAATCAGTGTCAAGTTGTGACAGTCCCTCTGCTGGAGATGTCATGAACAGTTTGGTCCTTCTTCCATATGTGGTGGACTTGCAAAAAAAAAGAGGAAGTATTGGATAGAAGTACATATGAAAATGCAAAAAAATAATTAAACTAAAATTTCCCCTTGCTGCCAAAACAATGTTACTGGGCATCTGGCCAGAAAATCTTCCTAAGAAGCTTAATGAACTATGTTGGCACTTAGTAACTGCTGTAAGAGTAATAACTGCATCTCGTTGTAAAAGCGATTAAGAACTTTGGAAAGATAAAATTAGAGAATTTGCTATAATGGCTAAACTAACAAACCTTGTGAACAGACGGTCAAAACATGGATTTGATGAGAAATGGGAATTGTATTTCTTATTTGAGGCTGAATTAATTAATTAAAAATAATAACAGGAAGAACATCAATTTGTTAATTATCACGATGATTAATTCCATCCAGAGGAGAGCCTTGGCTACTGCAGGATGTAATGTGCTGCCATCAGCTCTGCTGGAGGGAAGATTTAAGAATATGGAACGTTCTAAAAGAGTTTGTTCATGTGATATGACTACGGTTGAAACACTTGACCATTCTTTGTTTCTATGCCCCAAATACAATAAGATACGCATGAAATACATGAATTCCATTTTCTTGCAATGTTCTCAGTGGCATGAGTGCTATAAGATACCCAATCTCCTGAACAGCTCTGATGTGCTCTTTTGTGAAACTGTTGCAAATTTTATACTGGAAATTAGTAATTTTAACTGTATTTCTTAACCTTGTTTTGTTTTAAAATTTTGTCCTGTTTTATATGCCAATAAAGGCTTGTGTTGTTGTGTTGTAATTATCACGATACAAGAAATTGTCTAGTAATGATGCTGTAGAGATAGTGGTTAGAAGGTAGTGAATTTCAAGACTGTGTAATGTACTCTCTGATAATATTAGTTTTATAATCTTAAGACCCAATGTGTTAGAGCTAGTATTCATACAGTTTTGGGGCATCTGTTGTATCTTTTTCTGTTTTGTCTTTGTGCGAGTTTTCTTTTTTCTGCTTCGTATTTATTTATTTTTATTTGTTGACTATAATGTGAAAATTAATAAAAATATTATTTTTAAAAAGTTCTGACAGTCCCATATAGTGTAATTTTGGTGTCAGCATAGAATTACTGCACCAAGGGTGTGCCATGGGTGAAGTAGGATTTAATCAACATCCTAAGCCTTTCCAGCCCTGACTAGTCATGCTACTGACCAGTCATAATACTCTGATGCAGTGGTGTAGCACCAAGGGGACAGGGGGACGTGATGCACCAAGTGCGCGCTGGTGCGGGGGTGTGGCGGGAGCCTGGTTGGGACGTGGCGAGGGTGTAGGGCGCACATGTGCCCCGGGCACAGTTCCCCTTAACTCTGGCCCTGCTCTGGTGTAGGTTTAAAAGTCCTTCACATGGACAGGAAAATATAAGCTCCCTCAGCCTCCCCTACATTCCCAGCAATACCATGTTTAGTATACCAACTAACTGTGCAGCTGTAATTTTCCTAAGCATTAAACAACCAATCAGGTCCCACACTTCTATAACTGGAGATGCAAAGACTATGTACCTCACACAGATAAGCAAGGGAGGAGCTTCGTTTACCCTTTCCCAGGGAACATATTCCATGCATGGCTCACCAACTTTGACTCCCTCGAGTGTAATTGTATACAGGGCAATCTGGCAGGAGGAAGGGTCTTGCAGACCTGCTGGCAACATATCACCACACAAACAGAGCAATGCCAGGTCTGTGTAACCTCTTCTTTTACAAGTGAAGGACACGGAAACCATGACCATATAACCCTGCCCTTTGCTTCTGCAAGCCAAATATTTACCGGTACTCTGCCTATTTCCTTGCAACAGATACTGTTCCAGAAGATTATAGGAACAATGGTTACACTATATCCCGCAACAGGTGCATCCCACCACGTGGAAACCCCAATATAGAGAGGGAAACTGATGAAACTGCGAGAGCACGTGTGTAGACCTTTAAATCTCAATTTTCTGTGAGAGAATTACTCTTTTCTGTCCTTGTGTCTCCTTGGCCTCTTTGCAGGCAGTCCTCCAAGATATGCTGATGGGATGTGAAGAGGAAAAGAGATCTTGGGATTGTAAGGGATAGCTTAGTGAAACTGTCAACTCAGTGAGAAAAAAGCAAATGCTAAACTGGGGATTACTAGGAAAAGGGCTCAAACAAAAATGGGCAGCATTGTAATGTCCCTGTATAAATCTGTGGTGCAGCCTCATTTGGAATACTGTTTGCTGTTCTGGTTACCATATATTTAGAAGGGTATTATAGAGGTGGGAAAAGTACAGAAGAGGGAAACCAAAATGATTAGCAGGTTGGAACACTTTTACTATGAGGAAAACTTGAAGTGTCTGGGATTTTTTCACTTTAGAAAAGAGATGACTAAGGGGAATGATAGAGGTTTATAAAATTGTACATGGGATACAGAACTTTTCCTATTTCTCCCAAAATACTAAAAATTTGAGGTCATCCAGTGAAGCTGATGGACTGAAGTAGATTCAGGGTGGACAAAAGGAAGTACTTTACTAAAACACTAATTAAATTGTAGAATTCACTGCCGGGGATGTAGTGATGGCTACAAACATAGATGGCTTTAGGAGGTAATTAGTCAGAGACATAGCAGAAGGGTCTATAATGGAATAAGAAGTATTATGATTTGAAAACAAACACACAGCCTTGTTTATGAGATAAGAGGCAATTTAGAGAATTCACAAGTTATTTTAGAGGGAGAAGTCAGTTTTTATGGTGACAGATGGGCTGGGAAAGTTGGCTGAGACAAGGGGTCAAACTTGCCTTTTGGTCAGAGCTGTTGGTGGGTCAATGAATGGTTTTTAAATTTCCATCACAGCATTGGGGCAAGTCACCTGAAGGATCATCTATTTATTCCCATCCAAACCTGCCTGCTGGGAAGGGCTACCTCTCCCTCTAGTAAGGCCCCAGGAGATACTCATCTCAGTGATGGAGCTCAGACTTTGGAGTGTTCTTCCACAGAAGCCTGATGTGCTCCTTCCTTTCTCTCCTTCAGTTGTCAGGTGAAGACATTTTTATTTCGAGCAGCTCTAAACATCTAGATTTTAATAAGCAGCAATTTAGGTTTTATGGGTATTTTTTATTGTAGGCCTGACTTTTTATGATATGTGATTTTATTGTATTTTATTGTTATTGGTTTTATTAGTGTATTTATTTATTATTATTATTTAAGCCACTTTGAATATGGTTGAAAGTTGGGGTATAAATACTTTTAATAAATAAATAAATCTCAAGCACCATAAAAATTTTTCATTTCAACTGAGTGTATCATTGGTCCTTGAGGTCCTGCTATCAGTCACAGACCAGGAAAGGGATTTGGGCGTCTTAGTTGATAGTTCCATGGGAATGTCAACTCAATGCATGGCAGCTGTGGAAAAGACAAACTCTATGCTGGGGATAATTAGGAAAGGAATTGATAATAAAACTGCAAAGATTGTCATTCCCTTATATAAAGCAGTGGTGCGACTGCACTTGGAGTACTGTGATCAGTTCTGGTTGTTACATCTCAAAAAGGATATCGAAGGGATAGAAAAAGTGCAGCGTGCAGAGAAGGGCAACAAGGATGATTGAGGGATTAAGCACCTTCATTATGAGGAGAGGCTGCAGCATTTGGGACTCTTTATAGTTTGGAGAGGAGACGTCTGAGGGGGGATATGATTGAAGTCTATAAAATTATGCATGGGGTAGAAAATGTTAACAAAGATAAATTTTTCTCTCTTTCTCACAATACTAAAACCAGGGGGCATACATTGAAAGTGCTGGGGGGAAGAATTAGGACTAATAAAAGGAAGCATTTCTTCACACAACGCGTGACTGGTGTTTGGAATATGCTGCCACAGGAAGTGGTGATGGCCACTAACCTGGATAGCTTTAAAAGGGGCTTGGACAGATTTATGGAGGAGAAGGCGATCTATGGCTACCAATCTTGATCCTCCTTGATCTGAGATTGCAAATGTCTTAGCAGACCAGGTGCTCGGGAGCAGCAGGAGCAGCGGGAGCAGCAGCAGCAGGCCATTGCTTTCACATCCTGCATGTGAGCTCCCAAAGGCACCTGGTGGGCCACTGCGAGTAGCAGAGTGCTGGACTAGATGGACTCTGGTCTGATCCAGCAGGCTTTTTCTTATGTTCTTATGTTTTAAAGGTGTAGCCAAATCCACATAATTTTACTTGGGCTTACAAGGATCCTCCTGTGCTGAAGGCAAAGAGATACAATGATCAGCATGGCTCAATGATGGATGAGAAATAGGAAGACAAAGTCTGAAGCCTTTGAAAAGTTGGAAAGCAGTCTTTGTTAAGTTTCTAGTTCCCTTGAGCCCATTTCTCAAGAGAGGAATTTTGAGATAAAGTAAGGATCAATTGAGGGTAGCCAGTTCTTTTTTAGGCTTCTTTTTCAAACCCTGAAAAAACTCTAGCAGTCCCATTTATCTGCTTGACTTACATAGATTTTTATGCAGTTATTAATGCTTTTAAAGATCTGACTGCTTTTAATGATCACTTATATGTCTGGCCACTTATTCGTGCAGGACAGCAAGGGAGGGACCAACAAGAGGGAAAACTGGGGCTAGGGAAGTTTGTATTCACTCGTACACATGTGCTCTTCAACTTTGATTGACCCAGGGGAGCTTGGCGGCAAATATATCCTCTGCAGGGGACAGACTACAGAACTGAGCCCCCAAACCTCAGATAGGGGATTGAAGAGGAAGGGATTTCCTTAGAGGAAAAGGAACACTCCACACAGAAAAATAGTCCTTGTATGTGCTAGAAACAGTTGAAGGGAGAGTGTGTTGACAGGATGATATTCTGTGACAAGTTCTAACAGTTACTAGTCACAGTGACTAAAGGGAACCTCCACATTCAGAGACAACCTGTAATACCACTGCTAGGAGGCAACATCAGACCTTGACTTTTTTGCCCTCTGTTTGATCTCCAGGGCAACTGGTTCAACTCTATGAATCTCACTTGCCTTCAGTATGGTAGATGCCATTACACAATGGCATGGATTTATGTGGAGAGGTGCCATGGCTCAGAGGTAGACCACCAACTGCTTTGCAAGCAGAAGGTTCCAGGTTCTGGGGTCAATCACCAATATCTCCAGCGGAAATCTGCCTGAGATCCCAGAGAATTGCTGCCAGTCTGAGTAGATAGCACAACCCTTGATAGCTCAATGGCCTGATTCAGCACAACAGCTTAATGTGTGGATTCATATGTATTGTTATAGTACAGATGTATCTTTCTCTGACTGGAGTTTTATGAAAAAGATAGGTTCTCTCATCTCCTACCTGACCTAAGCCCAGGACACACACTGGGAGAGGGATGAAGGAGCTATTCAGTGTCTGTGAAGGGTAAGGCACATACCAGATTCACTGCTGGTGACTAATAGGTCAGGCAGGCTGCATTCCAGGGCTAGGATGTTAGATTGACCAAATGTAAGTTTGAGGATGGCTATGGATGCATTTAGGTGATCAGTCTGTGCTTTTTGGGGGAGGGGGTATGTATGGTGTTGCCTATCACATAATACAGATATCTATTCCAAATATGTTTTTCCAGGTATATTATGCTCAATACTATTATGTTTGTGGGTGCCAACTGACAGTGCCACACTTCTTGAAGTTCATTATAAAAGTGTATCTGAGACTATGACCACTAAAATGGGACTTGTGGACCATGTGACTATTCAATGGACAATAAAATATATTATAGGGATCAAAATAATAACATAAATGTTTCTTGTATGGTGGTAGAAAATGTCTGGTTGTAGCTCAGCAGGCTCCATAGTGTTTTCATGGCAAGAAACAAGCCTGTGCGGTTTGCCATTGCCTGCCTCGAATACATGGGCCCCAAATTTCCTTGATGATGTCCCATCCAAGTACTAACCAAAGCTAACCCTGCTTAGATTACAAGATCAGGCTAGCCATGGCAATATCCAATACAACTATAGTTATTAAAAGCCAGTGCAAAAACACATTATAAGCAGTTACTTACTGCTTATAGGCTGAACAAAAAAATTTTTGGGTTGGAGTGTCTGCAGGATTGCTACGGAATTCCTTTCATTTCCTAAACATCGGGAAGGAGAGCAAGTCACACTACTGATTAAAAAGACACCTTGCATATCTTTACGTGCCCTTGATATTATTGATTCTTCTGAGTACTGGAACACGACTGTGCTCAAACTCCCAACCCCGTGGGGTTCAGGCGCATCAGCTCCCGGGGAGGGAGGGAGCCTTGGTTTGCACCTCACACCTGCCGCTCACCTTCCCGCTATCGGGTCAGGCGGGGCGAGCCGGTGGTCAGGTGGCTGGCTGGGCCGCCGAGGTGACGTGGACTGCAACGGGAACCCGCCCTATATCAGGAGCGGGCGAGGAGGGCGCGCTTGAGCGGAGTCAGGCGCTGTAAGTGAGGGGTGGAGTGGAGGTGGCCATCAGGTTGCGCGACAAAACAGTCTTTCACAGTCTTCTTTCCTTGCCCAGCTTCACGGCAGGACTTGAGCAGCCGGGTGTCCAAGAAGGCGGCCGCTGAGATGGACCGGGGCGGCGACCAAGGTAAGGAGAGGAAGGCGCTTCTCTTGTGGCTCCGCTGCTCCAACAAGAGGTGGTTTCTAGTCCTTCCGCGGCGCTGGGGGTCCTTTCTGGCCACGCCCTGGTTTGCCTTGCTTGCAGCCAGTTGCACGACTGCAGCAGCAGCAGCAGCAGCAGCAGCCGCGCTTGCGAACCGTTAGTTTTGCTCGGCTACGTGCTTCACTTCGTCTTGCAACCGTGAAAGGGAAGGTGTGGTGCGATGCCTGCGGCCGGACGGAAAAGCCTCCGAAAGTGGCCCTGAGGGGGAGGGGAGGGGCGTGGCGGTTTTGGCGCCTGACCGGCCGTCCTCTCGGGAGGTCCGCGTCGTCGTCCTGTCGTTATAACGCATAGCAACCCCCCCCCCCCCCGGCCCCGTAGTTGCAAGGGAAGGAGGACGGAGGGGGTAGGATGTAGGTAAGCTGCTGCGGCGTCAAACGAGGCCCTCAGCCAAAACTTCCCGGAGGCTCCGGGGAAACCCGACAAAGGCGGAGTCGAGGGGTTGCTTTGCTTGCCCGGACGCCGCGAGGTTCCTTCAGTAGCAGCTGCGCCTTCCCGCTGCTTGTTGCATTCGGGAGGCGGGAACTGGTTGCCTCGTCGAGGCTCTAATGGGCGAACTCGGCTGTCGAAGCGGCGCTGCCTTTGCTGCTGTATTTTCAAGACCCGCCCCGGCTGGCCTCGGGTGTTGGTGGCGGCGCCTGCCGGTCACGATGTGCCGAGGGCGGGGGGAGGGCAAGGCGCTCCTCTCCATAGCTGCTTAAAAAAGAAAAAGAAAGGAAAAAGATCAGCTCATGCTCGGCCAGGCGAGTTGCATCAAAATATGGCAATCCCGCGAAATAATGCTAATGATGGCCCGGCATCTCAAAACGAACAAGCAGGCCTCTTTCCTGTCTTCTTCCCTGTCCTTATTAAACGGGGTGGGGTGGGGGGGATCAATTCACTGCCTGAAACATCAATGAAGCGGCCAGGGGGATTTCCACACATAGCGTGTCCCATAAGCTAGGTATGCCTACTGAGTGCCATGTCCAATTTAATATGCATCCTTTAAATGTACAATCACAGTGCTCTTGTCCCACCAAGCTTCACAAGGTTGTGAGGACAAAAGGGGCAAGGGAAGAGAGGTGTGTGTCATGGGGTGCTTTCAGGTGGAAAGATGGTTTATTGTTGGCATCAATATAAAGCAAGATAAAATTTTGCCTTCAGTCAAATATACAACAATACTTCCTATTACTGCATTTCCTGGATGCCCTCTTCCAGGTATCCGACTGAGATGCTTCGTGTTTGCTATAGTGATGGTAGGTCATGGCATGTGACTAACAAGTGAACAGTGACAAGTTTGGAAATCCCTTTTTGGTGCCAGAGGCTTGTACAAACTACTGAACTAAAGCAAACTCTACTGGACTAAAGACGCTTAGTAGAAGAACTCTTTAAGTGTGGTCACCAGCTTCCATAGCAACCTCTGGTGATCAGACACTGGGATTCTCGGTCTCATCAAAAACAAAAAGACCAAAATTGTAACTTCATTCTACATGCCTTGTTTTTGAATGCTGTGTTTGGGTCCTACTGTCCTAGTGCCTGCCTAGTTCTGTTAGGTAGGCATTTTAGAAAACAAAGATGTCCAGCATGTGACTAATAAAGTCTGCATTACTGCTTCTGCAAGAATCTTTGATTCAAGAATTGATTTTAAATGGCTGAGTGTTCAGGAGTGCTGTTAATGAAACTGGTGGCAGAACTCCCACTTCTGACGGGGAAGGATTTCCATCTTTGGCTTGCCAGTGAGGTTTGCTGAGCATTTGGTTTTGGCACTTTACACAGACTTTAAAGAGGGTGCAGTTAGCAGAGACCTAGACACCAAGGATCACATTAACTGAACCACTCAGGCTTTAAATGGAATATTTCTGTTTTTTCCCAAACCCATGAGGAAGCATGAAGTTTCTGTTATGATGTTAACAATAGAGGTTTTGGGGTATTATTGGCTAAAAGCAAAATATCATCTATATATGGTAGCTTTTCTTGTAGAAAGAGATGTGCTAGTGTGGTATAATAGTCAGAATATTGGACTAGGGTTTGGAACACCTGGATTTGAATCCTGGTAAAGGCCCCTTCCGCACATGCAGAATAATGCACTTTCAGTCCACTTTCACAATTGTTTGCGAGTGGATTTTGCTATTCTGCGCAGCTTCAACGTGCATTGAAATTGCATTATTCTGCATGTGCGGAAGGGGCCACAGTTTTAAAGCGGCTTGACTAACTTTGGGCCAGTCACCCTTTCTATTATTTTAACCTTCCTCACAGAATTATTGAGGAGACAGTGAAGGATGAGAGGGAACCATGTGTGTACCCTGAGCTCCTCAGAAAGACAGGATAAAGAAGGTGATAATTTTTTTCCTTTATTTTGTAAATAATGGCAGACTTATGCGATGACAAGAATGGTGTTTCTAAATCCAGAGCTGAATAAGTATTAGGGGTTAAATTGTAGAAGTCATGCGGTACATCAATTCAGAGTTTAGGAGCTGCTTAGGATGCTTTTATGGTTTTTGTGGTAATTGAGACAAATTTATCAAAAACTGAACTTGTTTTAAAAATTCATGTCCATTTACCTGCGTTGGGTTGGCCTTCCTTTGTAGACTAAAGGTTAGGCTGTATTTGCTCATACAATATACTCTTTGTAAAGGTAATCTCTGTGTAATTTTTTTTGGTTGCTTTGATTTCAGTTACCCTGTCCTCTGATGGAAATTTATTTTCTTTCTGAAAATTGTGAATTGTAGAAGCAGTGTCTCTTCTCCCCCCTTAAATTTTAGTTCATGGGGCGCCAGCTTAGGTTTTGTAATTATGCTAAAAATGTCAACGATAAATCCACTGGGGTTGGAAATACTTTCTAAACTTAATTACACTTGAATTGCAGAGCTTTGCGTAGTAATTATTCTGGTAACAAAAGGTAAAAAAATTCTCTTTAGAAGAAATTGCTTCAGTGACTTTTCACAATGTGAAAATTATACATTTTAATGGTTATATCGAACATATACCTTTTTGTCAGCTATGCTTCTAGAATGATCAAAAGTCAGATTTTCTAAAGAGACGTTTGAGACAGAATATAATGTAAAACATCGAAAGGAAGCCTAAAACAGCAGCTAAAACTAACCACTCTGTCAAAATACCTGGTATACATAATGAAGTTTTCATCGGATGGCTAACAAAGCAGGTGCCAAGCAGTTTATCCAGAGCTGAGGTACCATTAGCATAAAGGCACTGACTCCTGCCATTACCCACCTTACGCTGACAGCTAAGAGCACAAAGGGATTTTGATGACTTTCAGTTGGCGTGGGAATAGGTAGATTTTTCAGGGTGCTAGTTCATTGAGCCATGGCTCAGTGGAAGAGTATCTGCTTGGCATGCAGAAGGTTCTAGGTTCAGTCCCCAGCATCTCCAGCAAAAGGATCAGGTAAGCAGGTGATGTGTGAAACCCTGGAGAGCTGCTGCCAGTCCGAGTAGAGGGTACTGACTTTGAACCAGTGATCTGATTGAGTATCTGATCTGTGGAATTGAGACCTCTGCGAAGTGAAAATAGCCACTCATAAATGAAACGTGTACATATATTTATCACCTTTGAACATTGAAGGCAACTAGTTTGAGGGGAAAAACTCTGCTCAGGTGGGTGTAATGACCACTCTTGTTCGCCACAAAGGACCTAGGATCTGTTACTTGGTATGAGGAGACCAATAATCACACGAGGTGGAAATCAAGCAGTTATTTATAATGCTCAAAAAGCTAAGAGCTGGAGAATCTTTTCTAATGCCAGCCCACAATCACATCTACTGGGTTTTTTATATACAATTTCTAACTTTTACTTTCCACCCTCCCTAGAGTCAGCTCTGCTCTCTCCTCTGCCCACATTCCACATTTGGGACCTCCCCTTTCTAGCCAAAATCCTAGGCAGTTCCCTAAATATCCAGTCTTTGGGAGAATTTTATCTCCACCTTTTTCTTTTCTTCTAACATGCTGATTAAATCTTTCACCTAGTTAAAGCCACATAAAGTTATTTTCTGTTTTGCTAATTGGCAACTTTAATTCTTCCAAGACACTCCCTTCTTTCCTTGCTCGGCTTACGTTGTACAAGCCTGTTCTAATTGGTATTCAGTGAGCTGTTTTTTAATTCCTTTAATGATTAAAGGGAAAAAACCCTCTTTATTTTCAGGTCTTTTTGTTCCCATTATCTTTACATTGTTACAGTGGCAAATACTTTTGATTAATTCTTTGTCAAGAATTTATGTGGCAACACGTATTCCACTTATTTTGTCTCTGGTTATTGAGAAATGTAAAACAAGCTGAAGAAGATTACTTTTCAAAATGAGTGGTGCCTGGAAGCTCCCGCTCGAGAGATCATCTTAAGCTACTTGTGTAACCTTCAGGTTTATGCAGCCTTAAGATGTATATTTCAGTGATATTTTTGATATTGCATTGTTATTTAGCTGTTGACGACTTTTTGAAGTGTTGATGAGACTGTGATATTTGTTATACGCTTTTGGATTTTCCTACACATATTTGTATGTGATTACTTTGTTTACACTGTGCAGAAGTCTTAACTCTTCCTTTCTTGCTTTCATATTGGCAGCTCTCTTCCATTTTCTGATTGAGTTTAAGGCAACTTTTTGTGTGTGTATTCATTTCCAGATTCAATTCAGTCTGGATATGTTCTCTCTATCTTACTCCGATCAGAAGTTTTGCTGCCACATTCTGCCCCATTTTAAGTTTCTCAGCTATTAAAAAGAAAACAGACTCCATGAAGAATAACCACAGACACCTCCCTTGGATGTAATCAAACCATAAGTAACTGGGCAGATTTCTCTTCTTTAAAAGTTATAAGTCTTGTGCCAGTTAAAATGTGGCAAAGGCATGACGTGCTACTGAAGAGACCTGGGCTTGGAGTCACGAAGCTAATAGTACTTCCCCCCAGATTTAAGCCTACAAACTCACCCAGAACAGACGGATCAAGGACCAGGTGGATTAACAGCATATCTAATTTCTGGATTCAATACATATTGCTGTGCTTCCAACCAGTTCTGGCCAGTTCTGCCACCAAGCATTGTTTAATCTGCTATCTACACAAAATGCAGTCTATCTCCACCACCACTGAGGCACCTTGACCTGTCAAGGAACCTATTTCTCTGTGCTATTCCATAGAATCACCTGGTAGTAGGTATTTTGGCAGGTCGGGTAACTGGAGAAATTAGTAGCTGAAGAGATCATGGGAAAAAGGGATTAGGATAATCCAAATGTTTTACTTTCAGGCAATACTAGAATTAATATTGCAGTTGTTAAATTTGTAATTTAGGAACCAGGGCTCCTGGTAAAAATGTTTATGTAGCTAAGCAGCACAACATGATTGTATTTCCTCCTCCCCCGCCCCCCCTCCAGGACTTCAGATATGGGTGGGAAATAAGTACACAGATAAATAAATAAAACATGTGGTGGTGGTGGTAATTACTACGGTACATGGAACAGTGTTCTCATAGCCAAAAGTGCTTGTATATCTTTACACTGTACTGAAGATTTGAGCATACTTTAGTTGATTGAAATCAAATGCTCATTAAAAATACGTTGGAGACTTGCATTATTCAGAGAATAACTTCAAAAAAAGTAGCTTTGGTTAGTCTTAAAAGGTGCCATTTGGTTTGTTTTGCTACTCAGAATCATGTCATATAAAATACACAGGTATTAATGTTGTAAACAAGCTTGTCTGCAGTAGCTGCCTCTTCCAAAGGTATTTTCTGGTATGGAGCCTTGCACTGTGATGAATTCCTGGCTTTGTTGTAGGGGCTGTCTGGAGTAATAAAGAAACACTTGTGCCTTTCAGCTTAGGAAAACAATGCTGATAGGATTTATTTGTCCCTTTAGTTTGTGAGTTAACGGTGGCTTCAAGGCACTTTTATAGCTCTAGGACACAAGCTGCTGCCTGGTTGAACTGGCTAGCCCAGGGGTAGGGAACCTGCGGCTCTCCAGATGTTCAGGAACTACAATTCCCATCAGCCTCTGTCAGCATGGCCAATTGGCCATGCTGGTAGGGGCTGATGGGAATTGTAGTTCCTGAACATCTGGAGAGCCGCAGGTTCCCTACCCCTGGTCTAGCCGCTATCATCTTGTAAATCAGGGGTAGGGAACCTGCGGCTCTCCAGATGTTCAGGAACTACAATTCCCATCAGCCCCTACCAGCATGGCCAATTGGCCATGCTGACAGAGGCTGATGGGAATTGCAGTTCCTGAACATCTGGAGAGCCGCAGGTTCCCTACCCCTGTTGTAAATGGAATGGTAGGGCCTCCTGATGCCAAGTAATCTGGGCAAGAGAGCTTGGGCATATTTTATAAAATATTGGTGAAGCTAAACTTTCATACAGTTAAATGTTGATAGTGATCTGTTGCTGCAACTTTTGTTAAGAAATCTCTTGCTAGACACTTTTCCTGTTGGAGTGTGGCAACTTGAATAACCACATTTGTGCATATTTCAGGAAGCAGAAAAGGCTCTGATTCAATTTGTAATGTCTTATGTAAAGCCAAGGCTGAAATGTTTGCTTGTGTATTCTTTCATACCCAAGTAGATGTCTTTTCCCTTGAGCAAACATCAAACATAAGGATCTCTTCAAAAATAGCTTTTGGATTCCAGATGTACAGTGTCTTTAAAACCGCTTGCTTATGAGTTCAGCAAACTTGATTAATCCTAGCCATTCATGCCAAAAGATGGTGATCATGGATTTATCAAAAGAGTCTTAATGTAGCTTGTTGACCCTAGCTTCTCTTATGCAAAATCCATCAGTTTGAGGAGAAGTAGCATAAGATATATAACGGAGTGAAAGTAGGTTTGAAACTTCAAGCTGTCTGAGTTGCAGAGCTGTTCCTAGGAAAAGGCATAACATGATATTGCCTGTTTTCTTGAATCTGTTTTTTCCCAATAGACTTTTGCTTGTAAATAAAACAAATATTGCAACAGTATCATGAGCACCTCCAGTGTTCTGTCATTCAGAGCACAATGAATCTTTGGGTATTACTCCCCTGTATTGCTTAAGGGTGTGTGTGTTTGTAATAAAGTTCTTCTTGCACTGAGAGGGAGAGCATTTTGGAATGGAATGTGTGATTCCCAACAATTGCATAAGGCATCCAATTATTTGTTCAGCTTCCTGTCTTCTAGGTGGGATTTGCCCAGTTTCAGTTTTGAGGAAGTGTCGCTTCTGAATGGGCTCCTTGTCCTCTTCTTAAAGTCACCTGAAGCTTTGAGAGAGAGATTTCAGTACTTTTTCAGTCTGTTCTTTTTCCTTCTTCACATCTCTTCTTGGCTTCTCTTGGAATTGGCTATGTTCTGAAGGTAATAATTTTCCCTGGATGCAGTGACCTTTGCATCCCTCTCTATGGTGGTGGCTTCTATGGCCGGATGCTCTATGGCTTCACTCATGGAAAGGACCTCCTTAACTCCTAGGTAATAGCCTACCCATTGCGCTATCTTAGCCAAATCCTGGTTGAAAATAAAGGCAAACAGATGACCATCCCCAGAAATCTACGACAGGACAACAGAAAAACCTTCACTTCCTATTCCCTTTATTTCCTTCATTACCATCACACCTTATCCTGGGTCAGACCAGATCAAAGGAACATCCAGTGGTCAAGCACCAGATGCTCCTTTTGAATGGGCCCCTATGCCAACAGGATGTACCAACCTCAGTCCTTCAAGTCTAGCATATCTAATCAGCTGGCCATGCAAGAAAAACCATTATGTCAGGGACATAATGGTGTTGGGGGGGTGGGGGTGGGGCTGGTTATTGGAATGGCTTTGCTCCTGGCTAGTTCACTGGATTCTGCAGCCACCCAATCAGGCTATGCCACAGAGGTTTGCAGGTCCCTCCTCCCCCCAGAACATATCCTTCAGTCTCTAAGATGTATCTGCATGCAGAAACACCTCAGGACTGGTGGCCACTATCAAATGCCTACTAAAGGTACAGGCAATCACTCAGAAATTTACTGCCTATTGTTCACCATGCCTGGGAGAAAGGGGGATGGAGATCCATTCTCAGCCTGAAGTATGTGAACAGATTCATGATCCACAAGCACTTCCAAGTGGAGATCCTGCAATTGATCACAAAAGCTTTATATTTCAAGGCTTTCATGACTTCCATTGACCTCATGGGAACCCATATTTCCATGGCATCACTGGCTTCTCTGATTTGCCTATAAGACCTGGCATTTCTAGTTTAGAGCTCTCCCCTTTGGTCTGGCATCAGCCCCTCTGGTCTTCTCCAAGGTTCTCATAGTGCTGGTGGCATCATCAAGGCCTCCAAATGGATGACTTCCTGATCTGCTGCCTTAAGCAGAAGCTAATAACCAGGAACACTCTCAGGACCATTTAATGTCTGAGGATACACTGCTTCATATTAAAAATGGAAAAGAGCAGTCTTACCCTGTTGTAACGGCTGCAGCACCTCGGTGTGATCATAGACATATGCAAGAATGTGCTGTACCTCCCAAAAGCCAAGGCTTCCAGGCTATCAAAGTTGGCCAAGGTTATGGTCAAAGCCAAGGCTACACACCTGATATCTCTGGCCATCCTTTAAGGCAGTGGTGGCAAACCTTTGGCACTCCAGATGTTATGGACTACAATTCCCATCAACCCCTGCCAGCATGGCCAATTGGGGCTGATGGGAATTGTAGTCCATAACATCTGGAGTGCCAAAGGTTCGCCACCATGGCTTTAAGGCATATGATCTCCTATATAAGGACTGCTCTATGGGCCTGCCTATGCATCAGACCACATCAGTTATTCCTCCAGCATTATCAACTAGAGATCTGAACAAGAATAGCAAAACTCTGAGCTTAATACTGTCTGTGAGGTAGCGCTTGGTTTGGTGGGCCAATTAACAACTGTGGAAGGGCCAGTCTTACAGAAAATATTGTTCAACTCTTCAGACGCAAGTCTGTCCGGTTGGGGAGTGTTGCTGCTTGGCCATGTGGCCCAAGGTACATGGATATCAAAGGAAAAGACAATGAGAATAAATGCCTTGGAACTCAGGGACTTCAGGAAAGCACCCCCCTACTTCTAGAAGTTGTGAGGAACTGGCATGTACTCATTAGGACAGACAGTATGTCAGCCAAGGCCCGTATCAACAAGCAGGTGTTCCACTCTGCATGCAGAGGCCCAAATCCACTCTTTTCTCGATGGAGAAATACTTGTGATCATCTCAGCTGAACATATTCAGGGATCCCTGAACATCCAGGCAGATAGACCATTGATAAAAACAAGTGGTCCATCAAACAGGATATCTTCTTACAAACTTGGCATCCAGGTTTGGAACTCTGAACGTGGATCTGTTTGCCTTGGGATCCAGTCAGCAAACACCAAGATTCTTCTCCAGATGCTACTGCCTTCTGTAAGAAAAAAACTTCAAGCTGTTCTCTTCTGGGGCAATGTAGACATTTATTCTTTATCACAGCTGCCTCAACAGATTATACAGGATTTCACAGCCACTAAATTCAGGGAGGCATATGAATAATACAAATCCTTGCAAATCTAACATTATGTATTCTCTCTAAAGGGTTTGCCACTTTCTTTTCTTTGTTCTGTAAAAACAAATTTTTGTTGCATGATGATCAAAAGATTTCTTGTGTCATGCTCTCAGTATTACTAGAGTTTTGCTTGTATTTGTTGACAGGTTGTTAGAAAAACCTGCCCAGCTTCTGTTTTTAGAGAAGAGGCTGTGATGGTGATTGGAACAGCAGTTTTCCTTCTGGTTCCAGCAGGTTTTCCCTTGTGAAGCATCCAAGTGGTGGCACCTCATATTCAGCATGCTCGTCCCCAAGTCTGTTTTGCTCCAGTCTTTTTGGAAAGAATGTCGTCCAATCTTGCTTCTGTTGGAATAAGGAAGTATAGATTTTTTTTCCACTGCAGAAGCTGTGCTGACACTGGCACCATTTCCCCGCAATCAACCCCTCACGGGTGCCATTTTCCTTCTGTGCCACTGCAGGGCTGATGTGAACAGGATCTTGGCAACTGTAAAGCCTACCACTTGCCCCTTGAACCATGCCCATCATGAATGGTGAAAGCTGGTGATGATGGGATACAGGCACCCCTGTGGACATTATCAGTTTGTCTCTAGGCTCGGGGGAGGGGGGGATCCAAGGGGTTTGAAAGAGGAAGTGCGGAAACCACTCCTAAAGAAATCATCTTTAGACCCTTCAGATTAGAGTCCACCTGCTCTGAACCATTACACACTGGAGAGAAAAAGGCAGGAGTTATCCCATCATAATATTAGCATTAACAGTGTTTTAGGATGGAAAACTGTAGCATGTGTATGACTTGTGCTTCATAGGCTGAATGAAGGCGAAACAACAGAAGTGTGAAAGTCTAAACATTTTAGATGACCACCTCCCATCCCCAAATGAGTATATCTCATTTGGATCAGAAATGTGTTGCTGGAGACATGGATGGAAAGAATCCAGAATAAGATTGATAATACAACTGTATATCCCACCCTGTGTATACTCGTGGAACGGCTGTCTATACTTTAAAACGATACACCATCTAATTACTCCTATGCTTGCAAAGGGTTAGGCAGCGAAGAATGTGATAAGGGTGCACAAAAAAAATATTATCCAAATACATTTCCAGAGTACGAACACCACTGTCCCAGTCCACTCCCCCTCCGCCTCCTCTTGGATTTTGTAAGCAAACTGGAACAGAGACGTCAGAACTGTAAGATGCAGTTTATATAAGAAGGCTGTCTTGTGGCTGGCTGCCAGTTGCATGCCGATCTTTTCGTTGGCACAAAAGATCCACTTATCTGTGAACTGTAGGCTAAAACAAATGTTCATACTGCTGCCGTCTCCTGCTTTTAGCAGCAGTCACGTTTAGGGTTCTAGGAATCAGCTCTAACATTCAAGTGCCATTTACCATGATGGGGGAAAAAGGAGGACATCATCATCATCATCCTGTTCATTCTCCAGAGCAGAGAACGTGTTCAGCCTGAAAGCTCTTGTTACAAAGAATGTGGCATTTACCTTGTTGCGTTGGGGTCAAGCTGGCGGGTGGGGGTGGGATATGTCAACATACAAATTCTGGGGGAAAAGTATAATCTGAACAAGCCCCTAATGAATTTTTTTTGGTGACTGTATAGGCAGCTCTGTAAAGGCTCGTTTTTCCCTTTGGAGGTGGACGACTTAAGTGATCGTGCTTAACATGGAGTGATAAGCCCAGCTATTTTCTAAGAGGGAGGAATGTGTTAGAGAATCTTTATCCCTCCAGCTGTCCTGTTAGTAGGCCAAACAGCAGCAATGGAACATCTCTCCCGCTTTCAGTAGGGATCCCTGTGGTCTGGAAATGCTGCACCTTCCAGCTGTTGTTCCAGATAAGTAAAAAGCAGTAAATGTCTGCAGGTGATTTCTTCCCAGGTCAGCCGTGATAAGACTTGGAAATGATCCATGTTTCCATAGCGAATACTGGAAATGGGCACAGAAAAGATACTTGTGGTAGTGATCAGCAAAGAAATGAATAAATTTCTTGATCTATCTGGTGGTGGTAATGATTCAGCTGCTCTATTTTTGTACTTTTTATCATGACTTGTCTCAAATGCACCACCTAGTGGCAAGTAATCAATGACAAAATGTGGCTGAATTATTTTATTTAGAAAAATTTAATGGTGCCTTTCCATTCAGTGTGGAGTCCCCAAGGCAGCAAACAATTAAAACATGCTTTAAAAATACATACATATGTGTTTTGGTATAGCACAACAAAAACAATGATACCTATAAATGGGAAGGCTGATCAGTGAGGAATGCCTGATGAAATAGTTGATTGAGGACAACAGAGGGGGCAGACAAATCTTCTTCAGGAAAGAACTCTGTAATTTTGGTGCCATAGATGGCAGGGGAACCAAATGAGCTGAGTATACTGCAGTGCTGTTTCAAATGTGAGTGCAGGGCTGCCTGTGATTTTTTGGGGGAGGAGTAGAGCATCCACACAATGTCATTCTCATAATGACGCTTTCCTTGGGTTTGTCTCATAGGAGGAAGTGTGGATGACTGTGGATGGAGTATCTAAGTCAGGGGTCTGCAACCTGAGCTCTCCAGATGTTCGTGGACTACAACTTCCATCATCCCTTGGCCATGCTGGCAGGGGCTGATGGGAATTGTAGTCCACGAACATCTGGAGAGCCACAGGTTGCAGACCCCTGATCTAAGTGAATGCTTTGCAGCCAATCCATGGAGCTAAGTTGCGGCTTCAAAATGGAGCTAAGCTCTGCCTTTCCAGCCCTTCAAAGTGTTCTTCACAGTTAACGCCATAGTGCAGCTTTACAGCATGATTCTCATGGGAAGGGGAGGGGGTTGCCAGGCTGTGTATGGGATACCCAGGTGCAGTTTCCATTGTGCTGGCCACCCCACCCCCTCTATGGCTGCTTCCACATAATGAGGAGGGGGAGTGCATTTACCCACCCCTTTCTGGAAAGCTGTGCAAGTTATTCAGAAAGCTGTTTACCACTGGTGTACCTTCCTAGGGACGGGGTACACTATGTCCCCGGGCGCCCCCCATTTGGTCACGTGGGGGGGTGCCACCATTTCAGGGTCGTTTGTGTGTTTTTAACATTTTTAGGGTTTTTTACATTTTGGCCTGCAGGGGGCGCTTTTTAAGGCTAGCGGCACCAAAATTTCAGGGGACCATCCAGAGACTGTCCTGATGACACCACCCAAGTTTGGTGATGTTTGGTTCAGGGGGAGCAAAGTTATGGACCCCCAAATGAGGTTCCCCCATCCCCATTGTTTTCAATGGGAGCTAATAAATGGCTAATAAATGGCTACTAAATGCTAATAAATGGCTACCCATTTGAGGGACCATAACTTTGGTCCCCCTGAACCTAACTTCACCAAACCTGGGTGGAATCATAAGAATGGTTAACAGATGATACCCTGAAATTTTGGTGGCACTAGCTTTAAAAATACACCCCTTCCAGGCACCCCAAGAAAGTTGCCCAAGATTCTTTGTTTTGCAGTGACTTTGCTCCATTGTAGCCAATGGAGAATTTCTGAGGCAGTCTGCACATTTTTGAAGATAGAGGCACCAGACTTTCAAGGTGGCTCCAGGTGGCTCCAGGAATAGTATCCAGGTTTGGAGACCTTTGCTTCTGGGGGTTCAATTTTATGGGCCCCCAAAAGGGCTTATTTTGTTTCCCTGCTTCTGCACATGAAAGCCTGCGGGCTGAGTTCTCTCAGAACTCTCTCAACTCCCCCCACCCCCACTCCAGAAGCAAAGCTCACCAAGCTTGGATGCTATTACCCAAGACCTCTTGGAGCCACCTTGAAAGTCTGGTGCCTCTATCTTCAAACTTGTGCAGCCTGCCTCAGAAATTCCCCATTGGCTACAATGGAGCAAAATCACTGCAAAACAAAGAATCTTGGGCAAATTTCTTGGGGTGCCTGGAAGGGGTGTATTTTTAAAGCTAGTGACACCAAAATTTCAGGGTATCATCTGGTAACTATTCTTATGATGCCACCCAAGTTTGATGGAGTTAGGTTCAGGAGGACCAGAGTTATGGTCCCTCAAATGGGCAGCCCCCATCTCCTGTTAGCTCCCATTGAAAACAATGGGGATGGGGCATTCCATTTGGGCATCCATAACTTTGCTCCCCCTGAACCAAACATCACCAAACTTGGGTGGTATCATCAGGGCAGTCTCTTGATGATGCCCGGAAATCATGGTGCTGCTAGCTTTAAAAATGCCCTCCCTGCAGGCCCGAAAAACACCAAAAATACCCCCCCCCCAAAAGCCCAAATACCTTGCATTCGCATTTGTTCATATTTGGGCAGGACATAATCGGACACTTTTTGTCCAAATGTGCCCAAATTTGCCCAGATTCTGGCTGAATCTGGTATTTGTTTCATCTGAGTCTCCAACCCTCAAAAGTGATGCTGTTTCAGGGCGGGGGAGAATCCACCCCCAAACAGCATCACTTTCAATTTTGTTTTCACCAGGGACCCCAGATTCTCCCTTTAAGGTGGATTTAAAAGAAGAATCTGAGCTCCCTAGTTTAATCACCATTGAAAGTGATGCTGTTTGGGGGTGGATTCCACTGGAGGTGTTTTGTGAGAGATGATGCTGACATTTGTTTGGTAAATGTTTTGCTGGGGGTGATTTGTGAGAGATTTACATGCTTAATACCCACTTGCACTGGCTTGGAGTTGTTTCTCAGGCTAACAACCTACCTCATAGGGTTGTTGTGATTAGGAAATTAGGAAAAGAGTTGGGGAGAGAGCCATGTATGTTTTGCTGGGAGTGGGAGGTGTTTTGTGAGCTGGTGCAAAAAATCATCGTTCATGGTGGGAGAGGGTGGCCGCCCATTCGAGCACGCCAAACTCAGGTTTTGTCCCCGGGCTCCAGTTTGCCTAGGAACGCCCCTGCTGTTTACACTTGTATACATTGTTAGTAGAGTCATTACTACAGAACGCATGCAAAACTATGGATATACCAGAGGTTGAGAGTATGGAATTAAAACTGTATTCCCTTTTGGCTGTCTCAGTGCATTTCCAATATCACTGTAAAAGATTGGCTTTAAGTGTCTTTACTTCGGCTGTGGTGGAAAATGCCATCAAGTCACATTGACTTATGGCAACCCCATAGAGTTTTCAAGGCAGGAGATATTCACAGATGATTTGCCTCCATGTGGGATGAGAAAGTTCTGAGAGAACTATGACTAGCCTAAAGTCACCCAGCAGGCTTCATGTGGAAGAGTGGGAATCAAACCTGCTTCTCCAGCTTGGCTGCTCTTAACAACTACACACTGGCTTTCCATATACTTTCCGCACTGGCTTTCCGTATACTTTGGCTAATAAGCATAAAAGAAGAAGGCCTAATGTACCATGTCCTGACCTGGATAGCCCAGGCTAGCCCAATTTCATCAGATTATGGAAAGTAAGCAGGGTCAGTATTTGGATGGGAGACCACCAAAGAATACCACCATTGTGATGCAGGGGCAGACAATATCAGACCATCTTCAATGATGCGTAAAATAATGGTTTTGACAAAGGCAGTGCAGAAAAATCAATGATAATTCTCATATTTGTTCAGGACTGGTATTGTAATGTGGAAGCATACAATTTTCTCAACTTCTGTACCTCTACTAACCCAACTAACATCTTTATGTGAAACAGGGTATAATAGACCAACCCTCCTCAAATCCATCCAATTCCTCTTTAAACCAGTCTATTCCTGTGGCCATCACAACAACCTCTGGTGAATTCTGCCTTTAAATAACTGGATCAAGAAACATTTCCTTTTGTCCATCCTGAATCTACCACACATCAGTTTCACTGAATACTCTTGAGTTCTAGTATTTTGGGAGAGGAAGAAAAAGTTATTTGTCTACTCTCTCCACCTGTGCGTAATTTTATAAACATCTGTCCAGTTTGGTCCTACTCATATCTTTTCTAAACTTAAAAGTCACAGACTGTTCAGTCTTCCTTCATAGTGAAGGTGCTCCAACCCCCTAATCATCTTGGTTGCCCTCTTTTTGTAGTTTTTCCAGCTCTGGAGTTTGATGGTCAGAGTTTGTTTGTATCACCCTTCAGTTAGCTAACACATTTGTTCTGAGGGTCTTTGGCCAGGTCCCTAGTCTCCTGCAGTGGTTTCTAGAATTTTTGTTATAAGTAATCAGAGTGGATTGAATCCAATCAGATTGAATTAATCCATAGAAGGGATCTTTGCTGCCTTCTGGGATTCACCGCAGGCCTCCCCGCCAGCAACTTTTGTGCATCAGAATTCCTGCATCCCTACTGAAGTTGCTACAAGAAAGGGGACTGCAGAAATTACCCCCAAACCAATGCTACTGCAATTAGTATGTTTGATTTCTTCCAATTTCCCCCTTCTTGCTACATCTCCCTGATTCAAATTTGCTAAGATGGGGAGGCAGCACTGGGAACAGCAAAAATCCCATTTGCACACTCTGATTCTTGTTGATTTGAATCCATCCTCATGCAGGAGTGATTAATAGCTGCCTATTAAAAAATGTTTGTTGCCAGTATGCTGTACTCATATTTGTAAGGAAAGTAACCTTCATTCTTTTCATTCATAACTGATAAATTTTTGTCTCTGCCGCACTTCAGCAGTTATACTGGTATCAAGCAAGTTATATATTCCTAATATATGAAATAGTGTTTGCAAATATTTCAGTTCAGTTGCTCAATAATTTTTAAAAACATAAATTTAAAGCACGTCTTTAGAAACTGGTTCTTGCAGCTTTCTTAGTTCACCTGCTGGGCTATCAGAAATAAAACAGATGAAAATTACAATCCAATTACTGGCTTTCATTGTGGAGGAAGCTTGATAATGCTTGACTGAGCCTGAACAAGCCACTTTACATTGAAAAGCATTCACATTAACCTGTCTGTAATTGGCTCAAAATGCCTTGACCATTGGCCATCTGCTTTCTTGTCTGTTTAGCTTATTATAAAAGGTGGCAAAGCTTTTCTCTTCTTCCGCCTGTTAAACAGGAATTATGAAAAATATTGCTGAAGGTTTCCTATTTTACACAGTTGCACTTTGGCTAGTCTGTTTGCGTGGAGTTTTTTTTTTTTTTTGGCATTTTGACATTGTAATTATGTGTGTTTGATTCTCACAGGTTTTATTTTATTTATTTATTTATTTATTAGATTTTTTATACCGCCCTATCTCCAAGGGGCTCCGGGCGGTGCACAACAATAAACATAATATAACATAAAATGGTTAAATCTTTAAAAGCAGTGATAAGACAGTAAAAGCTAAATCTTATAAATACAATACAATAAAATACAATAAAAATACAATAATAAATATAAATGGCGTCCAGCAGAGGGAGGAATGGCAGGTCCCAGACTTGGGAGGTTTTAAGGTTTTAAAAAAGGATGCTTTTTCTTTGTGGCCCTGATGAAGGTGAAAAGGTGGTATATGAACTTTGTGAATACGTAAAAATCATTACAGACTTTATAGAAGGGAGGTTACTGCTGCATGCTTTGGAGTGAAACCAGGATTTATGAGAAACATTGGAGTATTTGCAGTAGCCTTATTAGGAGTTGGCATGCCGTGCTGTTCCAATTGATTCTTTGTGCAAGCATCTGTCAGGCAATTACAGAGCTACAGGTTTCTGACCATAAACTCTTGCAGTTTAAGACTGACTTTATCGGTTGCTTGAACCCCATGATCATATCACAGTGCTTCCAAATGGACATGGGTGTGGTCCTATTCTTTTGTCACATTTGGCTTCTGAAATTCATTCTTAGGGAACAACTGGCTCTCCTCAAAGATAGAACAGACTTGGAAACAATCTTCGCTAGATACATTCCTTGATGGGGACTGATAAACTAGCAATCCTAGATGAGACTAGAAATTCAAAGAATGCAGAGTGGACTTTCCTCCAACCTTACGATTTGGCAGCGAGAGAATTTTAAATCCGAGAAGACAGCAGCAACACACATTGACTATTTTACTGTAGCAGTGGGATTTTCTTGTGTGAGCAAGATAAAACAAAAGCTAATGATGGCTGCATCACAGCCTACGATGATGTAGATGCAGCACTAATGAAGGATTAGCATCTTTGGGTTAAACACTTCCACTATTTGTCTACATGCGCCTTTAAAGCCATTTTTTAAAAAATCCCATCACGGAATGGGGTGTACTTTGCAAGTAACAAAACATATCCTTCAGCTCTGAGAATTTCAGCCATATGTGCGCATGTTAGTCTTGGGTTGGAGTGTTGCATACAGCAGTTGCTTCAGAGCTGCTTGGGCAGCTGGCTCACTTGTTGCTCACCAGCACGGGCCAGTTCACTCGCTACAGCAGCTTCTTGAGAGCAGCTCAGGCAGCCAGCTTGCTTGCCAGTATCATACCTCACCCAGGCAACTGGTTCTCTCACCTTAGAGGCTATGAGGGCCACCTTAATGGAGTGAGTTCTCCCCCATGCTTGAGGCCAAGGCAACCCTGGTAGGGGAAGTTGGTCCACAAGGCCATCAGCCCGCAAGGACTTTTCCTGGGGTCTTAATGCCAATCCACCCACAGCAGCCTATGGAAAATATCCTAAGGAATGGAGATTTAGCAGACGTGCATAGATTACTACAGTTTTTGAGATGTAGCACAGAGATGAGTCAAGCAGAAAAGCTACACTCTGTGAAGGAAAAAAACCCCTATTCCATTAATCGGCATAAAGTCCTACGCAGATGGCTTATAGGATAGATGATGGTTAGTAATCCTTTTGTGTCCTAGAAGATTAAGGATATTCTGGTGCAGCTGTGGTCTGCTGACATGGTATAGAAATGACTGAAAAGCCTTGGTGTAATCCTGCATACAGCAAAGATCTTCCAGAACCACTGCATACTGCGTGTACTGCAAATGCCCTGTCAGGCAGAGAGTATTTTAGTACATAGACAAGTTGCAGAGTTACAGGTTTCTGACCATGTGTTTGTATAAACTCGTGCAGTTTAAGACTGACTTTATCGGTTGCTTATTAAATGGGTCTCTTGAACCCCATGATCATACCTACTTCTGAAATTCTTCAGTGAAAACGGAGCACAATGTGAGAGCCTAGCGTCTCTGCATCAGAAATTTTCTTCTTGGCAAGTAGATGCCCCGTGCAACTTAAAATGAGGACGATGGATTCTTTGTTGGATGAAGAAAGGAAATGCGATTATGCATTTTGAGGTATCTGCGATGGACTGGCTGGATCTGGACCTGTATGAGGATTACAAATCTCCCTTTGATTTTAATTCTGGAGTTAATAGGAGCTACCTCTACTTGTCCCCCAGCTTGACTTTGTCTCCACCCGAATCTCCTGTGCTGAAGAATTCTGGTAACTTTCTTAATATTTAAGTATTAAATGTTTAAATACCTACCAGTACAATTCTACGCAGAGTTGCTCCAGTCTACATCCATTGATTTCAGTAGGGTAAAACTGGAGGAAGTCTGCCTAGAACTGCACTGTGCAGCATTCTTGAGAACAGTGTTACAAGAAAAGAACAAGGGTCCAGTAGCACCTTAAAGACTAATAAAATTTCTGGCATGGTTTGAGCTTCCATGACCCACAGCTCACTTCAATTGAGCTGTGACTCACAAAAGCTCATATCTTGCCAGAAATGTTGTTAGTCATTAAGGTGCTACTGGAATCTTGCTCTTTTCTTCTGCTGCCTCAGACAGACAGACACGGCAGCCCACTGTGATCTGTTATCGTGAGAGTAAATCATAGCTTATGCTCTGGAAGTTACAGCTAAAAGTATATAGAGAAATGTGTTCTGCGGTGTTGGGCTGCAACTTGAGGCATTTGAAAAGATTTGTCAGAGAGCAGAATGAATCTCTACTGCCAGGCTTAATGGAGAAAGGAAACTGTGCTTCTGTTGAGATCAAAGAAATAGAAATGTCAATTTAGAATATACTGACAACCACTCTACAGCCTCTAGTTCTGCTTTAAACGTGTTCTTGAAGAAACCTATAGAAAGATGGGGGAATAATGGATTGCAGTGTTGTGATTTTTATGGGGAACTAAGCTAGCAAGAGACTAATGGGAATAATGGTACCTTTAAAACAATGTGTACAGTAGTGAAACAAGGAAACTTGGAAGGTTTCTGTGTTTCTTTCCAACCCATATGATGCTAATGAGACTGTAATAATCTCCTAAAGTACTTGGGTTGAAAGCAAACTGTCCTCTTCCTGGAAACCTGAAAAAGATATTGTCTTGTAGTATAATGAAGTGCAGAATAGAATAGAACACTTCTCACTGGCCCTCTTAAAGTACCTAGATGCTTAGTTTCTTTGGATAGAGCTAACAGAATAGTTATGCAATCAGCAGTGGTCGCCGGGGGGGGGGGGGGGCAGGGGGAGGAGAAGAGAGCTGTTCAGGAATTTAAGATTATTACATTGCTTTGTTTCAGAACTAAGTCAAGAGCCAAGCTTGCTATACTTCGGGTTTTGATATCTAATATGATGCTTGATTATAAATGTGCTGTGGTACAAGAAAGCATGCAGTCTCAATTCTACAAGCATCAGTTAAAGGTGCCTAAAGATCCTACAACTAATTGGGAGGTCTCTGAATCTAATTTCGTGTCTGTCTTGAACTCACAAAGTGACCTTAGACATGACATTTTCAACTTCTACTCCCTCAAGTGGGGAGGGACTGTGCTTAGTGGTGCAGCATCTGCTTGGCATGAAAAAGGTCCCAGATTTAGTTTCCAGCTTCACCAACTAAATGGACCAGGTGGTAAGTGATGTAAAAGACCTCTGCCTGAGGCTGTGGAAAGTCACTCCCTGTCTGAACAGACAGTACTGATCTTGATGAACCAATTGTCTGATTCAATATCGTTTCAGGTGTTCATCTGCAGTGTAGAGCTGATAATACTGATGGTGAAAAAGATGACAAAGCGGATGAGTGTGTAGATCAATTCTAAACAGAATTATACGCTTTGAAATCCATTGAAGTCAGTGGGGTTAAAAGGGTGTAGCTGTTTAGAATTGCATACTTAAGTGCTGAGTAACCTTTGAAGTTTGACATAAAACCTTAAAATATGATGATTAGAGTACTTGGAATCTAAAATCCATTCTACAATAGACTTTCCTAAGCAACCTGCCAATAGAATTAGCTTGCCTGGTTATAAATACTTGGACTTAAATTCTGCCTCAAATTTACAGCTGCAAAAGGTATAAAGAAAATGAACTTGCATTCTTGAAAACTTCCGCAGCTTCAGGGTACATTTGTGATGATAGTGGTGAAGTTCTGACAGACCAGAAATTCCAGTTCTGTAATGATGGCAAGCTGTGATTCTATTTCATACTTGAACACCATAATGCTATACTATCTTTCTAGGTGGTGTAGACTTGCCAGAACGATAACAATTCTCTGCATGATGCTGTTCTATAAGCATAAACGTTAGAGATTGAGCTTCAGTATTTATTAGAGATTGAGCTTCAGTATTTATGGGAAGTGTCTTAAGTTTTCCTGCACCTTAAGCTCTAATAAGTAAACTGAGTTTGTTACTGGGTATTTTCAGAAATCGACTAATGAAAATGGAAGGTTCTCTTAGGCCCCTTCCACACATGCAGAGTAATGCACTTTCAATCCATTTTCACAATTGTTTGCAAGTGGATTTTTCTATTCTGCACAGTAAAATCCAGCTGTAAAGTGCATTGAAAGTGGATTATTCTGCATGTGCGGAAGGGGCCTCTGTGCAGTACCACAGTGATGTGTGTCTGCACATAAGACCACTTCATGAACAGTAGTTACAGTTAAGTGCAATGTTGTTTTTCTTTTCATGAAATCTGCAGCCATTAGGTTTGATAGCTATTTTCTTTGGGCTGGAGCTTAATCTGTAGCAGTCAACTTTATTCCTGTTTAAAAAAGCAGACTGTTATTCAGACCCTTCCCCAAGGAAAACTGGAGAGACTTGGCTACTACTTCTTGCATCTGAGCCATCTGAGCAACAGTCAGGCCAGAGTAGAAGGATGTCTAGTTCCTCCCTGCTGTCATTACACAGATCAATCAGCCAATCCCCTTCATTCTTTGTCTCTCCCAAAATCACCTCTTTTTCTCTAGCATGGGAGTATCTCCTGTGAGCTACTTATTTTGGTTACAGGTAGATAAAAAGCACTTCACTAAGACAAAAGGAAATCTTACTTGAGAAGCATAGAGATATGGCATAAATGTAAGACTAAGTTGAAAATGTACCAAATGATATGTATGCTTCCTGGCCCTGACCTAGTTTGCACAGGCTGGCCTAGTCTTGTTAGATCTTGGAAGCTAAGAATGGTTGGTCTTGTTTAGCACTTGGCTGAGAGACCATCAAGGAAGTCCAGGGTTGCGATACAGAGGCCAGCAATGGCAAACTACCTCACCTCCGTCCATCTCTTGCCTTGAAAATTCTATGGGGTCACTATAATTCAGCTGCAGCTTGACAACATTTCCACTACCATGCCACACTTACTGATGATAGGTATAGCCATAATTCATTTAAGCCATGGGTAGATGTTGGGTTAATAAGAATATGGGTCTTCAATCTTAGCCCTTTCAAAAACAGCAGGTAAGATACGTAACACTAGTCACAGTTCTCCAATATCTTCACATTAATTGTCATGACCCTATATAGTAGTCTTGAAAATAACTTTATGTAAAACAGATCAGGGTTTTTGCTGTTGCTTGTGCCGAATTAGCAGGTTTGCTGCCAAATGTGGCCTGCCTTCTCTAGCATGATATTAATTCAAACTTAGGCCCCTTCTGCACATGCAGAATAATGGACTTTCAATCCACTTCCGATGTACTGTGAAGCTGGATTTTACTGTGTGGAATAGGACTTTCAAACAATTGTGAAAGTGGATTGAATGTGCATTATTCTGCATGTGCGGAAGGGGCCTTAGTCATTGGGGTAATATTGGGGTAACTCATAATACACTTGAGCCAGATTATAATGTGTGAAAGAAAGTTTGCCTCCTAGACCAGGGCTTGACAAATCTTCGGTGACAGGTAGCCCTGGGGAGGAAGTTTTCATAATTCTGGCACCAAGAAGGCCTCTTTTCTTTTTGTAAAAGTTCTTCAGAGAAACAGTAACCATAATTTGGACACAAGAAACAAAGGTGGCTTATATTGAAACAGCTAGTTCCAGCTGCTTTTGAGAGATGGAAGACAGTTGGTCTGTACCTTTTGTGGAAGGCCACAACTCCCCAGCCAACACGGTGGGGAGTGATACAAAAGTACTTAAAAACTTACTAAAATCTGTGGAAATCCAAGAGATTCTTGATGATTTGAAGGTAATTTATTGTAATTCATTTGTAATGAGCACAGATACTAGCAGAATGGTATATGAGTATTAGAAAACAGAGGATCTGAAATTTGAAATAATCTCCAGTGGTGGTGAACCTATGGCACTCCAGACGTTCATGGACTACAATTCCCATCAGCCCCTGCCAATTGGCCATGCTGGCAGGGGCTGATGGGAATTGTAGTCCATAAACATCTGGAGTGCCATAGATTCGCCACCACAGATCTAGCTGAATAGAAAACAGTGCAGTATTTAGAGACATTTGGTTGCCGTTGGCCACTTAGTGGCTGCCTTGCACTGATGGGGGACTCAAATACAGTTACATCTCTCGTCTTTCCCCTTCTCCAGGTCGTTGCAATGTATCAGTTCTTCTTCCAAACATCCATCCTATTTCAGTAACCAGTATTGTACTAGTTTAGAGTTATAGCATGACTGTGGATTATTTGAAATGCAAAACTGAGATGTCGATTTTTATTTGCTTTTTAAAGGTCTGCTGAAACATGAAACCATTCCTGAAATTGGAGAGGATGCAGCTGCTTCAGTAACTGTTACAGAAACTCTGTCTGAAGAAGAACAGGAGGAACTCAGAAAGGAGCTTGCTAAGGTGAACACTGAATGACCCTCTGACTTCCTCTGCGTGGGGTCCTCAAAATGAATCTGGTACTTAGGCCACAGGCTTTAACATGGATTTGAAACTGCTGCTAAACATGGTGGCAAGTCTTCCCTTCCACCCACCCCTGTTTATTAAAATGGGTGTAGGAGAATGGCTGTTAAACTTAACATTCTCTATCCTGTAGGTAGAAGAAGAAATCCAGACTCTTTCCCAAGTGCTAGCTGCTAAAGAGAAATACCTAGCAGAAATAAAGAGAAAATTGGGAATCAGTACATTGCAGGAGCTGAAACAGAACCTTTCCAAAGGGTGGCAGGATGTAACGGCAACACATGCGTATGTTTCTGAATTTCCCTATTTCAGTTTTGACACAGATGAGTTTACTTTTTCGCAGCTGGCAGAGTCAGAGGGCCAAACTAACTGTTACTTTTTTAACAGGTCAGGTTCCTCCAGTTTGGCTTGGGACCACGATATGTGGTGGGGGGAGGACTTCCACCTTCCCTTCATGCTGTTTGTCCAAGATATGCATTTGTGGCTTTAAAATGGGGCAAATAACCCCCCCTTCCCCCTCAAGCAAGGTCCAAAGCCAAATCGGGCCTCTGCAGGGCTTTGAAAAGCAGTCCCCTGTAGCTGCTGGGTGGCTGCAAGGAAAGCAAAGCTGAGTCCTGAGAACGAAGAACTGGCTTGTTAGATAATTAATTGTGCAGTTTGCCCCTCCTACATGTAGCCCAGGAACGATTAGACATGCCAAGGACAGCAATGCCTGAAGTGCTACAGTTAGAATTACATGGCTAAGTTTTTCCTGTTAATTATGTGAATTGACCTTTAATGCCTAACTTAGCAAGATCATTGGCATTCTGTCAACCAAAACAGGCGTGTTGTTTCCTTGTTGCGTTGCAGTTGGTGTTCCTTTAATTGTTTAATTTGATGGGTCATGTTCCAGGGAGGCTTCAGCTATCCAAAACACTTGTGGCTTCTGTAAGTAATTAAAAAGGTAGATTCAAAATGGCATCTTGATGTTAACAGACTTGGGCTAAAGTATTAAAATACATCGCATTTTTATACATCAGTTTCATGAGCTTTTCCAGATGTCGGATGCTAAAATGTGGCACTGATTGATTTGTTCTGGATACAAGTTCTTGTTTTTTGGTAGATTGCTATGAATGTTGTAAACACATTTGTTTAGGGTAAATGTATATTTGCATCCAGTTATGATTCAGATCGCTACATGATGAAAATCTTGATGACTGTGGGCACTATACCCATTTTGAAAATATCAGCTCAGACTTCCTTATCTTAAGAAGGAAGGGATGCAGGATATAAGTTCTGAGCTTCCTGATGAACTTCTCATATGGCATACAACATCAGTACATATATGTTGTAGTGTGGGGGTGTCTAACTCTGATGCTTCAGATGTTCATGTACTACAGTTCCCATCAGCCTCTGCTTGCATGGTGCTTCAGATGTTCATGGACTACAATTCCCATCAGCCACTGCTAGCATGGTCAATTAAGGACTGATGGGAATTGTAGTCCATGAACATTTGAAGTGCCAGAGTTGGACACCCCTGTTGTAGAGTCTGCCTTGCAATGTTTGTTCTTGTTTTGTTTATTTTAAAGAAAGAGGCCTCATAACACTAGTAGTGAAGGATTAGCTGCAGGTTGTGCCTAATCTTAAAACACTTGGAACTGTAGTAATTTGAGTCTGTGTGTCTGAATGTAGGTATAAGAAGACTTCAGAAACATTGTCTCAGGCTGGGCAGAAAGCTTCTGCTGCTTTCTCAACTGTTGGCTCTGCCATAACCAAGAAGCTGGAAGACGTGAAGTATGTCTTCAATTTTATTTTGAATTTTATTTAAAAGATATTGATATTGACGCTTCAGGGCAGAGCTATGTTCAAGGATGAAATGCAGGGCAGTTTGAAACGTTTATGGAATTTATTGCGGAGTTTATTTTGGGAGGTGGGAGTGAAAGTTAACACATGAAGCTGCCTTATACTGAGCTTGGCCACTGTTCTGCCAAGGTCAGTATGATGTACTCCAAATGGCAGTGGTTCTCTGGGATCTTGGGTCAAGATCTTTCACATCATCCGCTACCCAGTTCTTTTAGGGGTCGACTCTGGGACTTTCTGCGAGCAAAGCAGATGTTCCAGTTCAGAGCCACGCCCCACCCAGTGTGCAGTCTGCCTATTGGTAGATTGGTCTCTTTGCCAGGTTAACCCTTTCCTGGGGGATAGCTTGAACAGTAATATCACTGAAACTGGGGAATGCTTTAAGTCAGAAATAGCATAACCCTCACTTGTAGTTCAAAGGCAATTTACTGTTTTTGGCCCATTTAATAGTACATTCAGATCAGCTACAGACATGCTCTAGTTGATGTTGTCACGTGTTCACTGTGGGAATAATACAGTGGGAGGCTGGGAGGAAATCGCCACCTGCACATGCATGAGCTCCTTTCTTAGCCAGCTAATTGAAACTGCATTGTGAGTTGCATGTATCCTGGTTCTCAGAAATAGAGCTTTCTGAGCATCTGCAGCTGCTTTCTTTTCAGATTGATCTCTGTGTGGCTTATAAAACCCCTGACCAGCACTTTGCTTTTACCATTCTGCTGTTTGGACACATATAGTTTTAGTGGGACTATTAAGAAAAATGATTTGATATTCTGAAGGTCGGTTTTTAATAACTTGGCTCATGGAGTAATTCACAAGGTGTAGTTTTTAACTCTTTTCCCCCCAAGTATACTTAGATAGTGTTTGTATTGTCATAATCTTATTTGGATATTGAAAACAGTGCAAATGAAAAGTTATGCAGAGTTACTCTTGTATAAGCCCACTGAAATCAGTAGACTTAGTTTGGTGTAGCTCTGTATAGGATTGCACGGTGACTCTTTTTAAAAATGTCTGAAGAAAAAAATCATCTCGTAATCCAATTCTTGTCATTCATAATCCTATAGATTTGTATAAGTGACCGCTGTATGCTAGTATGTTCTGTATACTGCACACTTCCATTACAGAGTATGGATTTATGTAGACAGATGTCTGATGGGAATTGGGGATTACTGATGTTCTGCATCTAACAAAAAATTGTTTACTTTTAATGAGCAATGTTCCCTTGGAATCTCAGAATATTGGTGATTTAAGTAGAAATAGCAACTCATCCTATATTGGTGCCATGTTTTCTCAGTTCTAGAGTGGATAGTTACATATAATTTCATTACTGCAACTATGAAAAAGTTCAGTTTTATATCTACTAGAGCTTTTTTCTTATTATTTCTTGCTTGGTATCCTGCAGAGTACAGGCATTTACACATTCTTTTAGGTAAGATGATGAAGTTGCTGTATAGCAGCTGAATAGCATGCATGTAGCTGTTGTCAAAGTGATGTATTCTAATGACAGGTACTTGGAAATTGAGCTTCAGGCAGTCCTAACTAGTCTAGATTAAATTAAGTTGTTGAGGAAATGTGAATGTTTATGGTGGGAAATGAAGGCTATTTCTAGTATAGAAGGAGAAGGATAAGAGTTTGGATTTATACCCCACCTTTTCTCCTGTAAGGAGACTCAAAGGGGCTTACAAACTCCTTTCCCTTCCTCTCTCTGCAGCAGACACATTGTGAGGTAGGTGGTGCTGAGGGAGTTCCAAAGAACTGTGGCTAACCCAAGGTCACCCAGCTGGAAAATGTAGGAAACAAA
The DNA here is from genome assembly GCF_021028975.2 of Sphaerodactylus townsendi. Taxonomy (NCBI): domain Eukaryota; kingdom Metazoa; phylum Chordata; class Lepidosauria; order Squamata; family Sphaerodactylidae; genus Sphaerodactylus; species Sphaerodactylus townsendi. The sequence goes on from NC_059433.1 coordinate 94,368,642, forward strand.
ACTGATCCACCAGATAAGGCTCTGCCACTCATGTGGAAGAGTGTGGAATCAAGCCTGGTTCTCCAGATTAGAGTCCAACTGCTCTTAACCACTATGCCATGCTGACAACTCTTGCTTGCTTATTTCTGCCTCGTGCATATTACTAGTGAACTGTTAAAAGTAGCAGATTCCCCTGTCGGTATCTATCACAGTAGCAGTCCAGCACATTTATCAAAAAAAGTTGATGTCTGCATTTGAAACAGGCTGATGGATCTGTTGTCTTGGTATGTATGAAATGAAATATATGTCAAGATAATGTAAGAGACTTTGTTACATAAGAGCAGCAATGCTGGATCACACGAATAGCTTATCTCGCCCAGCATCCTGTTTCACTGAGTGGCCAGCTAGTCTTTTCCCTGACCCTGGAAAACCTATAAGAAAGTCTAATCCGCTTTAAAAGCCCACTAAAGTAAAGGCCTTCACTGCATTCCGTGATGGTGAATCCCACAAAGGAACCGTTCTTTCAGTAGAGAAATAATTGGCTACATTTTAAAGAAACCAACATAGCCACAAACATTATGTGGAAATCAGTTTAAGTAATCAATATTAAAATAAATTACGAGGGGGCTTTTTATTAATAGTTGAAACAATTGGTCCTTTTGCTTTCTACAATGCTGCTTTACTCTGAATGGAATTTCAGAAATAAAATTATGAACTGATCCTGGAGTTCTTTAGTGTTTAAATCTATTTGTTTAAATATTCCATTCTGCTATAAGAGTGTATGTGTTTATTGGAGAGATGCAACTTCTCTTTCAGTGTAGGATTTTGAGATAAATTCAATCTAAGGATGTGTACATCAAGGGAGAACATGCATCACAGCAGACTGTGATTGCTAACCATCACCTTTAAGGCTGCTGTTTAATGAAAGAGAATTATATACAGGAAATTTCATGGAGTGCTCTAAATTCCTTGTATTTGAGAAACAGTGAACATTCATATGTTGATGTGGTGTGTGTTTGTGCTGGCTATTTATTGATTTATTTGTGTGTGTGTGTGTGTGTGTACGTGAGAGAGAGAGCTTTCCTTTCCTCTGCTTTCACCATTAAAGTGTTTAAATTGGAATTAGTGAAAACTCTAGCTCAAATTTAAGAATGTCTGACTATAAACATTGCATAAAACCTAATAGCCAGTATATAAAATGGAATTTGATAGCAGTAAGCCACCATCACATACAAAGAGCCCTGCCATCCTTGAATCAGCTCTTTTTCTATTCTGAACTTGTGTATAAAATCTGATTTAATTAAAATATTTCAAGATGTCTAGAATCCTTTTTGACTCAACACATTGAAGTAAATATAGTAGTATCTGCTGCAACTGTCCTCAGATTTTGCATCTCTTACAAGTGAAGGTTAGAATATTATCGGTCACAGTGAAAGAAGGTTGTATGAAATTACCTTGGGCTCAGCCAGACCATTAGTCTGTCAAGACAGGAATGATCAACAGGCAAATTTAGGAAGCCTTACATGTTAGAGTTGTTAGAGTAAATATGATGTGCTCACCTAAGTTTGGAATGGTGTGGGTCTGGCTATACACTCTGCGTTTGTGAAGTTATGGCAGCTGCCGGTCTTTGTGTTGAATCAGGGGTTCCTAAACTTTTTTAGGCTACCACTTCTCTTGGCTCTCAGGCCACATCCCTAGTTCTCCCCCTCCCTCCCTCCCTCCCTCCCACATAAATACGCACATATGAATACGAACCTCTTCCTTGGTATTAGGTCTACTGCATATTCAGAACAACACTGTAAACACACACAAGTATTTCACAAATAAAACATGACCTAGTAAAAGTAGACCAATTTATAAAGCTGTTTTAGCAATATGAAAGGGTATGTTTGCATCTCACCCATTATGACTTCACAGTTTTAATGAAATGGATGTGCTTGGTGCAGGGATATCAGGTTCTCAATATGAGGCTGCAAGGTACAAAGAAGTCTTATATTGTCACATTCAGTAATATTCAGCCTGTTTCTCTGCTTGGAAAGAAGCTGGGTGATTGCACTGAAGCCCTGCTCTACTAAATATGATGTTGGGAAGGCAATGAAGTTCATCCTGACTTTGTCCCAGAGTGCAGGGTCTTTTTGAGAGAACCATGTAAACAGGGCACAGAAATTGAGTAATAAAGATGCTGGCTTTTAGCCTCCGCTCCCCCTCCTGCCCCTGCTATACAGCGAGGAGAGTGCTGCTATTTTTGCTTTAAAAAATCTTGCCTTGCCAAGCAGCAGGGCCAGGGGCCAGGCAACTTTGGTCACACTCTCCCCTCCCCGCCCAAAGCAGGCCAAAAGGACAGGTGGGACTCCACTGTCAGAGAACGCAAACTTGAGTAGGCCCGGTCTCCTTCCCCCATCGGGGTGGCAGGTGGGCAAACATGCCACAACAGCTTTTCCGGAGCCTGCCTGTCCCTTCCTCCTCTTGCTCCAGGCGGAGATGGCTCTTTGCAGGGCATGTGGTCTTGGGGCGAAAAGCTGTGGTTTTCCTCATTGTGGCACCAGCTGCCCAGCCACCCGGTGCGGAGGCAAGCTTTGCCCAAAGACGCCACTCTTGCCCACCATCTGGATGGTCTCATTGCTGCTGGGCTGTCTACTTGTCATGTTCAGCCACAAGCCTTGGTAAGGAAAAGGATCGCCACATGCTTGGCCACTCACAGCATTCGAAACGTCCTGTCTGGTTTTCGGTAAATGCACTTTTATCCTGCCCTTCCTCCGTAGAAGGGTGCAGGGCACCTGACCTTTTCTTCTGGTTTTTTTCCCCTCACAACAGTCTCCTGAGTTAAGTTAGGTTTAGAGAAAGAGTGTTTGCAGCCCAGAACACACAAACACACTTCTGCTGCACAATAGTGTGGTGTCAGCCATTGTCAGCAGTGGGGCGATTTAGATGGCGGAAGGGATTTCCAGTTTTCCCTCCCTTTTGCTTGCCCCACATCCCTTTGGAGGCAGTGTGGCACTACCTTCATCATGCCACCTCTGGCACCCACAGTGCTCCCCCCCCCAACTGGATTGCACTGTTAGGAAGCAAAAACAGTCCAAGATGGGGCAGCTGATTTGGCTGGTAACATTGTGCTCTGGTGAGTTCAGAGACTGGCATCTCTAGAAACCCAGCAGGGCTTCTGTTTCTTCATACATAGCATGAAGATACCTTGATTACTGCTTTGGGATGGCGAACTATGCTTTCTTTCTATCATGGACCCCTTTTAACTTTGATCCTCACTTTTAAGATATCGAGGGTGCAGTGTACCTAACAAAAGTAGGTGTGGTGATTACTCTCTTTATGCTCAAGTCCTACGAGCACTCTTATCATAATTGAGAAGGCAACAAATGCTAGACAAAAAGCACATTAAAGTTAAAAGTCCTTTTTCATGAGCTCTATCAAAAATTTGGGTGCATTTAAAAAAATTGATCCTAATCTAAATATAAACATTTCTTATGACATTTTCTTGAGTAAATCTGATCAGTTACTGTGGGAGAACTCCCAAGGATTCCTCATAAACTAGTATATTTTAAATACTGCTGTTCTTGGTCCATGCATGGGGACAAAACTGGTGCATGCCTATCTTCAATGCATTGGAAATGTGTGCTGATTTTACTGTGTTGCTGCATGGAATTGGCAGAGACAAATGTCACTCTTCACAATCTGATTAATTTTCCTTTCTCTTACTGCTGCCGTTCAGTATTCGTTGTCTACAGCATTCAATTAGCATGCCTGCTATGAGGTATGTATATATGGTTGTATCAAAACCAAAAATTGGTACTGTGTACCAATCTGAAGAGGAATGGATAATCTTGAATAGTTGGAATCCACCAGGTTCAAAACTGTAATTGGTTATTTTGAAAGGGAGAAGTGGCTGCTAGGTTTATTTTGATGAAAACTAGTCAATTTCAGTATTCTGTTACCGTCAGAATTGGGCTATTGTAAGTGTGTAAAGGGGATATATTTCTAACACTGCAACCCTATATTTACTTGGCTGCTGAGCAAACATACATAGAATCAGCCTTGCCGTAACTTAAATTCAGTTCTCCTGTCCAAACTGTGCATTTCAGAATATTTTACTGAAGTTACAGCACTACATACTGTTGCTAAATGTGTGTGTGGGTGTGTGTTAATTGGTGTGATAGTATGTGTGCACTTGTGGTTTGAGCTCTGAAAAAGCTAATGATTACCTTTTTTCTACTAGGAATTCTCCAACTTTCAAGTCATTTGAAGAGAGAGTTGAAAATTTAAAGGTAACTACTAATTCTGTTTCTAAAGCCAGGAATGTAGTCAATCTTGGTGGTTAATTTCTGTGAAGAAGATATTAAATTCTGGTGCTGATTGGCAATATTTCTGGTATGTTCATACAAATGAACTTAGGTTTAACTGTGTTTCAGGAAACAAAAAAAATTAGTTTCTTTAAAAGCCATCTGAGGAAAAAAAACCCTACAGAACAGTTGCCAGTGTGAAAGATATATTGGCACAGAGTAATGAAGTGGATTCTAGTCTACAAAACTTTATGCCGTATTAAATCTGCTAGTTCCTGAGGTGCCATAAAACTCCCATTTTGAGTTTTCTACAAACTAGTGTGGCTACTGCTCTGTACCTGAAGATGTGAAACAGGGACACTATTTCACTACTGAAATCCCTAGATTGAGACCTCTTGTTACAGCTTGAATGTAAACTTCTGTAGGGCAGGGAATAGGAGATCTAACCTTATGTGTGGCACAAGGTGTTGCAGAGGGCATAAGGATTTGGATACTTCCACAGATGATACTACAGATCAACTTATCCCCCTGCCCCCAAGCCTTGCAAACTAATGAATGTGAAACTGGATTTCTCTGGAAACAAAAATTGGCTTCTGCTGTATGCACACCAAAATTCTCCTGTATTTAGATCTCTGGAATGCATATCTGAGGTATACCTCTCTCATGTATCTGGAAACACATCAGCTATTGTACATCTGCAATATTACAATTGCTCTGAACTTTTTCTTAAGAAACTAGAAGAATGTCAGGGGAAGAGGGAAAGGGAAAAAAAACATTACACTAAGTATTACAAAAGTATTCATGGGAAAAAAGTCCTGCTGACTAAGCTGCCTGCGGAATTAGATTTCTTGATTGGGGGCAATAGAGTTGTACAGTCCTTGGTAGTCTTCTCGTTGATAAAACAGTGCAGATATGTATCATAATATGCTAGTTTGTGCCTTGGATGGTGCAGACCCAGACCTCTTCCCTGTTTGACTTTGCTGGACCTGGCCTGGGGCGGGGGGGGTGTGTGTGTATCTTAACTATGGGCATCTCTTGAGAACCCTTTTGATAACATACTTAAATTTATATCTTAAATATTCCAAATTTAGCTCTGTTCGCAGTTCTAAAGAAGCTAATCTGAAGTTTCTGAATCTCTTTAGTATAAGGTTGGGGTAAACAAGCCCGCTGGAGGTGACTTTGGAGAGGTCTTGAACTCTGCTGCCAATGCCAGTGCCACAGAAGCTACTACAAAACAGACGGAAGAGGATACTCAGTGATTGTCTTGTCTACTTCCTGCTACCCACTGCCAGATGCTGCAAGCAGATGCTAAAGCACAACACCTCTGCTGTTGACTCTTCCAAGATGTGCTTCTCTTTAGCACTTAGCTTTGTAGCTATTTAATATGTAGTTCATGTAGGCTCAGAGTATTTTTTGAGAGACACTATCTGCCTCTGTTACCTTCAGGAAGGGATTTTTTTTCCACATTTTGAGTATTTGAAAGATATATTCCTAGTCTTAAGTCATCACGATGACAGTTAAGAAGTTAAGAGTTTCAGCATGATATGTATTGGATGCTGTGATGAATAGTGGTTGGTTCTTGTCCCATTAAAGTCTGCTCCATTTACTTCACTGCCAACACTGAAAAGGCCTCATCAATCATCAGTGTGAAAAGCTTTTGAAATAGTCTTGTTGCAAGAACTTCCCGTGACAGAAGAAGACTGTCGGCTTCAGTTCATCAGTGTAAACTTTGACCAAATAACATGCATGTAGTTATAATTGCTGGCACTTAATTAAATGGTTCCAACTTAATATACAACATTATTTTAATGAAGTTACTGTGAACAAATTTATCTTAAGCGTTTTTCCTAATTGTTCCCCATACAACATTTTGCTCTTTGATATCGCAGGCGCAATTAACTCCGTTCCGTATTTAACTGTTGACTGTTACAGAAGTTAAGTGGAGTTACCAGATAGGATGCCTGATAATATGAATTGTGTAGGCTGAAAGTAACACAGCAAACGGCTGACTAAGTAACACAGCTGACTAAAAAGCATCATGCTGGTAACAAGTACAGTGATAAGATTTTTAATTATCCCTCATTGACTTGAAAGTATTACAGCTGGGCCGTTCTTTTTTCTGGCACTTAATCTAAACATTAATCTAAACATTAATCTACCCCCATTGCCAATTAAATGGTGGAGGTGTTATTATGGTACCAGCAGTTCTTCTACATATATATGGGTTGGTGAACTTGACACCTTGGGCAAATGCACACTGGGATGGAGGTGATGCATACCTGGTTTCTGAATTTGTACCAGTGGGAGAGGGTCCTGCAGAGAAGTTGAATTTTAAAATTGGCAGACAGTACGAATGAAAGCTGAAAACATAATAATAGATATTCTAATGATGGGAAAGCAACTAGAATATATATATATATATATATATATATATATATATATATATATATATATATATATATATATATATATATATATATATATATATATATATATATATATATATATATTAAAAGACAGACTAACCAAATCTACTGCAGATCTTGTAAAGTGCACTCCACTATATATGCCCAAATTAGATAATGTTCTGGCACACTGTATGACTTACATTAATCACAGCATGTTTTTGTTTACCACATTTAATTGCCATGCTTGGAATGAACCTGAACCCATTATTTTAAAAAAAGCATTGTAATTTAGTACAAACATGTTTTATGTACCTGCACCCAAACAACCACAAACTAGGCCTGTAATACAATTACATTTGACAACTTTGTTTAGCAACTCGCATCAAATGGAAAGAAAATGGTTAAAAATAAAAGCAATGTATTCTCAAATATAAAAGACTGAGTAGATTTTGTATGTGTTTGTGTGAGTGTGTGGAAAGATCTTTTCAAATAATGCTTATTTCTTGAATCCTACATAGAATTCAGTGGAAATTAGTTCTAGATAAAAGTATCCTGGAACTACAGACAGGCAGCGCAATCCAGAGCTCTGGGGCAGCCAGGAACAGCGCTGCTGCACCTCCAGAGGTCTTTTCGGCTGCATGAGTAGGGGGCAAAAAATCTCCCCGTGGCTGAAAAGCCCTCTTACCCTCTAAACGTCGCTACAGAGCACTGCACACCAAGACAACTAGACATAAGAACAGTTTTTTCCCAAATGCCATCACTCTGTTAAACAAATAATTCCCTCGATAATGTTAAACTATTTATTATATACTTATTATATAATTACTGCACTACTTTTTTCATCATTCCTATTACCCATCTCCTCCCACTTATGACTGTATGACTATAGCCTGTGCTGACATTTTATTTTTTATTTTTATGATTTTACATTTTATGTTTTCATTACTACTGCTTGTTTCCTGATTGCTTACTAGACCTATATGACAATCATTAAGTGCTGTACCTTATGATTCTTGACAAATGTATTTTTCTTTTATGTACACTGAGAGCATATGCACCGGAGACAAATTCCTTGTGTGTCCAATCACACTTGGCCAATAAAGATTCTATTCTATTCTATTCTATTCTATTCTATTTTATTCTCTTTTGGGCTCAGTGGGTCCCAGTTGTCAGTGTCCTGGCAGGCAAAACCAGGGTAGATGATGTTGGCCCCACCCCTGGCCATGCCTTTGAAGCACCTCTGTTATGCCTCTATCCAAACACTTTTTGACACAAATATATTTTATTACAAGACATAAAATGAGACAAGGGACAAAATGCCGCACAAGATATAACGAACTGTCTCCATGCTAAACTGGGTATGGGGTTTCTAGTTTTTCCCCAGTGTTAATTAGAAGAATCTTCTGTACAAACAGCAAGTTGCATGACTTTGTTGTTCCCATGGGGCTGTGTCTTTTGCATATGCCAGGCTGAAATATTTGCTTAGGTTGAAACAGTAAACTTACCAAAGCATTGTTGGCCATTACTGCACATAAACCCAAGTACACATAGTAACGAGGGAAAGGTGGCATGGTATAACCTGATCTGATCAAATGTTGCAGCTAAGCAAGGTCAGCACTTGGAAGGGAGACCTGCAAGGAAGAACCGGCTGATGAAGGCAATAGCAAACCACCTCTGCTTCTCATTTGCCTAGAAAGTCTCTTGCTGGAATTGTCATTGGTCAGCTGTGACTTGACAGCATTGTACACACATGCTTAAACACACATGCTTTCATAGTAATTAAGAGTAGAAGATGGAACATATCTGCTTTACAGGATTGGAACATATCTGGTTGACAGGATCAGGGTGTGACATAAGGATATTATACATGAATATTTTGTTACATTTTTAAAAATTTTCCTCTGTTTATATCTTGCCTTTCCCCCTAGTAGAGATCCAGGTCAACTTACACTGTTCTCTGCTCCTCCATTTTATCCTCACAACAGCCCTGTGAGGTATATTAGACTGGCAATGCATGACTTGCCCAAAGTTGCCCAGCATGCTGGGCATGAGATATGTAAAACACCTTCAGCTTTCCATCAAGCAAGAGTTTTGGCAATGCTATTTAGCATTTGCCTTGTGAATGTGTGAAGGGTTTTATCTAAATGATCTAGAAAGGACAGAGCGTTTGCTGGATTTTTGCTCAAATAATAGATCAACATAACAGATGGTAAAAAACGAGGTTGCCGTTGCAATGAACCTAATTTTTCTTCCAAACATGAGTGTTCTGCTAACCTTAAGCAAAAGGGGCCCACAATGCGCTGCCTGTAGGCAAAATAGCACCTGCCAAGTGTTTTTAGAAAGTGGGTGGGCTTAGGTATGCCTTAGGGTTACGTTGAGTTCTAGAACGCAGTACGAGAATAGCGCTGTGGTCAGTTTCAGGTTTTGGGGTTTTGCCTTAACCCTTGCCCTTACTTGAACCCTAACTTTTAATTTTTTTATTAATTTATTCGGCCATAAATAGTTCCCAATTTGTAACAAAAACCCGAATCCTGAAACTGACCATAGTCCTATTCGTGGAGTGCTCCCTTGAACTCAACGTAGGGCAAGGGCGAGCCCCTGCCCTTGCCTTAACCCTAACTTTTCATTTTTATTTAATTTATTCAGTCATAAATTGTTCCCAAATTGTAACAAAAACCCGAAACTTGAAACTGTACATAGACCTAGGCTTGGACTGCACCCTAGAACTCAACGTAACACTAAGACAAGCCTGAGCCCTTGGCCTTGGCCTTGGCCTTGGCTTAACTCTAACCCTAACTTCTTATATTAATTTAATTTATTCAGTCATAAATTGTTCACAAAATTGTAACAAAAACCTGAAACCTAAAACTGACCATAGCCCTATTCTCGGACAGTGCCCTAGAACTCAATGTAACACAAAGGCAAGTTTGAGCTCCTGCCCTTGCCTTAACCCTAACCTTAACTTATTTTTTTAATTTAATTTATTTAGTCATAAATTGCTCCCAAAATTGTAACAAAAAATCAATTGAAAATATATAATAAGTTAGGATTAGGGTTAAGGCAAGGGCAGGGCTAGAACTGCGCCGTAGAATTCAAGGTAACACAGAGGCAAGCATCAGCCCCTGCTCTTGCCTTAACCCTAACCGTAGCTCACTTTTATTTAATTTATTGAATCACAAATTGTTCCCAAAATTGTAATAATAACCTGAAACCAAAAACTGACCATAGCCCTATTCTCAGACTGCGCCCTAGAACTCAACGTAGCACTAAGGCAAGGCCGAACACCTGCCCTTGCCTTAACTCTAACGCTAGCTTATTATTTTTATTTAATTTATTCAGTCAGAAATTGTTCACAAAATTGTAATAAGAACCCAAAATTTAAAACTGACCGTGGCCCAATTCTTGGACTGTGCCCTAGAACTCAATGTAACACTTGAGCCCCTGCCCTTGCCTTAATCCTAACCCTAACTTATTTGTTATTTAATTTATTTTATATTACAATTTGGGAACAATTAATGACTGAATAAATTAAATAAAAATAATTTGCTTGGGCTAAGGTTAAGGCAAGAGCACTGGCTGATGGTTGCCTCTGTGTTACAAGTTCTAGGGCGCAGTCCAACAATAGGGCTATTGTCATTTTTAGGTTTTGGGATTTTGTTATAATTTCGGAACTATTTATGACTGAATGAATTAAATACAAATAATAAGTCAGGGTTAGGGTTAGGGCAAAGGCAGCAAAATAACTACTCAACATGATGGGTTGGGGGCGGGGAGAGAGAAGGTTCCCACATCCTGTGAATGAATAGGTGGAAATCAGTGAACCTTACGTGTGGGTACCCGCCCCTCATTTTACAAACAACAAACTGATTTTAATAATAAAATTATCTTTCCAACCTAAGATCCAACATTTCAAAAATACTTAATGGCACACTCTAAATGTAAGCAGAGCCCTTAGGATTTATATCGTGTGTTCAGCAGGCTTCATAATACTTTTTTTTACAGGCTTTGTTCCACCACAGAACTCAGAGGCCACACCCATAGATTTATTTTTGATACTGATTTTGGACCAGCAAGGCTGCAAAGCATAAAAACCCTTCTTCCTTTTATAAGCTAGCCTCACCTAAACCACAAGGGGAAGCAGTTGAGCAACCTATTTTAAATAAGGTAATTAAGGTACCTTTCAGATTTCCAACAGCAGGGGGCGACTGTTTTCTGAGAACTTTTCAGAAGAGAGCTCATTCCTAGACTAATTTCCATTTAGTTATGTCCCTCAATTGGTTCCCATTTACAACTGTCTGAACAAGGATGAACTTTCAAAAATAACTTTGTCCCAGTTTTGCAATATTGCTAAATAAAAATGTTAACAGTACAAATTTGCTAAAGGTTTTGGTAGTCATTCTAGCTTTATTTATTTAGTCATTCTAGCTTTATTCAGTCATTCTAGCTTTATTTATTTAGTCATAAATTGCTCCCAAAATTGTAACAAAAAATCAATTGAAAATATATAATAAATTAGGATTAGGGTTAAGGCAAGGGCAGGGCTCAAACTGTGCCGTAGAATTCAAGGTAACACAGAGGCCCTGCTCTTGCCTTAACCCTAACCCGTAGCTCATTATTTTTATTTAACTTATTGAATCACAAATTGTTCCCAAAATTGTAATAATAACCTGAAACCAAAAACTGAACATAGCCCTATTCTCAGACTGCGCCCTAGAACTCAACGTAGCACTAAGGCAAGGCTGAGCACCTGCCCTTGCCTTAACCCTAACCCTAGCTTATTATTTTTATTTAATTTATTCAGTCAGAAATTGTTCACAAAATTGTAATAAGAACCCAAAATTTAAAACTGACCATGGCCCAATTCTTGGACTGTGCCCTAGAACTCAATGTAACACTTGAGCCCCTGCCCTTGCCTTAATCCTAACCCTAATTTATTTTTTTATTTAATTTATTTTATGTTACAATTTGGGAACAATTTATGACTGAATAAATTAAATAAAAATAATTTGCTTGGGTTAGGGTTAAGGCAAGAGCACTGACTGATAGTTGCCTCTGTGTTACAAGTTCTAGGGCGCAGTCCAACAATAGGGCTATTGTCATTTTTAGGTTTTGGGATTTTGTTATAATTTCGGAACTATTTATGACTGAATAAATTAAATACAAATAATAAGTTAGGGTTAGGGTTAGGGCAAAGGTATAGAAAAGACAGAGGATAACTTTATAATAAAAGGCAAGGGTAGTTTCCTGTGTAAGCACCAGAGCATTACTGACCCATACCTCAGCCTATATACATTCTTAAATCACAGCCCCCTGCACTTCATCATGTTCTTAATTTTGCATTGCCCAACTGCTGTTATGCCTAACTGGTACTCCTCTCTTCTCAAGGAGAAACACAAGGCTGAACTTCCAAGAACCTTTGCCCAAGGTCACAGATGCAGAAATCAAAAGCTAGAATGACTACCAAAACCTTTAGCAAATTTGTACTGTTAACATTTTTATTTAGCAATATTGCAAAACTGGGACAAAGTTATTTTTGAAAGTTCATCCTTGTTCAGACAGTTGTAAATGGAACCAGAGCACCCCCGGAGTGGGGAAGCCTGCCTGCCCACTCCCCCCCACTCCTGGCCTGCCTGCTTAGTGCTTACCAGTTGCCTCCTCCTTCGTCCCTCACTGCAGGCTGCAAGCTTCAGGCTCCTGCTGTTGGTTTGGGTGGGTACAAGAGGCTCCCTTGGCTGCAGCCTTTCCCGACTGCTCTTCCCCAGGTCCGACACCGTCCCTCCCCCACGGCCTGGCGGGCCAGACAATGGGATGTTAAGTGTGTGTTAACGAGGGCGAGATAGAATTATACGGACCCACGGGCCATGAGTTTGACACATGTGGTTTAGAGCCAGAGGTTGCAATCTGGCATATGCAGTAGTGTTTAGGACTATTGGCCATGATGACTAAATTAAACTTTCATGTTCACCTTTTCAGTCCTGGTGCTGGAGGAACATAGGAGCTTTGTTCTACATGCCTTGCTTATCACTCTTTTAAGGTGTCTCCTTGGCCACTGTTGCACAACAGAAATCACTGACTTGACTAGCATGGCTGCATTTATGTTCTCACACACCATATTTGTTAATTGGAACAATCAATATACTTCTGGTGAAACAAAATCCACTATGATACAAACTGTTAGGGCACTTATACCAGTTGTAGAATTACAAATCAGCCGGCAAATTTTAAAAATCCAAACAATTATTTAAGGAAAAACATATTTTAAGGAAAATATATATTTAAGGAAAAACATATTTTATTGTATTCTATCTAACGAGGCAGCATTTTTTTTTTGCCTGCGGTCCTCGCTCAAGGTACAAGCACCCCTCCCCACTTCGATGCTTTAATAAGGCTCAGGTGAAGATTCGTATTATTTTGCCTCCCCCCTTCACCCCTCCCTTGACAGTGACGTCCGCGGGGAAAGTGGCGCTCGACAAAGCCCAAGCAGCGGAACCAAAAATACGGCGCATCGTGCAGAGTCGGGCTCTTCTACAGTGTGACTCCAATGCCTTTCTCTGTGCATCATAGAGATACCGGCCCCCTAACTATTTCCGACATAGGAGGAGTTTGGGTATTGAAGTTGGCCGGGAGTAGTTTTTTGCTATGGCAGCGGCCACGGTTACTATAGCGGCAGCACGACATTTGCACCGGGGCGCCTTTGTGGCGAAGGCACGACTTTTCTGCCATGCTCCAGGAGCAAGACTCATCTCCGGGCATCAGGCTGTTGCAGGAGGCGGCGGAAGCGAGGTGCGGTTAGATTAAGGCGTGCATCCTTTCTCACCCTTCCCCCGTTTTCTTTGACTTGGGTCTGTTTCGGGGAGGCGGGCTGCAAACACGGCGTCGTCGCTACCGGACGCTGTGGAGGTTCCCCGCCTGTTAAAACTCCTCTCTTTCTCCCTGCCCTCGTCTGTTTTTATTATTTACTGTGTTCAGTCCTGCACATGCGAGAGTGGGCTTCTATTATTAGTATGGTGACTAATAATACTTTACATCAGGGGTGTCAAACTCAATTATACAGGGGGCCAAAACTCAAAGCACACTTGGGGGGGGGGGGACAGGATAAACATTTATTGCCCTGCTCTGTTGGGCAGAGGGGACAGCGGTGGTGGCCTGTCTGGTGCTGCCGCTCTCATGCCGCGCAACCTAGCAACACCAGGCTTGCAAACCCTCTCTGCCCCATGGAGAAGGCAGCTGCCTGCTCCATTGGGCAGAGAGGGGAATTGCCTGCCTGCTGCTCTTGTGTCGTGCTAGCTGGGAACACCGGGCATGCAAACCCCCTCTGTCCCACAGAGAAGGCAGCTGAGCCGCCTGTTCCATTGGGCAGAGAGGGGACAGCAGCGGTGGCTTGCCTGCTGCTGCTCTTGCGCTGTGCGAGCCAGGCTTGCAAACCCTCTCTTCCCCATGGAGAAGGCAGCTGCCTGCTCCATTGGGCAGAGAGGGGGTGGCGGCGGCGGCCTTTCCAGTGCTGCCGGCTTTTGTGCTGCGTGAGCTGGTTGCACTGGGCATTCAAACCCTCTCTGCCCCACAGAGAAGGCAACCGCCTGCTCCGTTGGGCAGAGAGGGGACAGCAGCAGCAGCCTGACTGGTGCTGCCAGCAGCACTGGGCATGCAAACCCCCTCTGCCCTACGTAGAGCAGCAGCTTCTGTTCATCCCATATGGCAGCCTACCCTGCAGATATGCACAGAAGTCAAAGCAGGACTCCCCTGGCGCAAAGCTGAATCTGGACCTCCCATCCGCCCCTTCCACTCGGCCGCCTTACCCAAAGCAGGTCGGCTCTTGCAAAAAACTCATGCAAAGCACCAGGCAAAAAAAACACACACCAATTTCTGCCTGCAAAGAGATGCCACCGGACTTGGAGGCGGGGAGCTTGCAAGTTTGGGTGGAGGGAAAGAGGAAGGCTCGCCCTTCTTTTGGCTTGGAGTGCTGTAACTCATGGCCCACTTTTTTGCATGGATTACAGGGCTGGGGGCGTGTGTTTGCAGTGGGTCAGCTCTCTTGCAAGGAGAGAAGACTTTTTTTCCTTCTCCTTTAGGGTCTGCAGCTTTGGGGAGGGGTGAGAATTACTTACAAAGGAAAGTTTGCATGCAAATATGGTTCCCTGGGCAGAAATCGCTCAGCCAGGCTGGCCTTTTGCAAATGCGGGGTTAAAAACAAAAAGCTGCTGAATGAAAGGGAAACTGGAGGCAGCTGATGCTCAAGTTGCAGCCCCAGAGGCTCAGTTGGAGCTTCTCTTCGAATGCCAAGGAACCCCTGCTCATAAATACACTGAGTGTCCCGTGTGATTCTCTCTGCAGTCCCTAGAGCAGGTTTGCTGCCAGAGAAGCCCCAAAGGGCAGCTGCTGGGACCCGGGGGAGGGGTAGCCGGGCCCAAAATGGAGCCAGAGAAGGCCTGGAGTGGGGAAGCCTGCCTGCCCACTCCCCCCCCCCCACGCCTGGCCTGCCTGCTTAGTGCTTACCAGTTGCCTCCTCCTTCATCCCTCACTGCAGGCTGCAAGCTTCAGGCTCCTGCTGTTGGTTTGGGTGGGTACAAGAGGCTCCCTTGGCTGCAGCCTTTCCCTACTGCTCTTCCCCAGGTCCGACACCGCCCCTCCACGGCCTGCGTGGAATTTTGGAACAATCGGGATGTTAAGTGTGTGCACACTGGCCGAGGCCCCGATCTCATTCTACCATGGAATTCTGGACCAAGTCCATTTTGGGTCTCTGGAGTTTGGACTTTACATGTGCTTTACATGCTGAACTTATGCACTAAGTGTTTTTTATAATAATATTTTAATTAGTTTTCTCATTATAATTGACGGACAAAATTAGTTTTCTCATTATTAGTTTTCTCATTATAATTGACAGACAAAAAAGGAAATATAGAGCAGAAAAAAGAAAAGAAAAAAATAACGTAGCTGTCCAAGAACTGTGTGGGTTACCACATTGGATCTCAAGATTACAAAACTGATATCTTTAGAGAGCATTAAGTGTTTTTCAAGCTAATGTCACCTATTGATATGCTGATTGATCTGGGGGTGTTAAAATTACTGCTCGATTTAATGCTTAAAAAAAACCCAATTCATATTTGGTTATATTTTAGCATCCATTATTTCCCTGGACAAGAGCTGTGTAATCCAAAATAGATTGCAGTTGAATCTGTCAGTTACCTGTGGCAATGTTATGTTTCTCCCCTCTTGCACTTTCTATACATGATGACTCTGTCATAGGTGACAAGCTGATTAACCCAAGTTCGCTAAATGAGCTAAGTGGATATTTGAACCTGAGTGCCCCAAAGTATTCAGCCTTATCAGTTCTTCATGGTGGAGCTCCAAGTTGTATACCTAGGGTGGCTTGTGGGTCAGTTCTTTCTGTTCATTGAAGAAAGGAGTGCCAAGGACATCAACAGTGCAATCCAATGCAGAGTTATTTCACTATCAGATGTTGACATCAGTGGGTTTATACTGGAGTAACTGCATGGGATTATACATTGGCCAGTTAAATGCCTTTGGGAATGAGAGAGAAGGTTACATGTACATTGGACTGAGGTCTCCCAAATGTAAAGAATATTTGTGTGTATTGTTTATCTTAGGGTGTGGAAGAATCGATCCTCCCTGGT
The DNA here is from genome assembly GCF_021028975.2 of Sphaerodactylus townsendi. NCBI lineage: Eukaryota > Metazoa > Chordata > Lepidosauria > Squamata > Sphaerodactylidae > Sphaerodactylus > Sphaerodactylus townsendi. The sequence goes on from NC_059433.1 coordinate 94,384,950, forward strand.
AGTCCGATATATACAACTTGTAGATCCCATCATGAAAGTTGGAGTAATGAATTCCAAGGAAACATTGCCTTCTTAGAATGCTTCTGGCACACACTATCACCAGTGTAGAAACTGTCACAGTGGCTGAGGCTGTAATGAGTGAATGCTGCTGTGGCTGTCACTGGGAACCACCTGTGAGGGACATTACTTTAAACAGCTCATGGAGATTAAAAGTCTCCTTGGCCAATTTGAAGCAGTGTGTTAACCATTAAAACACGGTGGTGCTTGATGACTGAATGTGCCTGGCCTGCCTGCTTAGGTACAGCCCTTTACTTCCAAAGAAGGCATTTAGGTTTGTTTTATTTGTCTGTTCCAGGTTTAAAGTGAGACCCAGTGCTTCCCAGCCAATAAATAATCAATGTATTAGTTAAAACTTTTACTTGTAAGGAAAAAAGCTTAAGGTTCATCACTTCTTACTTAAGAGCTTGGCGAAAGAAAAAGGTGTGTGTGTGGTGGTATAGGGAGTAAAGGGACAGATTTCACTAAATTCTGGAGCTGAGAGATTCAGGACTTATAGGGGATGGACAGCTTGCATAGAAACTATTACATAGTTTCTGTAACACATGATTTCACTAAGCCTTCTGATTTGTGTTCTCTAAAGGCATGATATAAGAGACCCCTGAACATCCCAAAGAACTGTTCAGTTGCAACCATGGGAGGTAGAAATCCTATGGTAGTATTACTATGTCATTAACCTTTGACTCTACTCAATCAATCAAGGATGGGAATTGTTTTGATGGTAGAGAATGAATCAAACCATGAACTGTTTGTTTCTGCATCTATAGCAGCAATAGCTGTTGCTCAGGTAATGTGGTTAAGGATAATGTAATCCTGGGCACTAGTAATCCTGAAGCAATTCTTTCAGCTTTTGGATAGCATATAACACATTGCCTAAGAAACAGGCAGTTCTCTGTAGAAAAAAAGTGGGTTTTGCTGTAACAAAGGATGGAAATTGAATTAGATCAACCAGTTCGGGCTGTAGCAGCCTATTGCTGCCATGAGGCAGAGCATTTCAAAGGGTGATAGCAATGGATGCAATTTATGTCATGGTGGAACAAAGAATAATGAGAAACATGAAAAGGAAGCAGTGAGTAGACAAGCAAGAGAGTTGACCATATTGTCCATCATGGGACTTTTTGGTGCAAGTGGTCTGTTCCACATAGCACAAAGAAGACATCTGTGGGACATCTTAAAAAGAAGTGACTGCCTCTTTTCACTCCAGACATCCAAAATAAGATGTCTGGAAAATCTTTAAAAGAGGCAGCTTCTGGTGTGCTTTCCAGACTGCAAAGGTGTCAGAGGGGAAAAGAAGCTGATCACATTTGATCGTTTTGCTCTCTGGTCAGTTTCACTTCCTTCAGCTTGGGCCTACATTTTGTGTGCGGCCGAAGAGATTCTGCCTGCTGCCATTTGCTGAAGGTTGCCCCATGATGTTTGCACGCTCCAATCTTGGGCACCTTTTCAGCCCAAAAAGTACATATATTCTGGCAATATATTGTTTTTATTTTTTGGAAGAGCTATCTTTGAAGATATACAGACACCCATAAAAGAATCTTAGCCACTTGGAGGACTCCTATTGATTTGGAGTCCTCCGTGTGGCTCAGATTCTCTTAGATGTGTCTGCGTATCTTCAAAGATAGCTCCTCGAAAATAAAAAAATAAATAAATTGGAAAACCATAGATTGCCAGAATCGGCTGGACCAACTGAGTATAACTATATACTTTTTGGACTGAAAAGACGCCCAAGATCGGAAACTGCAGAGCAAACGTCCTGGGGCAACTTTCAGCAAATGGTGGTAGGGAGAATCCTGTCAGCTGCACACAAAATGTTGGCTACAAGCTGAGGGTGAAACTGACCAGAGAGCAAAATGGTCAAGCAGGAAAAATAAGACTCCTCCTGAGGTCTGCCTTCTGGACAGCCAGGCAGGAGATGTCTTGCAGGTGGCGTAGGGGGAAAAGGTGCTCTTTGAAGCATTCTCCAAAAAAGACATCTTGATTTAAAATAAAGCATCCTGAGAACATCCTGGGAAGAAAGCTGCTCAGAGTGGCTTCCCAGGATGCCTTTTTTAAGTATCCCCAAAACGTCTCATTTAGGTTGTGCAGAAAGGACTAGTGAGTTCATATATTTAAGCCGAAGCCATCACAGAGATCAGAAAAGACAATAACAATCCACATGTATTAGGTAAGCTGAAGGATTGTGTGAGCTACTAATGGCTATCACAACCTTTAGAAATAATTAGCGTAAAATGGTTTTACGGTGCCTTAAGAGTGTTATGATTTATTAGTTTGGCTTCAAGAAGTTATAACCTAAAATTCTTTGTTACCTTTGTAGCTCCTGTTCTGTGTTTCCAATTAACACTTCTATGACGTTGAACTATTATTTCTGAAATAATACTAACAGGAGTGGCTCTCATGTGTTCCACTGGATTGTAGTGTAATCATGCCTGGGGCTTCAGCAATTGTTTGGTACGTGAGATGTAGTGCTTCAACAAATGCTCAGGTTGTATTTGCCCTCCAGCATTCAGGTTCTATTTGTGTTTTCATTATCTTCAGTTCTCACCTTCTTAACACTGTTTACTCTAAATCCATGTGTACACACAGAGAGACAAATGCTCACACCTATTACCTTAGACCACCACTTATCTGATGTCACTAGAAAGGGTTTTTCCAGGTAAGCCAATAAGGATCCAACACGGCAAACTAATTTCAGTTGGTGCTGCTATGTGCTAACATGATTATTTATTGGAATTCTTTTAGTCAATTTACCCACTTATTCATTCCTTTGTTTGGGTGAGACTATGTTTGCTAGTATAAAGCAAGTTGGTGTTAATATTTGTTTTCTCTGGGTTTATTGCTTGCCGTGGCCTCTTCGTGTATTTTCATTCTATAAATATTGCACTATTATATAAATTTGCTGGTGTCAGAATTCTGTCTGTTTGCTTCTTTCGTGTACACAGAAAGCCCTTTGCTTTATGTTCTTCTGAAAACAAATATTGAACAACTCTACTATAGTTTCTTTTGGTTTTGAAGCCTGTTCTAGGATTTGTTCAGCATCTTTGGTATCCTAACATTAGAGACTTGACCCTTCCCTTCTCTTCCTAACTGGCTTTTCTTATGTGTTCTACTGACTTTTCTGACACCAAGAATGACACACTCATATCCATGTAACTGCACACTCCTTTCCCTAGTATCTCTAGATCAGGGGTAGGGAACCTGCGGCTCTCCAGATGTTCAGGAACTACAATTCCCATCAGCCCCTACCAGCATGGCCAATTGGCCATGCTGGTAGTTCCTGAACATCTGGAGAGCCGCAGGTTCCCTACCCCTGCTCTAGATATTTGCAAGAGGTTGCATGTTGTACTCCAGTAGTGCATTATTAACAAACTTTCTTTTTCAGTCACCATTCATTCAGATTCCATCAACATATATTTAAAATTAGGATGCCAGTATTTTCCATTTTTCCAGCATTTTCCATTTTGCACTTTAGCTAAATTAAACTTCATTTGCTGCAGTGTTGGTCACTCAACCAATTTGTAGAGATTCTGTTGGAGCTTTTCACAATCCACTTTGATTTTCACCACCCTGAATAATTTGACTTCACCTGGCCACTATACTTCTTAGCCCCCAGGTCCAGTTTAATTATGAATTAGTTGAATATCACTGGTCCCAGTACTATGTATTCATACTGTTCATGTTTAACTGATTTTAATCCATAATTGTTAAGCTGATTCAGGAGTTGTGTTGATAAGGCACTCTGTCTAGTTTAGCTAGATCAAACTTTTCAAGGGAAGATGACCAATATTTGATACCAAGGACATTCCTGGTCACTTTTACCATCTTGGTATCTAGGGCAAGATAACTTTTAAATTTAAACTGAACACTTCAAATGAAGTACGCCCTGTCAAAAACACTTCTGTCCTGCTGTTCTGACCCTGGTCACCAAAGTCTGAAACTCTGTTCTTATTACACTGCCTTCAGTGCACATTAAAAATGTGAGCGTGGCTGGCTATAAGAGGTTGAAGGGTGGCAACATTATTAAAGCAGACTTTTCCTCTTCCAACCCTTCAGATAACCTGGATGCTGCTTATTTAGCTGCTGTTCTGCCATCTCTTGGAAGTAGCTGTTGAACAATAGCTGCAGTTTTCCCAATCCAAGGCAAAAATGGCAAGTGCAACAGTGATTGTTTCTCTTGCAGGCAGAAGGCTAAGAGATTGCCAGGAGGCATTTTTGTCCACCCACCCCCCAATCATCTAGATGATCCAGATTATGCCTGTTTTATTCCTGTTGTTGGCTGGCCTCAGGTACCTGAACTAATAATCACAGGAGTAAGAAACAACAGCAGACTGAGAGACTCAGATGACAGTCCCACATCTCTCCTCCCACTGTTGTTAATTGGAGGAACCTTGCTTGCTGCTGACTCCAAGGATCTCTGAATTAGTGTCCAGACAGCCAGAATCAGCGACAAGCGTTCAAGACGGTATGAAACGCTGGGCGCGATTTCGCTACCGACTGGAAGACGCTGGGACCGTCCACATCGACGGTCCTGAAGAGGCGGGACGCCGGGCGCCGCGATACCGTCGCATTTCGTATACCTTGTTCACGCCGAAAATGTACTGCCCTGGCCCCGCGCCGCCGTTCGTAATCCCCAGGCCTCGGCGACGCGCCGGAGGACCAGGGACAAGGTAAGTGCGGGAGGCGGTGTGAAGCCGCTGCCGTTCGCTCGGCAGCGGCTTCACGACGGCGTATTCCCGAAAAGAACGCTTCCCAGCGTTCTGGGAATACACCGGCTGCGGGCCAGCCGGGCGGCGCAAGGGCAGCTGCGCCCCCCGTGCGAATGGCGGCCTGGAGACCGCGTTTTTACCGTCTCCAGGGCGTCATTTTCTGCCCGTGCGGAAACGGCCAAAGCTTTAAAAAATTAGAAGTAAATACATTTCTTTGGACACTTTCACGCATTCAGAATAATTAACTTTCAATTCACTTTCAATGCACTTTGCAGCTGGATTTTACTGTGTGAAATAGCAAAATACACTTGCAAACAATTGTGAAAGTGGATTGAAAATGCATTATTCTGTTTGTGTGGAAGTGCCATTAGTGTTGTTTTATTTAAATGTGAAGAAATGTTTGGTCTTCTGCAACTTCAAGTGACATGTTCAACACTTCCCCCTCCCCCTTCTCTCCCCCCACCCCCAATCCCTAATTTTGGTTTCTGTTTAGGAACCTTCTAAGAAAGAGGAATCCTTTGCATCCATGTTGAGGCGCTCTCCTCTGATTCAGATGGGACCTGCCAAAGACAAAATTGTTATTGGAGAAATTTTCCACGTCTTAGAAGATGACCTGTATATAGATTTTGGTGGTAAATTTCACTGTGTGTGTAGCCGACCAGAAGTAGATGGCAAGTAAGTAACACCTTCATAGTAGAAATCCAAGATGTGCTGAATATTCATGCGTTTTCAGAAGTCATTTGGTAACCCTTAATTTTGAATAATTGATGTCTGATCACCAAATAGGTGTTTCATTTGTGGGTGGAACTTTAACTGGTAGTTCAAAATTTCTCTGCCTTTAGAAAGAAAGTGAGCTTAAAACGTTTTAAGTTCCATGTGAGAGGCATTAAAAAAGCACAACATGGGCCTGTTAACCCTTCAGTGAGGTGCGTTGGATGTTTAATATCTCCTCTCCCCTCCAGAAGAAAAGAGGAAATCAAAATGAGGAACCAATGCTTGAGAATGTTTCCTGTGCTTAGTTGGCTCATTTCTGCCCCTGTGCTAAGGTGTCTTCTCACTGCCACCTGAAGGGGTCCCACATTTTCCAGAAAAAGTTGACAGAAGGTATTGAGCTCTGAGATAGAAGCCTCAGAAGCATGACAACAGAGTAGGTGAGATACCCAGAAGAACAGTTCTTGGAAGAAATTATGGAGATGAAATTTGGGTGGTGGTGGAGAAGATTCACAGAACTGTGTAAATGAATTTTACTGTTCTTGGGAAGCTGGTGTGTGAGATAGGCTGAGAAGACAAAGCTTGAGGTTGGTGAGTAGAAATGAAATGGAGTGACTTTAAAAAAAATCTTGACAAATGTGGTTTTGGGATTCCAGTTTCAGATGAGCTGGTAATGCAACCGTGACTCATCTACTGGGTAGAGTGTCTGAACAGAGCCGTTTCAGCAGCAGTGTCTGCTATTCAGAATATGCCAGAGAACATCAGGAAACAGTTTGGAGGGAGGTGACAGTGGGATTACACATCACTTTCTCACTCCCTCCTGGCAAGTAGGTACGAAAGACTCTGTGTGTTTCTGGTGCTTCATTCAGTCGGCCAAATAATTGGTTTTAGGATAAGGGAGGAACTTTTCCATTGCTTCAAAAGCAGGAAAGGAGATAGTAATCTGTGGTCTAAAGTCATTGTTAATGCAGATTTGGGGTAAGACTGTGTCTGCCAGAATAGGCTGGGCTTTGTCTGCAGCCTTGCCTATGGATGAGAAAAAGCAGGAAACTGAGAACATTGTCTGGCTCCTGATCCGTCCATTCACTGAAGCCGTTGCTGCTGCCAACAGTGTAGAGGAGGAAGAATCTGAAGTAGAAGTAGATTGCTGGGTGGGTTCATAAGAGGAGCTGAGTAAATGTGAGAAGGAAAGCCTGAAAGCCTTCACCACTTGCCTATGAAATTTTTATGTTTTTAAAAAAATCTAGTTCCTACATGATAACTGATGACTTCGATGCTCCTTTGGACTTGAAGTTAATTATTGAAAAAGAGAGGTTCCCATTTTAAACATAGATGTCTGTGAACCAAGATTGTTAATTACAACAAAAAGGTTGCGTTACGACTTGCTCGTCACCGCAGGATGGAATTCTCCAGTGTTGTAAAATATGTTAAGTGAACGTTCCAACAAACACTTCGAAATACTTCTCCTGTTTTTAAAATGTTATAATCACAGCCTTCAGACTGCTAGCAGTGTTTTTTATGTTCTTTCCAAATCATCCTAGGATTGGACTGTGTCTTTCTGCTTCATTCCTACATTTTATTTTCCCGCTGTCAAAATCCTTTCAGAACTGGAACACTCATGTCCAAACATTCTCATGTCCTGGCCTTCCTAAAAGGCGTAGTGCAGATTATGCCTCCCACAGTTCACAGGTTCCCATCCTCGAGCCTACGCGTGGTCCTGTCAGCTCTAACAAAAGCTCCATCTGAGCCCTTAAGACAAGTCCCTCTGAAGTGGCTACGGATGATGGTACTCTTTCTGGCAGTGGTCACTTCAGCCAGGAGGGTATCAGAGCTGGGAGCCCTTTTGGCCAGACAGGGGCTGTGTGTTTTTCACAAAGATAAAGTAGTCCTAAGACTAGACCAGACCTTCATGCTGAAGGTCAACTCCAGATTCCACAGGGAATGAGAAACGCTCCTTCCCTCCCTCTATCCCAAACCAGAACACCCTAAGGAAAAATCCCAGCACACCCTAGATCTACACAGGGCCCTAAGGATATACATTAAACACACATCTTCAATAAGGAAATCAGACTCCCTGTTCATCTCCATCACAGCACCTAATAGAGGCAAAAAGATGTCCAAGACAGCCGTTAGCTACACAATATAATAATGCATAATTTAAGCATGCCAATCCAGCAATCTACAGGTACTAAGTGGCATTCAGTAAGAAGCATGGCCACCAATGCTGTCCTAGACAGGCAAGCGTCAGTAGAAGAAATTTGCCATGCCGCCACATGGTCTTCGATCTCCACATTTGTAAGACATTACAAAATGAATACCCTCCTCCTCAGCAGGTGCAGCATTCAGAAGAAGGGTGTTACAGAATGTTGTACTTGCATAAGAACTCCCAACCCATGCAGAAAGACACCACTTTTGGATGTCCCACATTTGGAGATGCCCTCACCCTCTGATCAAGAACAAACCTCGATTACTTACTGTGAAGGTTCCCTCTGCTCTGAGGAAGGCAGGACATCTTGCTCACCTGGGCTTTTGCATACAGTGAAGGCAAATAAATAAACAGGAACAAGTACTAAAGGATAAATGCTGCATCAGAGAAAACAGCAGGAGAGAAGTGAAAGTGGATGCTACATGTTAATGAAATCACAGACAAGTTCTCCCCTGATACAATATCCAAACAGTCCTCTCCTATGAACTGAGAGATCTATGTAGTTTCAAATAGTTATATAGTTGAGTTTTAAGTTACAAGAGTTAAGTTATGTTCCAGTTAACCTCTATAGGTTGGAAAGTTTCTACTGGCTTAGCAACAGCCTAATATGAGATAAAAAGCAGAAGCTTAGTCCTGCCTCCCTGAGCAACCAGTGGAAATAGCCCACATTTAAAGATGTCCTCCCCTCCTCAGAGTAGAAGGAACCTTTACAATAAGTAAGCAAGGTTTGTTTTGTCAATTTATATTTGGACCCCTCCTTATACTAGTGTCTCTAAGTGGCTTACAAAAGTTAAAAAGCAATTTAAAAATGAGATTTGGAGCCTTCTTAAACAAGTGTTTTTACTTCACGACGCTCTCTTACATTGAAAACATCCCTCATGCTTAGGTTTTTTTAAAAAAAATTCTGTAATGGCTATGGGTAATTATCAGAGGCGAAGCTACCAGTGGGCCGGGGGATGCATGTTGCACTGGGCGCATGCCTGGGGGGAGCCCACAGAAAATCACCCCCGTCCCCCCCGCGGCACCCCACTCCCCCACATTTACCTTTTTAAAACAGTGTAGGCTGGAGAAGCGGCCTATTCCCTTCAGGCTGAAAATGGCCTGGCAGGAACTACATTTCCCAGGAGACCTTGTAAGTCCCAATGTCTCATGGGAAGTGTAGTTCCCACCAGGCCACTTTTCCAGGCTGAAGTAAGGTAAGTGTTTGGGGGGGAGGGGGAGCGGAAAACACAGAGTGTGCACTGGGCACACTCTGGCCCACTCTTCCCGTGAGGCCTCTGATAATTACCTATACTTTCTGGCAATCTTACTACGTGTGAGCTCTTCCAAAAGTGAGTGCCTATCGTCCCTTCTGACACTGAACATTGCAATAATCATTTCCTGCTCTGTGTGCACTATTCTCTGAACTGGAAGCCACTGTCTTTCTCTAGCAAAAAGTAGGGGGTGCCATGGGCTGTGATTCTACCTGAGGAAAGTTTTGGAACATAAAAAAGAAATGTTGTTAGTTCCTACTCCTAGCCCGGTTCAGTAAAACCTTCTGTTCTTGTTTGTGGCTAGTTGAGTTGTAGAGTACTGGCCTTTCCAATGTGGCAAGTCACCTATTCAACAAGGGCTTTTCCAGATTTGTATACTAGATTCTTTCCTTTCAAATGAATGTTTACAAAGGATCACAAACTTTTAAGCATTTTTACCTGTTTTTCAAAAGAGTGATTTTCATACATTTTCCTATTTCAGTGATTTTTAGAATGATTTCCTTTGTTCATCTTAGTTATTTACAGTTGGAAGGTATCATGTCTTAATTGGTTTTTCTTGCCACAAACTACTGAAATCCCAGAAAAAAATATTTGTCTAAGCTGCTGTTCTTGTCTTATTACTATGTGCTAAAACCATAGAAATGCAAAAAGGGGAAATTGCTATTTATTTTTAAAGAAGGTTAAATTGAAGGAGGTAGGATTTTTGAAGTTTCTTTTATACAGCTCAGTTCACCAAAGCTCTTACCCCAAACAATACGTGTGGTGCCAGAGTGTCTAGTGTCAAACAGTAGAAAGCTTTCTCTCTGGTTCTTTTTTAATAGCATACGTACATATAGTAGCTGTGTGATTTGAAGGCTGAATCTATGTCTTTTCCAGCAAATAACCCCTAGCTTTATTTATAGCAGTGTGTACTTTGTAAATTATAACTCTTTATCGGGTATGGACATCATATTATTTGTTTAGTTTCCTTACAGTGTACTTTTGTTTACCACCCACTTTGTGTTCGGCAGGAGTTATTTTCGGCCACAAATTGAGGTGCTGCTTTTTGTGGTTCAGTGCTCCACAAAGACTGTATGTCCCAAACTGGTGGGACAAATTTGTAAACGGTTTTGGAATACCTCTTTACATGTTGCAGGCATGCAAGGAACTGTGGGGGTGGGGAAGAAAGAATTAGAAAATTGTACCCATATCTCTATAGTATGGCCTTGTGGAGTTCTGGAAATGAACAGCCACTTGTTCTACCTAGTCCTGAACCTTGGCAGTCTAGCATCACAATGCAGTTGTCAGCTTGAGTCTAGGTGAGCAGAAAACTGTTCATTTAGTCCTGAAGCTATGTTGTTGAATACATGATGCAGGTGAAATGTCTTTTTATATTGGTGTTATATAGCAGACTTGGAGTAGGGGCTTAATTAGAGGAAAAATTCTTCTTGGGGATACAACAGCTTCTTCTACCCAACTGCAGTTCATCTTTATGACATGATTTCCATATACCATATGGATATCTTGCTGGTAAATTATGTGAATGTTGCCTAGACTAACTTTCTTTGCTGGAAACTTTTATTGCCCACTTCCTCATCCTCTTTGGAGTATAATAAACCAACTATAGTTACTGTATAATCTTTTGTTGATTTTGGTAGATCTTACATTTGTCTGCTGTGTAACTGAAAGTGTAATTATTATGGAAGAAAACTGTGGAACCTTGCAGATAGTTCTTGTTTCCTGTAACTGTCAAATTCTTCAAAATTTTATATGTGTTATATGACTTCTCTCACTCAGATAGAAACACACTATCTGGACGCTTCTGTAAAATTATTATTGCAACAGTAGAACAGTAGAACATGTCTGCAATTCAATAAAATTAAGAATGCCTAAGTATCATTTTCCTTCAAAAGGAAGCGCATGTAAGGTGATGCCCCCTCTAAATTTGCATTCAAATTACAATAAATACAATTCCTTTTAAATTACTGTTATGTTTAATTACTACATTTTTTATTATTGTAATTTAAATGCAAATTTATGATGGCTGTCTCTTTCTTGAGGGCATATGTAGAAAAAACCTAGTATTTCAGATAGATAGGGTACTTGCTTGCTTATTTTAATATTATGGCCCATGATTTCTTTTATAAAGGTTTTTTTATTCATCGGTGAGATTAAGGACACAAGCGTGACAGCTGGCTGTAGGGTAATGATAAGAGCAAATATTTTGCTGAGAAATTAATCCCCTGCAGGCATCTCAAGTTTAAAGAATCTCTGATAGCAGGAGTGATGGGCCTGAAGCCCTGAAAAGTGGTTGTAATTCTGAATAGGCAGAAGCAGATAGTGTGAAAACAAGAGCTGCCTTCTGAATCAAGGTTCATTTAGTCTGGCTCTTGCAGTGCAATCCTTCACATAGTTATTTGCATCTAAACCAATTGAAATCAATAGGTGTAGACTGGAGTAACCATGCATAGGACTGTGCTGTTAGTCTCTAGCAGTGACTAGAGACAGTTCACAGGAAGCTGACAATCACAGTGGAGCAGCCGTAGCCATCCGCTTTTGTTTGGGCACATCTTGTAATCTGAGAAATGCCTCTTTGGAACGTATCCTGGCTAATCGCCACTGATAGGTCTAGTGCCTTCATGATCTCACCTAATCCCTTTTGAGCACTATGCTAGTGCCTGTTCTCTCACCGCCCACCCCCTTCCCCACTTTTAGATGTTTTGATTCCCCAATAGCAAACAATGCCGTAGCGGATTGAGGTTCCAAGGCTAGAAGGAACAAAAACAAATTCAGGGCAAAAAAAAAAAAAAGGAATGATTCCCAGCTCATATCCTAGTGATAGAAGCCATTCCAAGTCCCTCCAGCTGGGACTTCAGTAGAAAAGCATCGCTGCTGCAAGACAAGCAGTTAAGGTGGGAGAGGGTCAACCAGTGACTTTCAGCTTCCTGTTTGACCTTGTCATGTGCGCAGGGATATTCTGTTGGCTGCAGGAGAAAGAGCACAGAGCCATTCTTCCTCCTTCACTTCCTAGGCTCTTTAGCCCCCATTGAGCCAGGAACAGTGGCCGAGGACAAAAGCTGTATACACTGTACAAACAGAGCACCAAAGCAGCAGTACACTGACTCATTCTTCGCTCTGTGTGAGAACTGAGGGGGACTCTATTCACTTCCTTTGTGCTGGTGTCTGTCAACAGCGCTGTTTGAGGCAAGGCCTATTGTGCTGGCCAGTGTTTCTTATTGACCCAAGTCTGTGCTTGCTATGTTCCCAGGGTCGAAGTTGCGAGTGAGAGAATGTTTGAAAAGGGGTAATCATAGGGTAAATGCATTTTGCTGAATTGTCATCTGACCTATTAAATCTAAACTGTGGTCTATGTTAATGCAAACAGGTAATTATGTAGTCACAGCTGCAGCTTTTGACATCTGGTTCCCGCCCCAAGGGGGAAAAATATATGTGGTTTTCTCTACTGTGTCCAGGCCCTTAAAAGTTTGACTTTAATGATATTAAGTGGAAGCAGTGGATGGATTAGTGAGACTGACAGGTCAACAAGGTAGATACTTTATCCATGTAAGGCAAAATAGCTGTGGCCACACATTAACTTCTTGTTGGTCCTTATATTTCAGTGCTTTCCCATGGCTTTAGGTGAGGGTGTGTTTCTTTCCAGATTGGAAATGCACGCCTGTTGACACCCATTTATTTTGATGGGCTTCAACTGGAGTTCCTCTGCGTAGGGCTGTGTTGTATTTAATTGTTGAGAGTCAACATTGTGGGTGTACATCATTTAATCCTATCTTCCAACTGCTTTGCTTAGCATAGTCCCCTTATCACGGTTTCTGTTGTAGTGGACCTACCGCTGGGGTGCAAATGTATGAGGTACAATCCCTTTACAATGAGCTTCTCAGACCTCTACATTAAAGTATGATTAAAAGTAGACATAAATCCTGACATAGCATTGTGCATGGGGTGGCGATAACATTGCTGGCTATAAATTATTTTTATAGCAACTGCTCCCTTTTCAGTGTAATGTAAGATTGACACCATAATATATTGACTTCAAATCTCTTTTCCAGCGCATTGTTAAGAAACTTAAAAGCAGATGTTGTTTGAAAAGGCAAACGTTTCTTGAGGTTTATTACCACTGTAGGTTAAGCGAGAAAGGGAGCTTGCATTTGGGAAAATGAAGCCGAGGCCTTGCAAGGTATTTAATAAGTCAAAAATAGCCAGAGTCATTAAAGTAAGAAATTCAATTTGAGACAGAATTTGTGTCTCTTCCTAATTTTTTCCTCAGTAAAATGAATCTGTGGCACTGCTGAATTGGCCCTTTATAGTGGTGAGCAGAGACATCCATACAGTCTTGCAGAGTTCAGTTATTCAGTATGAATCTGTAAACCTCCTGAAGTGTGAAGGGAGTTGGAGATTAGAAAATCAAGTAATCCTTATTTATTTTTCTAGGTAGTTGTTTTGTTAGTTTATGTGTTACTTTCCATTTTTTTTCATGCAGGGGTTATTCCAGAGGTGGGAGCCAACCAGTTCTCATTACTAATTGCTAATTTTTTCTGAGTGCCAAGAAGGGGTTACTAAAGCAACCTCCCTGCCCAATAGGGACTGGAGGTGCGTGTGTGCAGCGGCACCACTATTTGAATCCCACCACCATCAGAACCTGTTATTAAAATTTTTGGATCCCACCACTGGGTTATTCCCAACCCCAACCCCCGGTAGGCTAAGATGAGAGAGAGTGAATGACTCACCATTGCCTGCATGGCCGAATGAGGATTTGAACTTGGGTCTCTCAGGTTTGTCCCTTATGTAATCACACTGGCTTTCTACACACTGCTGCCAGGAAATGTTATAAATTTAACCTGGGACCCTTGCTATATAAAACACGTGCTGTACCATTGAACTATGTACCTTTACAAGAAAAAGACACAGTAGGGTTAGAAAAAGGTGCACAGTAAACAGTATACATTTAACCTTGGTGGTCAGTTTGGTGGGGTTTGGGGATAATGGTGAGTGTGCAGGAGATCTGTCTCCAACTACATCAGCTACTATTGAGGTAGGAAGAAGCAATCTTGTAGTACGTTGAAAGACAAACAATAGATTTGTTGAAGTATATACACTTTCAGGGATGAAAACCCATTTTGGAAGATTTGATGGGGAGCCAATAGCAAAGTACAGAAATGAGCCTCTAGAGCAGGGATGGCGGACTCATTTGTTACAAGGATTGGATATGACACAAATGAGATTTGGTTGGGTCAGGGGTGGTTGTGGTGGTTGCCTCAGCTGGTGAGCCCCCAGCATGTTCACTAGCCCAGATCAACATGCGGGGGTGGGGAGGTGATTGCCTCTGCTGGTGGGCCTACATCAGGCTTGCTAGGCCAGATTGGCTCTGGAGGGGTGAGATGGCTTCCTCATCTGACAAGCCTTCAAGATGTTACATTTTCATTTTTAAAAAAATTCTTCATCCTAAAAAGACGTGAGACCTCTAGCCCTGATTATAATCTGTGATTCTAAACAAACAGCAGATTCACAAAAGCCTTGGCATGTGACAGCATGAAACTGTGAACTGTTTTTGCTTTGGACAACTAGAGCAACTCTAGTTTAAAAGCTTGCTTTTTTATTCCTTGGGACCCAATAAAAGATGTGTGTGTGTGCTTTTAAGTAATTTAATTAAGGTGGAGCAGCAGTGGCATAGTGGTTAAGAACAGGTGCATTCTAATCTGGAGGAACTTGGTTTGATTCCCCAGTCTGCTGCTTGAGCTGTGGAGGCTTATCTGGGGAATTCAGATTAGCCTGTGCACTCCCACACACGCCAGCTGGGTGACCTTGGGCTAGTCACAGCTTTTCGGAGCTCTCTCAGCCCCACCCACCTCACAGGGTGTTTGTTGTGAGGGAGGGAGGAAAAGGAGATTGTAAGCCCCTTTGAGTCTCCTACAGGAGAGAAAGGGGGGGGGGATATAAATCCAAACTCTTCTTCTTCTTCTTAATTAGCCATTGGCTGTCAATAGAAAATGTGACTAAGAAATTAGCCTAAGAAACTAGCTATTTTTCCAAAATCTGGACTGCCTTAGCACTCTATGCTTTTGTGTTGCAGGAAAGCAAAATTCCTGAAACAAAACAAAAGAATAATTTCCTGATATCTGTTCACATAGGGATGTCCACATAATTTACAAGCACTCTTCCCTTTTGCCCCCCAAAACAAAACATGGGCCTTTAGCAGCGACCTCTGATGGCAGACAGGATTGTTGTAAGCCTTGGACCAAAGCAGAGAGAGGAGGAGACTCCGTCTAGGACCCAACAGAGTGGCATCGGTAGAAATAGTGCCTAACAGTGCAGCTGCTTTCATCTGATGTGTCTCTAGCTTCTGCTTCCCTTTCTTTGCAAAAAGAGGCAGCAGGTCATGTGAATCCTCTGCTGGGCTGGAGTCTGGCTGGTGCAAAAATGTGGGTATTGAGAGCTGCACTCACCAGGTGGGCATAGATACAGAGGGACATGTATGGGAGGAGAATTTTTTTTTAAAAAAAAGGTTTTACAGAAAGATGAAGAAAATGTTTATGAAGCTGTTCTCCAATTTGATAAGGGAAGGGGCTCTGGTCTTGAATAGTTCAACTTAACTAAACTCATTCTTATCCACCCTGCTCCATAACCTTTTCTTCTTTACTGTTTTCCTCTCTCTGTTTTTGTGTCAACAAGAGAGAATCTAAGTGAGATTTATTTTGCTTGGTAAACAAATGATCTGTTTGCGCCATGAAAAAGGTAGTCCCAGTTTAACGCCATTTTAAAACCATTAATGCAAGCCATGCTGCATTGTGGCCATGCAGAAGATTGTATGTGTCTGAGCATTTGCAGAATACCTTTAACTTACTAATGAAAGCCATTGTCACGCTCTAGTTCTCACTCCCACAGAATGTAAGTTTGGGGCTAAGGTAAGTTTTAACTTCAGAACTGTCTACCTGTACCAAAAAAAAGGAGAAAGGTACTACTCTGCTAAAGGCCAAAAAGCTATGACAACATGATATCTAGGCCTTGGTGTACCTTTTTTCCTGCACCTTTAATTGTAGAAAATAATTTTTTTAGAAAGATCTAAATCAATTTGAGCCAAGGATAATTGGCTTGATTTAAATCCCAAGTCTTCAAAAAGGTGAAGAGAACATTATGGGTCTTTTGCTCAATACACGGATGTACCAGCCTGATGTCATGTACTTTGACTCTTGAAAACTGGTACCCAAAACCTTGTTGATCTCTAAGGTGTTACTGGACAGATCTCATTTTTGGACATATTGGCTATTCAAATGTGAAAATCATTTTTAAACTCTTTGTTAGAAAATACATTTCTTGAGAGAACGACTTGTGTATTTATAGTTCATTTAGGATTGAAGACATTTTAGTAGTTCTTCCTAGTTGCTTTGATTCTGTCGCAGTGGGATTATTATTTTTTTGGTGAAAACTAAAACAAAAAATTAGGAAATGTTTGCTTGTAGATAATGCATTTTTAATAACACTTGACAGTAGTTCCTTTATATTTAATTCACCTCTGTTTTCTTCCAAATAAAAACTGAATGTTTATAAAATACCTCAAAATTACGTGCCGTTATTCTCCAGTAGTGTGTAATGTGATGTCTATTCTGAGATATACATATATCACAACTTGCTGCCATTTGCTGAACTATGCAGCTGTTGCTTGATGTCTTACACTGTGAAACTACCTTTCTGACAGGTTCTCAGGCTCCGCTGTAAGGTCAGAGCGGGATTAGAACAGGAACTCATTTTGCCCATACCGACAGCTGCCCAGTTTGGTCAGTGTGGTCCGACATCAGCTGTGCAAGTTCAAAAGAATGCCTAAATACGCTTTTACTGTGCACAAATTAACGTACAGCTGAAAATCAGACAATAAGGCTTTGTAAAAGTATAATGATAAAAGCGTAAAGGTAATATCTTTAAGGGTATGCAATCAAAATTCACAAGTTGACTTTTGAATAGCAACGTTACATTAACCTTTTCTCATATATGTGGACAGCTAGTAAACCAGAAGGTTTGTTGTTTCTTTCCTGAGAGAACTTCCAATGCCTAATGTCAAGACTTTTCTGCACAGAAGCTTCTACTGCAATAAACGTGTTGAACTTGGGAGATGCGAAAGGCTATGTTCTCTATCAGTAAGTACTCTGCTAAAATAAGTAGTGGTGAGTATCTGGGATTCCTGGTCATGGTCATCTAATAATAAGCAGAAAAGTCTGCATGAACCGCTTCCCTCTCATTTTATGAGTTGCTGACATAAGCATTCTTTCATCTGTATAAGCAAGCAAGCAGCAGCCTTGGTACCACAGCTAGTTCTATGTTTGATCTTTGTAAAGGATGGCTGTGTCTAAAAAAATGTGAATGCAATTAGGATTACAATATGGTATCCAAAATATATGTGTTTAATCTGTCCATGAACAAAGCTTTCTAACTGAAGTGCTTTAACACCGCCGATTGTGTCTGAAACCTGGTTTTTCAATGAGTTTTCCAGATGTGCAGAAGGATAAATCTCATGTTTTGATAATGCAGAGCTGCTTCTATGGCTCCTGTGTGGCAAACCGCAATTTGTCAGGCCCATGAGGTTTATGGGACAAACTTGTTGAGCTTGGAAATTGTTTCCTCCTTTGTTTTGTGAAACATGAGTAAAGTTTGGGGTGTTGCTGTTTTGTTTAGTACTTGGTGAATGAAATATTTATTACGATATGTTTTGATCTAGTCTTCGGCTGCTGGTATGAAGGAGACCTTGTCCATAGAAAACTTCCTGTCAGATTCTCAAGTAACCTAAGGCTTAAAATGAAAAAGAAGAGAGATTAGTGAGAAGTCTAAAAATATTGTATGTAACATAAAACCATTGCTGTCAAGAGTAAACGACTAAAGCCCAATAGCGTATCTCGGGTGAGAAGGGGGGTTTCGAGCCCCAGGCCCCACTTCTGGGGGGCACATTTTGCAGCTGCCCCTGCCCCCTCCCCCAACTGTCCCCGGTTGGAAACTCCACATTCAGCAGTCCAGTTGAAGGCCAGCAAGTGGGGCTCACCTGTTCAGTCTCCACATGGAGATTATGACCTGTCCCGCCCCCATCTCCATGTTCCACACCCAATCTCCATGTGGAATTGGAAACAAAAAAGGGGTTAGTTGAGCTTGGCTAAGGCCCGGCTTGCAGCTTAGAGCTAGATCCAAGTACGGCCTTAGTCAAGCTCAGACTGATTCCGCATGGGCCAAAAACAGCAGTGTGAAAACGGTGTGAAAATGGTGTAAAAGGGATTTAAATGGTGTAAAAGGATTTATACTGTTTTCACACCGTTTTCATTCCGTTATTTTTGGCCCATGCGGAATCCGTTTCAGACTGAAGCCGACTGCTCTTGATCCCTCTAGGTTTATATTGTTGACTCCGCCCCCATGCTCCCACTGACCGAAGATGGCACTTGGTGGCAGACCCAACAGTATAAAGCTAGAGGCTCCAGAGCATCCGGTTTCAGTCAGATCATAGCTGGGGCCTGACTTGGATCCAGTTCTAAATCTGCAACTTAGAGCCAGGCTGGAATGGTCCCCTGGCCTTCACATGGAGATTGCCAACAGGATCCATTTTCAACTGCAGCACCCAGCCTGGGCACCTTTTTAGTTAGGTATACCCCTGCTAAAGCCTACCACTAAGCTATTTCAAACTTGATTACTTCAGTTATTTTCTTTAAAAGTCTGTAGAGAACACCACACTTTTCTCGTTAAAACATCAAGTGCAAAGAGCAACAGGGCTATGTAATAATACCATTCTAGTCTTTTACATGTGATAATATTGTTAAGATGAGACTTCACTGGCCTGGTGCAATGCACTGTTGATCCTCTTGTTGATTTCTAGGATAAATGAGTGTTGCAAAGTAAATGCTGAAGCATGAGAGGATCTTAGCAAGGTTTCATAAAGCTGCCTTTCTAGAACTCTAAACAAATACTATGTAAACAATGTGACGGATGTTTCTTTTGCAAAAGCTGAGAAGTTTCGAAAAACAAATGAGCTTTCTCTTCTTCCTAGTTTCTACCTCAATTTTATGTTTCCTCACCCTTATACATAGTTGAGTAAAAATGGAACATGAGTTGATGACTCACTTCTAATAAGTAGGTGCACTGGACTCAGAAAGTGAGTCCTGTGTGCCCATTGGCGGGAAGTGAGTTCTCGATTCACAATCCAACCTGTCCCTGGCCCGCATTCCCCGTTCGACCCAGGAGCAAGCTGGCGTGGTGGACCACGTGCTGCAAGATGCCCTCCCTGCCAGCCTGGCAAAAGCCCTCTCGAACCCCTAGTGCTGTATTGGGGCTAAACTGCGCCCGGAGGCATGACCTCCTCCCTGCAACCCCTGCCCCACTTATGGGAGCCAGGGAGCCAGCAGGCAGGAGAGAGCGGGGGCTCGGGGGGACGGATTGGTGCAACAGCGGCAGACCAGCTCCTGGACTGCACACCACTGAGCCCTGCTGCCGGCCTCCCGGCAGGAGCCTCAGGGCTTGGGGGGGGGGGGCAAAAGCTGGCCTGCAGGGAGACCAGGGGGTGACTGGAGGCCTAGGTGGGCACCGTGGATGTCCACTGCCAAACCCCACCCCTCCGTGACAAAATGCATATGCGTATCCTATGTCCCCATTAGCGGTATACCACTGCAACCCCCCCCCCCCCTTCCAGCAGAATTCCCAGCAAGATTCCCAGAATCTTGCTTTTGACAGCAGGAGCCACCACACGGTTCTTCACTGTTTGACTGGTGGTAAGCTGGGTATATTCAAGAACATATTTTAAAACAATGTGTTTATTTTAAAGGGCATCCTGTTAGGCAGAGCTTTGGCCTGACATGTTAAAGAATAACTATTACAGTTATGCATAATCTCACTTCCCTACATTTTGTAGTTGACTCCACCTTCCAAGGAAGTCATTTTGTTGTTGACTACGCCTCCTCATTTTGTGGTTGTACCCACCAACCTCTCATAATTCTCAGGTTCAAAAAGGCTGGGGAAACCTGTGGTAGATGCACTGCTTTTTAAATGGCTTTTCTATCTCATTTTTGCATACATGGAAAAATTCAGCTGTTATTGGAGTAAAGCTCTATTAACCAGCTCATTTGATTAACTAGCAATCCTCATTACCCATAGGTGTAGTAAATTACATTGCTTGTCTAGGAGAGAACTATTTTAATTAAAAGAAAACTGCCATGTTAGCCCCTTTCAGATAACACCAACAGACAGTTTTGTCCACAAGAGGCACAAATGTTGGGAGTGACTTGATGGCATTAAACGCACACATGTTATACAATGTGTTTGCATGCTTTTTTTTAAAAGACATGGCTCATGATTCTCTGAGTGTGTCCTTTCAGCTGGGAAAATTGTTTGCTTAATTATTGATTTTTTAAAGTGTGGTCAATTCTAAAAGACGAAGAGCTCGGATTTATATCCCTCCTTTCTTTGCTGAAGGAGACTCAAAGGGGCTTACAATCTCCTTTCCCTTTTCCTCCTCACAACAAACACCCTGAGAGGGGCTGAGAGAGCTGAAGAACTATGACTTGCCTAAGGTCACCTACCTGGCATGTATTGGAGTGCACAAGCTAATCTGGTTTACGAGATAAGCCTCCACAGCTCAAGAGGGAGAGTGGGGAATCAAACCTGGTTCTCCAGATTAGAGTTCCTTAGTTTTGGTTACTTTAGATAGCAATTAAAAAGCCTGTCTTTAATATAAGTACAAAATTGTAGATGACAAAGGCATTCTAGAAAAAGCATTCCTTCTTTTTATCAAGGTGATGCTTCCTTTTAAAAATGGTTCTGTTTTGTACACATATTGACATAGAATTAATCAATCATATGAGTTTAATTGACTTTAATTGGGTGGCAGCCGTAGTGTTTTTGTATTATAGCGCCAATTATTAACACTATTTAGGTGTTTGGAGGTGTTGAAAAGGGATCAGACGACCCCAGTATATCAGTGGACAAAATCACTTTATATGCACGTCTTTTCCTCTTTTGTCTGAGTGTGAGAAAACCTTCTGAATAATTCTTTACCCCAAGGGTATTCTAGATTGCAGTTCTGCCAGTGCCTTCTCAAAATCTTTTGTTGAACAGTAAAGCCTCTCTGTTCTTTTCACTGAGAAGTGTGCTAGAATTTCACCTGCCGTTTAATTGTAGATAGATGCTTTATTTAGAAAAGTTTGTTTGAAAAGGTAGTTGAAAGTGAAAAGAATGATCACTTAAGGTGTTTGGGGTGTGTGTGTACACACATACACACAACCTGATATTGTGGGAAAGATGCGAAGACCTTCTGAAAACACCTCCTGAGATGTCAAATGAAGGGAAGATACTGAAGTTCAATCCATATTTCCCACAAAACTAGATACAGAATTTTGCTGTTGTCATATAATGTGCCTTCTTGTTCTTAATTATGAAATGTATGACTATATTTCTTTTCCTGTTTGTTTTAACTTGGCTTTTTTGGTTATTGCTCTGATATTTGAATAGTTTTGTATCTTGGCCTTTTAGAGCAGCAGTTTGAAATGTGCAGTACTCCAAAGGTTCACCTTTCTTCCATTTGTATGGTAAATCGCGTTATTAAACATTAACTACAATAATTTTTCTGAATCACTTTTCATTCAGCAGGATGTAGTAGTTGCTTTGCTGCAAACTAAGGGACTTGGATCTAGTGCAGTGTTCTTGTGGGCAGAACTGTTTGGGGCTATGGAACTTGACTCTCTTGCCTCACTTCTCTCTCCCTTTGCAATCCTACCTGCTGCTTCAGGAGCAGCATTTCAGGCTGTGTTTCAGGAGTGGCATCTCAGGGGAAGTAAGAAAGCCATACTGTTTGTCGGAAATCCTTCTGCCCATCAAAATACTATGCTGGTTCCAAGTCAGGATTTTAAAATTTGATATGTTTGGTCCAGGTTGTCAATGACAGCTGAGTAAATCTGTGTTTGGGCTGTATCACTTCAAACTTCACACAGGATAGCGCCCTACCCCCCACCCCCATGATTCAGTGACCTCCATATCCCCACCCATCTCTCGTCATATACAGAACTCTGTGTGCATTAAGTGCTGTGAAGGTGCTTCTGACTTCATGGCAATTCTATGATTCAGTGTCTTCCAAAACGTCCCAGTGTTAACAACCTTACTCAGGTCTTTCAAACTAAGGTTTCCTTTATAGAGTCAATCCGTCACATTCTGGGTTTTCCTCTTTTCCTGCTGCCTTCAACTAGACATACAATAAATTTTTTGTTCAATCACAGAAATGTCCCACAGTCTGATAGTGGAACAACCCAAAAACATTCTTCATCTTGGTAAAATACAGGCCTTATTGAGAGTGTAGTAATGTATACATTTTTTAGATTGCAAGAGGTAAGTATATTTCACATATTTATACTTGAGCCTTTGCTATCATATGATCCCAAGCCTTGTCTTCCATGTTTTTGGTCAGTAAAAGAAATTGTATCTATCACATCAGAACTTTAGAATAGTACTTATTTGTCCATTCTATGAAACAGGTAGAAACAACTTCACTTTACTAGAACTTTGTACTGCCCTGCTAGTCAAAAGGTTGAATTTTCTTTGATAGAAGGAATTAATATAGCACATTTTGCCCGAAGTTTGTTTGCTCTCCTAGCTGGTAATGGCAGAATTATTTAAAATGAATGTAATTTATTGTTTTATTGAAATTTTGCTTTTAGTAAATAACAACAAAGTAAATAACAACAAAGCCCAACAAACAATAGGGCAACACTACAAAGTGAAAAACAAGGGAGGGTAGGTGGGAGAAGCTGTCATCGCTCAAGTGGAAGAGAGACCCGGGAAGGCCTGCCCTGCCCTTATAAGGCCGCGGCCCCGCCTCTTCCACCTACATCATGTGCTCGGGCCGGCAGCAGAATGGCCCCTCCTGTTAGGCTGGATGCCGGCGCTGAGCCCGCCCCTCTCCCTGTCCTCTCCCAGGCAGCAACGGTGGCTAAGGTAATTCTCAGCCTCACTTTTTGGACTGGAAGATATTGAAAATGTATGATCCATAGCACTTTATAACAAAACAATTGTTATATTCTAGTAGAATGAGATGATGATGATGATGTTTGTTTTCAAAACATTTATTCTAGGGTTGATCAAATAATTAAAAAGAAATATGCAATAAAGTTCAGAAACACAAATAAAATTCAGAGTAACATAATTGTACATCAACTCCCTACTCAGTTAATTTCCCCACCAGAAAGACTGTCATCTTTATTTTTAAAAAGTATTTCCCTCTTACAGTTCTAAAGCTAAGAGGTCACTTCCTGCATTAGCAAAATTTCTGTTTGGAACCGACAATATATGAAGCAGTTTTAGAATTCTAAAATGCTAAGAAATGGGGACATGTGGTGAAAAAAGGCAAGGAAAAAGGTGTTATCTCCTTAATATCTCCCCATTCCAGCCATCCAAGTCAAGATCCATCCCTGTTAAAGCCTGGCTATCTGGGACCTCAGAGTTATAAGAACAAATCTCAATTAGGCTGCTAGAAGCCTATAGGTGGTGCTATAATAAGTATAATATGCAATAATGTGCATACATTATCAAGTGTGTTTTGGGTAATTCATACCCAACGCTAAACATATTATCTTTTCTTTTACAAGTATCATAATTCTGTTGATTATACTAAATTATAAAATATTTATTAATATGATTTTAACATGATACTGGTGAATCACATAAACTGTTTATAGGTGAAATTCACTGGCCGCTGTTCTTTCATGCCTCTCCCTATTGTTTGGAACACACCACATGATCACAGTTTGTGTTCACGTAAGCTTTATAATACAATTACAATTTCAGTACCAGCATATGTGAAGAATTTACAGGGGTGAGAGGAAAGGACAGATAGATGAGATCATTTGATAACCCTGGAATTATCTCCTTTACTACTGACCTCTAATAAAAGATGACAGAAAAGTCCTTGTGGTTACTTAAATGAAATTACTCATATATGCTTCAGCATGGGAAAGAATGATGACTTCAGACGGTCCTACTCCAGAAGACCTGTTGTACAGGTCTTATGTATATATTTATATAAATACCTATGGGTATACACTTCATGAATATTCTCATAAAGTTCAATGGGACTTACTTCCTATTAAGTGTGCTTAGCTCCCAACCATGAGTAGCAGCGGACCACCACAACCAAGCCCCGTAACAAACGTCTGCATCAGTTCTGGCCTTCATCAATTCCAAACCCCAAAAAGCGTAAACCAAATTTATAAATCAAAAATTATAACTAAAAAAAGGGATGGAAGAAGAAACTGCAGAATGGACATCTGTTGAGAGATTTGGTTCTGGTTCATATGATGTTAAGATTGTCAATTATTGTTGCTACAGTAAGTAATGTTTCCCCTTTTAGTAGGCAGTTGGTCAGTAATAATACTTCAGTGTTCAGACAAATTGCATTTAGAATTTGCTGCATTCAAGTTCAATATACTAGTGGCCATGTATTCTTAGTATACATTTTTATAAGCAAATTTGATAGCTTAAATTCATACTGTGTTCTGTTACTATGCTGGACGAAATGTGGATAATGCAAAGTTGCCGTGCACTGGTGGAGGCCTTTGTATTTATGACTGATTTTCTGTCTTTGTTCATTATGCCTATACACATGCCTATACACATAAATTGTTAAAATAGTTGTACTATTGGTAGCGTAGATGTTTAGGATGCTTTTCTGCAGCTTTTGTATACGAATCCTGCTGAACATGTCAATGTGACCCTTTCCAATTAAATGTGCTTTAAGAAGAAAAATAGTTGGTTTTTATACCCCCCTCCCTTTTTCTTATATTTAAAGAGGCTCAAAGTGACTTGCTTTCGTCTCCTCACAACAGACAAATTGTGAGGTAGGTGGAGCTGAGAGAATTCTGAGAGAACCGTGACTAGCTCAAGGCCAGCCAGCAGGCTGCATGTGGAGGAGTGGGAAATCAAACCCAGTTCTTTAGATTAAAGTCTTAACTGCTACACCATGCTGGCATCAGTGGAAATCCTCACTGTTGCCTCTAGCCCTATATTAATTTACTCAGTGATTAAACCTGGTGCCCTATTCCCATTAATGGAATTTTAGTTTAGTTTTGTTATTTATTGCAAAAGCAAGGCCAGATTATTACCTGTAATGGAAGATTTTGGGAAGAATACTGATGCTCTACGCATTTAGAGAAATGTGAAACAGTTGGGGCTGTGTTTTAAAACTTTCAAATACATTCAAGGATATAGGGAAGAAATTAACCTTTCCTCACCCAGTATTACATGAGCTGTTGTGTATGATTTTTTTCTGTGGTTTTTTTGGAAAAAAAACCATGCTGGGCTTGTATAGTTCTGAATATACAGATGTTCCTCTCGGCATTCATTCAGAACTAGCCAATATAGGGTGGGTTTTTGTTTTTTGCAGACATAGAATGTGAGCCTCTTTGTTCAAGACAAAGCGTTGCCTGTGGTGGGAACTGCTGTAGTGATGGGAATGTATCATAATATATTGTAGTTCCCTCCTCCTTCAATAGAGATAGTACGTTTAAAGTAGCTTTGTGGGCAGTGAATTGTTTTGGCAGAACCCGGCTAATAACATGCTCCTTTGGCAGACTGTCTTATGAGCTATGCCTTGCATAGTTTAAGAAGTCATGTGGCTTGTTCCAGTGCCAGGTATCCATGCTGTTTCTGTAAATTAAGTTTAACTAAAACAAAGAGGTTCTGACGATAAAGGTAGAATTGAATTCTTCTCTTTTGAAAAAAAGGCCACCCTAGAGGCATCTATTTATTTAAATGTACAGACATTCCTTTCGCAAACACCTAATGGAAGTATCCACAAAATTAGGAAACTACTACAAAATACCCAGTGCTAGTTAAAGTCCCCTTTAAAAGACTGGAAACTTAAAAAAAAATTGAAAGCACCAACCTGCAAGATTTCCTGGAAACCATGGCCCCTTTCGCACATGCAAAATAATGCGTTTTCAAACCACTTTCACAACTGTATTGTCGAAGGCTTTCACGGCCGGAATCACTTGGGTGCTGTGTGGTTTCCGGGCTGTATGGCCGTGTTTTAGCAGCATTCTCTCCTGACGTTTCGCCTGCATCTGTGGCTGGCATCTTCCTCTGAAGATGCCAGCCACAGACGCAGGCGAAACGTCAGGAGAGAATGCTGCTAGAACACGGCCATACAGCCCGGAAACCACACAGCACCCACTTTCACAACTGTTTGCAAGTGGATTTTGCTATTCCGCACAGCTTCAAAGAGCACTGAAAGCAGTTTGAAAGTGCATTATTCTGCATGTGCGGAATGAGCCCATGTAAAATAGAAGAACCTTCCAGAGTAGTGTAGTGGGTAGAGTGTCAGACCCAGGTTTGGATCCCTTCTTTGCTTGCTAGGTGGAAATTTGCTAGGTGACCTCAAGCCAGTCATATGCCCCACCTACCTCACATGATGGATGGAAGGATAAAATGATGAAGGGAAGAACGTTGTAAGTAGAGAAATAATTCAGGCCTATAGTTTTAGCAAAAAATACCCTTCTGAATAGGGCACTCTTGCATTTCGGGTCCCATCTATTTTGTCTATTAGATGTAAAATTTGATTTGATCTGTAATTGATTTGATCTGTAAGTCAACTGGAAACTAGTTCTAATGTTGGGGCACTGCTGTGGGATGCTTCCATTAGTCTAACTTACTTCAGCCATTGTTGTACGCTAACCTGAGAACTTGGCTGTGGACTTGTGTGGCTCCCAGTAACTAGTTGGTTTAACATGGTAGGGATAGGGTTGGTGTTGAAGTTTAGCAGCAGAGGTAGAATTTGGCTGCTGGGAAGGATAGCTGAATAAGATTTTCTTAACTCTTATTACCTTGGGTAGGAGCTATGTGTTTCAAACATCAGATTGCAGTCTGGTTGTCCAGTTTTTTGGAACTGAATCTCTTTGAAAGGGAAGTGAATGAGAAGAATCCACTACTTAGGAGAAGTTGGACTTAACTCACAAAAAAACTTTTTGCGAGGAAGAAACAGTGGTTTAATTGAACTCAAACTATCTTAATGCAGTTTTCTGTTTACTGTCACATCTGTGGATATAGATCATGTTGGGAAGCCGTGTTAGACTGCATGTTGCAGTAGAAAAGAGCAAGAGTCCAGTAGCACTTTAAAGCCTAACACAATTTCTGGGAGGGTATGAACTTTTATGAATATTCTGAAGAAGCAAGCTGTGTCTCACAAAATTTTGTTAGTCCTCAAAGTACTACTGCACTCTTACTGTTTTCTACTGTCATACCTGTGAGTTGACTATAAGTGTTTATTGCTTTGCTGTACATGGAAGAAGGTTTGAGTTAAAGAAATGTTATTTCAAATTAATGCATGTTGTGATCTGTTCCTGAAAACCCTCACAGACAGAGGTTATATTTGCACCATTGTTGAGTCACATTATTTATGGGCATTCCAGTCATCAGTATTTTCATTTCTTTGAAATTGTCAGCCCAGTACACAGGGGAGGGAATTGTGCTGTGGGAGCGGCAAAGGGCTGCACCAATGCATTTGCCCCCTCCACCAGTATAGGGGGACCCAGGTTGGTGGGAAGAGCAAAACCACTGGTGTCCCAGAAGTCTGGGCTGCCGTGGAGCTACACTGGGAACAAAAGTGCGGCGTGAGCTTGCTTGTTTTATGAGGCAATTTGGGTGGTTGGAGGAATTTAATCTTTCCCTCC
The DNA here is from genome assembly GCF_021028975.2 of Sphaerodactylus townsendi. Taxonomy (NCBI): domain Eukaryota; kingdom Metazoa; phylum Chordata; class Lepidosauria; order Squamata; family Sphaerodactylidae; genus Sphaerodactylus; species Sphaerodactylus townsendi. The sequence continues at coordinate 94,412,548 of NC_059433.1, forward strand.
TTCCCGCACCACCCGAAGGCTCTGTGGAGGTGCCACAATGCTGCCTTTGTGGCACTGTCCCCAGTCGCCTCCATGCACCTCCACTATCTGGATTGCAGTGTATGTTGTGTTCAAATTCAACAGGGAGACATTTTGGAACAGATCTGTTCATTTTCACTTTTTCAATGGTGCTGAATTATGTTGCAGGGCAAAGATTTCCTCTGACAGTCAAGGAACTTGTCACTATCATTTTTCTTTCTTCCGTTTAAATAGTAGATTCTCTTTCAATATGGGACTTTTATTAGCAGAAAGCCTTTTGAATAGGATAATTTAAGTTCTAGCTATATTAAAAATAAATTTCTGTTTGAAATTTTGAAAATTCTTAGAAGTGCGCCCTGATCTCTTGTTTTATTCCTCATTCATAGCAGTAAGTGAATGTTTTTTTACAATATTCTTATGAAATAGATAATGTGAAGTGAATAGTAATAGAGGAACTTGGATATGGTGAGGATTTCTGGTTTCACAGAACTTGCCCAGAGTAAACATCTGCTCCTGAGTGCAGGCTGCCATAGGCAGAAATTTGGTTGGTTCAATTTGCCACTTTTCAGCAGTCTCCCAACTTTGCCCTCTAGGATCTGGGGTGCCTTTTATCATGAACTGCCTTTTATAGTATCCAAAAGCTGTGTGTGGTGAGCCCCTGCCCTGGGATTGCCTCGTTGGCTGCTGCCACTGCAGTGTCTGCCAGTCCCCCAAAGGGTCCACAGACCTCAAAAGCGAAGGAGGAGGTCTCACAGGCTGCCTCTCCCAGCATATGAATTCCTCAGCTCTAGGAACTGTAGGCACTGTCTGCCTCCTTGCCCTTTATCCCTCTCCTTTGTTAACGTCCCAGCCCCATCCCTGTGCCTGACCTGCCCCAATCTGGGCCTCGAGCCCACCCTTTCCTGGCTCCATTGATCCCTTTCCTGTCTGTCCCATTCTGTCTCCATCTCCCTTTTTATCCTCCTTAAGTCCCTCCCCTGATTCCTGAATGCCAATGCCTGGCTGACACCGGGCATGCTGCCACTGTTCAACCCTGCCTAGGGCCTGTGGCCATCCCAGGACAAAGTGTGCCAATTCTGTTTTTCTGTTTTGTAGACATTCCCAAGAAACTTGGGATGTTTTCAGTGCTGGGAAAATTAGGGAATAGTTATTTTGATTTTGTCATAGATTTCAGTATGGACTGCCCCATCCAAGGGGCTGTACGGCCAATTGCAGTACCATGGTTGTGCTGGGCTGCTACCCCCAAAGAGGCTTCCTGGCGGCTCAGGGAGGCTGGTAAAGTGAAACAGCCTCCCTGCTGCCAAGAAACCACCATTGGCCTTAACAGACTTACACCACCCCTTTTGGTGGCATAAGTCAGAGGCACTGTCTGCCAGTGGTGATGAATGCTCAAGGGAATCTGACTAATAACAGTTCCTCTCCCAACCACAACTCTAGCCCACCCCTTCTACATCAGCAGCTATGCCAGGGCCGCTAGGACTCTGGCGCTGTGTTCGCCCCCCCCCCCCATTCTAGCGCTGGGGTGGGCTGCAGCTGCATGTAACCTTTTCCAGATGAAGTTGCTATATAGACTTGTAATACATAAATAATATTTCTACAGTAAAGTACTTTAGATAACACTGTTCATTGCAACACCATTTGCAGCTATAGCAACTTCTTTCCATTTCCCAAGAAGATTTTCAGTTCTTTTTTTAGAAATTAGTTTACGCAAATAAAATAACTTCAGTAGCAGATCTCTCAAAGTGTTTGTTTTTCAGACAATCTGGGTGAAAAAAAAAAGATCAGATAGCACCTGTCCTTTTGAGATGATGATTCTTCTCAAATTAGGTAAATTCTGAACTAGTGCCTTGAAAGGTGACTGGCATAGACTGTTATATCATGACATAACCATATGTGATACAAGTTCCTTGATGACAGAAGTTACCTTTTCTGAATTTCAGTTGTCAGATTCTTCTGCATTGTGCCACAATGAAAAGGTTACAGTAGTCATCTTTGAATTGAAAAGAAATGTGTATGTGTCTCAAAGGGAAGGGGCTATGTCAGAAAGAAGGAAAAAAGTAAGGATTATGTCTTTTAAAAGATGGCATTATTAGATTATAGCTCAAAAACAGGGTTATCATTTTTAAAAATAGTTTATTTCCTTGAATGCTTAACTTTTTAAAAGAAATGAATGTGATTTTGGAACTATGGCTCGGTGCCTTTTTTGGTATTAAGATTTGTAGCTACTCAGAAAGGAAGAACAGTTAAGTATAATTGAGAATATGCCATTTGTGATACTGCTGTTGTCCAATGAAAAATATGTAGTTAAGGAAGCAAATTGCTTTTAAATATATTATTCAACTAAATGTTGAACAATCAATTCAAAATTTAATTGGTGTGAATGAAACTGAGATGTTAGGGGCGTAGTTAGTTTTTGAAGATATTTTCGTTCTGTTGTGTTTTTAAGAGCAGATTAAAAGATGGCCTTTCATTTTCGCAATTAGTTGTAACTTTTGTTAAACATTATACTTTATTATCTCATCTGTATTGTAGCTTCAGTATGCACGTGTGTTGCCCACAGTGACTGGGAAAAGCTCTGCATCGTCTCAGACAGAGAGGTCTTTCCCAGTATCAGATACTTGAGATCCTTTGATGATATAAGGAAACAGCTTCAAATCATTTTGGACTGTTAATAGGAATACAATATCTATCTGTGGAGATGTTGGTGTGCTGGCAAGCAAAAAGGTTGTCCTTGACTGGATCACACTAGGAGCAAGCCAAGCCCTAGTGGCACCAGGTGGTGGAGATGGGCATAAGGCATGTCCATCACTTTGTCTTCCATTGCCAGTCTCAGCAGAATTGCCAGGAGGGGCTTACCTTAGTTACTTGGATGAAGAACCAAACCTGCATGCTGAGCAGAATGGTATGGCATGCACTATTTGGTCATTCTTGATAGAGGCAACCTGTTTATCAGCTCTAGGCAACACATGTGCTCTACCACTGAGCCACAGCCTGCTGAAGATGTGCTAAGAGAAAACTTTGAGACATTATTAGCTCCCAGCAATAACAAGCATTTTTTTAAAATGCCAACTGCTAATGGGATCTCTGGCACATTCATGGTATGTTTCAGTCCCAAACACAGAGCTACTTCACATATTAATTAGGGGGAAACCACGAGTTTCCTCTCTTCAGGGAGCCCTAGCCCTTGGGAACCTTTTTGTTATGTAATCCATACACAGATTTATGAAGGTGCCCTTCACCTCAATGTATTTTGCATTTGTGGTACCAGAGTTTCATCAGAGTGAATTCTTTCTCTAAATATAAGGATAAGAGGGCACTGTGGCACATGCTAAAGAATCTTAGGAAAAATGTCAAAAAAAAATTATCCAAAGCAACAAGCTGTTAAATCATGCACTGTTGCAGAAATGCAAAACCGGATTTAATTGTTGTCTTCCTATATTGTTCAGACAAGCAGACTCCTTTTGGTACATAGTAGAGAAGTCATTAGGGCAAAAGCTAAGACTTGTTTTGCCCCATTCATCAGAAAGATTACTTAGAAGAGGACATATGCTGAACGAAGAAAAAAGCTCAACTAGTGAAAGAGAGCTGTACTTCAAAATCTGGGATATGCTCAATGTAACCTGTCAATCAGATTTTAAAAGCTGAAACATCACACTTCTCATATCTGTGCAGACATTTCCTAAGTTTCCTTTTAACCTGCAATTTTAACAGTAAGAAATTCCTTCCAGGTGTAGTTTGTGTAGAAAGCTCATGTGGTGTAGTAGTTAGAAGTCAAAGTAGGATCTAAGAGACCCAGGTTCAGATCTCCACTCTGCTATGCAAAGTTTCCTGATCTCATCCTAACCTACGGCTTAGGGTTGTTTTGAAGGTAAGGGAAGGTGAAGAAAACCATGTAAGTTGCTTTATGTCCCTACTGGGGATGAATGTGGGGATATAAATGAATGAACTGAATGAATAAACTTTATTTAGAATTTGGATTTCAACTTGGTCAATGTTAGAAAATTAGAAAATGCTCAACCATAATTTTAAGAATGTAAAGGAATGACAATATGAGCTGTTCTGAAAATTACATATCTATTAGAGCGCTCTTGAAGATATGCATATAAAGGTCAGTCGCTTACCTACTCACCAGTGCCAGTTGTTTGATGTCTTGATTCTTTCGCTTGCAATTGATGAATACTTTGGGATCTTGCCATTGGCCCCAAGGTTCCTTTTTATCAAGAGGGACTTTTACTGAAGCCAGCCCAATGGTCTACACATGTGGAAACTAGAGCTTGCTGCTTTTTTTTTTAAACTCCTGAACCTAGATACTTGTCAATGAGAAAAAATGTAGAATGTGGAAAGTGCTTCTGTAACCCTGGTTAATTATTAGAATTATTAACGCCAGCCTTTACCTGTACATCATTAAGAATATGGAAATTCTACAGACTGTGGTTCAATAAGGGATACAGGACTATGAAAAAACTCACGTAAATTAAACATTGAAGATTTAGGGAAGGTTGTAATTCCTTGCACAGAATGGGTTTAAAACAAAACAGCAGAATGTGGCAGTTACTTGCTGTCTCATGCGCTCGCCCTTCTCTCCCACTGCTGAATAAGTACAGTCATTGTACCATCTGCAAATGCCTGAGGAGGAGCAGGTGCAAGCATTGGCCACTACCCATGGGAGGGTCACAACTGGTGGCGGCTGCAGCTGTGCCGTTAATTGTTGTGTGGCAATACAGGCATTCGGGAAAAGGAGCAGGCATGGAGGAGGAGGAGGAGGAGGAGGAGGAGGAGGAGGAGGAGGAGGAGGAGTTGGTGACACAAAGCCAGTGGGGAAGGAAAGGTGGAGGGTCATTCCCCTCGGTAGTTGCCATTAACCCTTGTATGCCACGGCAGATGTCCTGGAAGAGGGGGAGGACAAGGAGGGAGCTGGTGATGGAGGACCAAAGGGGAAGGAAAGGCAGGAGAGGTTGGTCTCCTCAGTGGACACTTTTAATCCACCAACAGTTTTTTAGAGCCTGTTGTATTTGTGCATACAACGGGCTTTACTGCTAGCGATTAATAATTGATCAGTGTATGTTGTTATATCATTTGGCTAAGAAACATATGGTCGTAACAAAAGGGTTCCTTTATGTGGCCTTTGTAGATGTATAAACAGCCTTTGATTCAGTTCCGTGGAAGCTCTTATGGGAAAAACTAGGGAGGACCCTAGTTGATTAGAGACTTTTGTGGTTAATGCAAAGACTTTGTTTACCCTTGGCTGCCTAGGTTCACTGTAGTTCTGAAGGGCATCTGTGCAATTCCTTTCCTTTAAAGAAGCGAGTAAGACAGAGATGTTTGCTGGCTCCCATTCTTTTTAACCTCTATATTAATGACATGGCCTTCAGATTATATAACCAAAAGTAAAATGCAGAACTGCCCCTTAGCATAAGAATGTGGTTTCCAGGTTCTACGTATGTATCAAATACACTACTGCAACTTCTGTCTGTCTTCTCAGAGGAAAAATTCGGAGAGTTTTGCATTGCAGTAGTTAACTAGAGAAACCCAGTAAATGCTGTGAAATTGTTCCCCTCTCCTTTCCTGGTAGGCAGCCACTGACTGTTTGCTCAGAATAGCGCCAGGTCAAAGGTTACTTGTACACAGAGTTTTTCGCCCTGGCATGTGTACTACTGGAACACCTCACTGCCCTATGGCATCATGGTAGTCCCAGGTTTTATCCATCTTTTCCAATCCTGCTTTGCTGCAATGTCTTGGGAAAGAATGCAGGATGAATGCTGTGTGGATGGGGAAAATGTAGATTCTCCTAGTCCTGCTCATATCAACACCAATTTTCTCTGCTCCAGTACCTGTAAACAGCCATTCTTGCCCCCATAGTAACATTTTTAAAACAAATCAGTATTTGACATATATTGATATGTCAGTTTTTGATTTTTAAATACCAAACAGTCCCTTGGTGTTGTGCATACCTGTGTGCAACCAGACATCAGCCCTGAAGGAAATGTGTTGCTTACCTCAGGGCAGACAATACATACATAATAGGCCTAAGGTACCACTGGACTTGAATCTAGCTGTTCTGTCCTCTCTCCAAGGAGCTCATGGCAGTATATATGATTCTTTCCTCCTCCATTCGATCCTCACAATAATCCTCTGAAGCAAAATAAGCTAAGTTCAGAATGACATAATTATGGTTTATTTTTAACTATGGTTAGTTTGTGAAATCATGAGTCATCTGTCAGATAATCAATCAAACCCTGGTTGTTGTGGGTTTTCTGGGCTGTGTGGCCATGGTCTATGTGACCATGGCCATACAGCCCAGAAAACCCACAACAACCAGTTGAATCCGGCCACACAGCCCGGAAAACCCAGAACAACCAGTTGAATCTGGCCCTGAAAGCCTTCGACAATACAATCAGACCCTGGGTTGCCTTTAAAAAGGTTATTTATTAAAAGTATTTATGCCCCACTTTTCTATTGTCCATATTCAAGGTGATTACAGAATACAATAAAATCTAACAGTAACCAATAATAATAAGATATAATAAATAAAATACAATAAAATCACACAATAGTGGTAAAAAATAAAAAACAATAAAATTCACCTAAAAACCTAAATCTCTGCTTGCAAAGATCTCAATTGTTAGCGCTAGATGTCAAAGGCTGTCTGAAATAAAAACACTGTCACCTGACGACAGAAGGATAGCAAGGAAGGAACAAGCTGGCCTTTTGTAGGGTTCCAGAGTCTAGGTGCCACTACTGAGATGACTCTCTCCTGAGTCCCTATCAAATGTACTGATGGGATGGAGAGAGAGCCCTTCCTGGATGAGCTTAATAAATGGGCAGATTTATAAGAGAGTAGATGGTCCTTCAAGTAATCTGCCCCATCTTCATCTTCGCTGTTTTCCTCACATCTCCTGCAGAGACCCAACTGGTATTGTGATGAGGGTGGTGCCAGCAGTCAAGCCACAGTGTTTGTGTGCATATATTTACTTAATTCATAGTTTTAAGATATACTGTGGTTAATAAAGCAGTTTCAAACAGTAGTTTAAGGTCTTTGTTCAATGTACACTAGTAACCTTCACTTGGATGAGTGACCTTCATAAGAGAAGGAAAATCTGAACCTGTATCTTACCATTTTGGGTTTAATTTACACCACACTCGTTTTCATTGTTGGTAGCTTATTATTTAATTTGCTGCTATTGTGAGAAGCCGTGTTGCTTTTTATTCCTTTTTTTCTAGTTACAAAGAACAGTTTTAAACTGGTGATGATAGTGTGTATCAAGCATATAAGTAACCTTAATACAATCTTGTGAGTACAGCCTTCAATGCTGTTCTCTAAAAGAAAGCCCTTAAAATTAAAATCTTTACATTTGAGACTTTTTAGAACAGGATTGCATGTATGAAAATAGCAAATGGATGTGTTACATCTATGAATCCTCTTTAAAAGCTGTTCTTCTAAGACATAATGCTGTGTAGGTCAGTTTTAAAGGATCAATTATGTGTAGTACCTGTAAATAGAATGAAGGGTTTTTATGCATGAATCGCTTTCCTGTAACAACCTATTGTACTCTTGTGTTCCTTAAAACATGTTTTATGGGAAACTGCTGCAAGTAGTATTCATGTTTCCACTTTCTAAGCTCTTTCCATTGATCTTTTATCCGGGTGTTTTCTAGCTTCAGGGAATATTGTTCACAAAAGCAAGTAGTTAAGTCTGTGCACAAATGGACACTGATGTGAACCACTTCAAGGTTCCATGGAACGTCTTTGTAAGCAGGTGTGGCCATGACCATAGAAATTGTCTTCTTAATAATTGGATTATGTATGATTAAAGTACCTGGAGGTTGTGTTGAAATTACTAAAGCAGATTTGTGTATGCCGTAATATAAATGCATGGCTTTTTTTATTACTAATGTGATACAAGCATTAAAAGTATGATAGAAACTGCCTTTTAAAGACAGGAACAATTTTTGAGAGTCCATTTATGGAGTCAAAGCTGGCAGAGGTGTCTACATTAATTGGTTTTATATGGTGATGGTCTACCTTGTTGCTTCTCTGATATATATAGAAAAAGGCATGCAGTTTTGCATATCAGGATGCAGTAACTGAAATGAACCTTATAAGCCATAATTCATGCTACAGCAGCCAGGAAGTGAAATGATTCCCCTACACTGCATTGTAGCCATATTGCATAAGGCAACAGGAAATGGGGAAATGGTGGCTGAGATCCAAAACATTACTTAGATTTACCGCAGTCCAGTGGTTCTGTTTTTACTTTGCATGGAAGGCACCCAGGACATTACACAAACTGCTTTTGAAACTCCTTTTAGTTTCAAAAGCATTCTGCCAGGCAATATATGGATCGGAGGTGTGTGTGTGAGGAAACAAACAAGACAAAAAAACAGTCTCTTCGAACTCAGGGAATTAATTTTATGATTCTTTGAATTCTTTCCATTATCTCTATAGGCCCAGCCAAACCAAATAAAAGAATATAAACACTTTTGGATTCTTCTTCAATAGGAAAGAATTAGGAAGCATTGGTTGTTGTTTTTTTACTTGTAGCCAGCCATCTTTCCACCACATAGACCCACAGTGCCAAGCTTTTGAACTTGAACATGAGCCATCTTACAAGTTCATAAAACACAGAGCTTTTGGGAAGGCAATCCTCAAGTAACTAAAAATACTCTTGAGAAAAATACCTGGAACTGCAATCCTGTCAATATTTACTTAGTCCATTTCTGCACGGCCCAATGATACCAGGTTACAATCGGTATCTTACAATCCGGGTCTATTTTATTCCGGTTGCTCCCTTTGCATGGTTGCCAGTTTCTGTACAAGAATCGAGTGAAGATCGGGAGGAAATTCTCCAGTTTGTTTTGCACAAGCCTGGGTCTTTTGTATTTACACCACAGTAGTATCTGTGTATGCGCAAACATCCCTGGTGTTCTGCATTCTGATTGGCTGTTGTTTTGGGGCAGCAGCGGGGGAAAACAAAGCCCCCCCTTTTCCCAGTTCTGGTTAGGGCCCAGTGCAGGCCTCAACATGGTAAGCGGCAGCAAAAAACAATGGGGCACAGCATCACATTACATTCCCACTCACATTCTCATATTTTTGTGGAAAACGAGAGACTCCCTCCCACCGTGATATGCCCGCTAACATTTGGCCCAAAGTACACATCTCCCTAGCTATGTGCTCCGAGCAATCAGTACATGTACAGAAAAGAAAATGGAGACATTTTGGGACTTTACTCCTGATTAGCCCAGGGGAAATGGCACTCAGTCTATACCATGAGCAGAAAATGTGCTTGGGGGAACATTTCAGGAAGGGCAGGCTGTAATGGTCAGAGGCTTAGCAGAGTTGAAAACTGACATGGTGTCAGCTGTGGAAATCAGAGGGGCAGGTGGCGAGGCGGGGAGATCAGGCGGCTGGGCAGGAAAAATAAACTGGTTCTGCTCCTGTGGTGTTTGCACAGCAGTGGATTCAACCCATGATTTTTGAAAAGAATCACCAAATTGGCGATTTTTGAAAATCCTGGGATGAGGGAAATATTGTGGGGCAAATCCGCTTTAGGACCAGGAACCGTGCAAATGTCTCGGCCTAACCAGGATATTTCCCTTGCTCAACCTGGGATATTTGCACCGTGCAGAAACAGCCTTAGTCATATTGAATGAAATTGGTTTATTTACAAGTTTATCAGCTGGTGGTTACATCCCTAAATTTGTGTGTTTGTTTGTTAGTTTTGATATACCGCCCCATCACATGCTGGTTGTTCTGTGTGACAGTCTGGTGTGTTTGTTACCATACCAAGCTAAACATGGGCTGAATTTTAGATGTCATAAATCTCAGTTTTTTTCACAAATTTGTTTAAATGTCAAGCTCACATGCTCCTTTGTTTGTTGTGTAGCACGTTAAAACCGAAGAAGCAAATCTTTTTAATTCCAGTAAGAGATGCTGTCCCAATTCAAGTGCTTCAATAAATTGTGCTTCACTTCCTTCAATCCTAAATTGAACTCAAAGGGCTTAGAAGGGTGTGATTCTGTTTAGGATTGACCTGTTGGAATCTTAACAAGGATTGAATACGGTGAAAGTTGCTTTCTATCTTGAAGTGTTTTATTGAAGATCACGAAGGATGTGGTATAAGCTGTTGCCAGGTTTCAAATATTAGATATGAGATGAGGGTGTGCATAATGCTAAATAACCTTTTCTTCTTTTTTCCTAGGAAATACCGGAAGGGAACCAAAGTTCGCCTGAGACTTGTTGACCTTGAACTCTCATCTAGATTCTTGGGAGCAAAAACAGATACAACTTTACTGGAAGCTGAAGCAGTGCTGTTGGGACTGGTGGGAGACAAAGAAAGTAGATAAAAATAGTAAATGCATAAATAAAACTGCGTATGTTCACTTGTGGCTTTGTTTCAGTAAGTCTAGATGTCTAGTTTATTTGTTGTGTACAACATGGTCCATTGGAATTTAAGGTTGAAATGTTTCTTATAACACAAGCTAAAAGTAAATAAACTTTGGTTATGTATAATGATCTTTTTGAAGACCTGTGTTGATTGTTTCTGAAAAAAGACATGAATTTGTGATTTTGTTTATGCATAGTTCTTGGCAGCTTTCAAAGTAAAACCTGGCAATCAAGTGATTACAGAGCAAGTAGAAACTACAAAGATCTTCATTATATTCCTCTTTTAAAATAAATGGAAGTTGTGCAAGAATGCTACCAAGTCTACGATACACGAAAGAGTAGTTCATTCTGAATTGTGCCTTGTATCATTGTGTGTACTATATCAATTTTTGGAACCTTTATATGCTTTTAGAAACACAGTAGAACCTTAAATAGGTTTTTTCCTAGCTTTTAAAAATTCTGCATAGATACTACAATACTTTCCCTTAAACTGTTTAGTGTTTCTGTTAGAAAACTGGGTTTAAATAAGCTGATGTTTCGTGGAAGACCAGATAGTGAGTAATCCACTGCTATTTTAAACTCTCGTTTAAAAAAAGAAAAAAGAAAGTACAGCCCTGAAATATTTCTCACGGCATATTTTGTATAATGAGATGCTTTAGAAAAAATAACATGCTTGGAATGGGGGCATGTTTTAGCATATTCTGCAGGCAGATCAATGAGAGGTTGTTTGTCAGATTGGAAATGCTCCAAGCCAAAGACAAAAAAAGGAAAGGAAATAGAATCATGGAGCTTGTCTGTCTGCCTTAACTTGAGCTCTCATTTCAGCATTATTTATTATCAAAGTTTGGACATGAATTTTGCGGCATGTTTGTCTCCCAGGGTTTTTTTTTTAAAGTCTGCAGCCACTGATCCAGGCATTAAATCTTCAGAAACTGCCAAGTATAACTTTTAACCTTATTTTAATCTGTATTTTTATGCTCCCTTCTCTTTTTTGGATATTCTGTACAAAATATGGCACAAGCACATGCAGAGCGTTTGAATATAGTAAGGAATAAAAGTTGGCCTTTTTTCTTGACTGCTTTTGTGAAATACAAAATATTGGCTTGGATCCACTGGAAATTTTTGCTGGGTAGATGGAATCCCAGCCGTGGAATACAGCTTTCTTCTCCCCTCTAGGAGGGCATTTTGGGCTGTGGTGGGAGGAAGACAATAAGAAAGTCATGCTTTTGGGACTGAATTCCTTCTACCCGTGGAAAAGCTCTGGTGAATCAAACCTATTGGTCTTGCAGACTGCGAGTTGGCTAGAATTGTCAACCAAATTAAAGTGAATTACTTCAGGTTTAGCTATAATTATCATTAATAAATCTAGAACCTGTTTGGATATTCTTAAGTAAAGGCAGGGTACCCATTAAATCCAATTAAAACTTTGCTGTGATGTTTCCTCAGTTTGTGGCAACTCTTTATAAGAGTGTGGTTGAATATATGTAAAATAAAATACAAAATACTAGTTAAACCAGTCTAATTGTGATGGGTGTGATGTGTGTTGAGGGAGGCTCTTCATATTGTAGGGACCGGTGGGGAGGACTACAGCATGGATCTGTGGCATTTGCTAGTTAGAGTGATGGTTAGGTTCTAGGAAGTAACACTGCAGGGTTGCTTCCTAGAACAGAGCTTTGCTGTTCTCTAAAGAAGTGGGTATAAGCTGTTTGCTTGCATATATAATGGAGTGCTCTTGGGAGCACTACGCCCTTTGAATTTTGTTTCAAGTTAAACAAAATGTCTATTTGTCCTACAGCTTAATTAGGATCACTTGATGCTTTGAGTCTCCATCTATATAGGCCCATTTTAGTTTTCCCTCTTCAGATTTTTGAATCTAACTGTGTAAAAACATTTAGAAGGGAGCATTTGTAGAGTTAAGTTGGGTGTTTAATAGCAAAGAACTCCCTCCCACTTGTCTTATTTTCCTCTATAAGTGCCCCCCGACCCTACAATAAATACTGTAAGAGGAAATATAGGATTGTGAATTCTGTGTTTTTCTTGCAATAATTATGGGGGCCTCTAAACTATTCAAACAAGTATATTAATGATTTCATTACACCAGCATGAAAGAATTTATTTCTCTTATTCCTGTTCTCTTTAACAATATAGTCTTAGGTATTCTTGAGTGGTTATGTTTCCTGCATGATTGTCTGTTTCAGTCAGAATTAAGCATTCTTTTCTTTATGAGGATGTCAGACGTGTACTGAATATTTTCAAAACATGGTATAAAATTTAAGAAACCAACTTCCTAAATAATCCATACAGACTATGAGCAAACTTTGAGGCAAATATTACTTTTTATAATTGGTTGATTTTTATGTTGTAAATCTATTTAAATATGTTTAGGTTTTCTTTTTTTAAATTTAATGAGAAGCTTATCTCTTCTACAAAAGGATGCAGGGCTAGCGTATTGCTTCCGGTAAAAGTATTTCCCATTAGAGTACAATGATAAACTATTAACCTAGCCAGCATTTGGTACAGTTCCAAACAAAACTGGCCTACTAAGCACAGTTATGGTTCATTCTGCATTTATAACTGATAGTCCTTTTATGAATGCAATATTAAACCTCTTGTTTGCTTAAAATGAGGAAATGTACATAGTGCTTGTATCTCAACATTATAGGTTCGCCATCCAATTCATGATAGATTTAGCAGACGATTCCTAAACACCAGAGCTTCCCTGTTTCAAGGATTAACATGAGAACATACAGCTTTCCCCTTTGTTATTTTCATCTGCTACTTATGCTTTACAAGCTTTTCAACACTCAGTTTCATCTAGCTAATGATATGTCCCACTCAAGGTGTTTTCCATGTCAACCAGAACAATGAGTGTGATACTATAGCTGGCTCACACTTTGAACTTCTACAATCTCCCAACTCCTTTGGATGCACTATATTGATGTGGAGGGGATTACCCATGTGTAAGAGATAATTGCTACTAACATCCCAGATATGCTAACTAAGCCCTTAAGACAGCTGGCCTTCCAACAGAAATATAGTGAATTGGTTTGTAACAGCAATTTTGCCTGTAGGGTGGCCTAGACCGTACCTGGTGCAAAACATGTGGACATCACCATACCATGTAGATAGTAAGGGGAGGAGTTGCTACCTGGTCCTTTAAAAAGAAGAGAGAGAGAGATGCTGGTAATTGAACCAAGGACCTTCTGCGCACCATGGCCACTCTACCACTGAGCTATGGATTCTCTCCCCATGATGTTTTCAGACTTTTCTTTCCAGACACTAATGACACTATAGCACTATACCTACTAATGAGTTTTTTAAGCCAGCAGAAGCAGCCTGCTGGTGGCAATGTAAGGGTACCTGGTGGGAAGGGTACCTGGTGGGAAGGAATTGCGGGGGGCGGGGGATAACTGTGGGTGTGGACAGTAAGTTTACTTCATGGTAAGTTTACTTCAGGAAATATCATTTCAAAGCAGTTTCAAGTCATGACAGGCAACGTTTCTGAACACCATGATGACTGAGCTGTTGGTTATGGAGCCACCTACATAGGAGGTGACCGTAGCCTTAATTCTAAGTGTTGCTCAGAGCCTAGTACAAGATATAGGGATTCTTGAACCAGCTGCAAACAATATGCATGGAACTATCCAGTTTAATTTAAGTGTAAGTGGAAAGTTGTCCAGAATTTCTAAAGATTATTGCTTGGGTAGGAAGAGAGGAATTTTCTCAGAATTAAGGGAATTAACTGGAACTTGAAAAGCAGAGTCAAGTGGTTAAGGGCTCTCCACAATGCAGGGATGTCCTTTAAAATCACTGTAACAGGTGTTCAGACCTAATGAATGCTACAGATTAAGGAAGGTATCATCAGAGGTAATTAACAAGTCAAATTAAGGAAACTAAAAGGCAAAGAACCCCTCTTTTAAAAACTGGAAATCTTAACTAAGAAGAATCATATCATAACAACCTTTACTGACACTGAAAATTAAAACTAACAGAATATTGCATTTAACCTCACGTATCCTCATAGCAATTGAGAGAAACTTAGCTACTTCTGCTGTTTGCAGGTGCTGATCACCTAGGAGGTACTGTATTTTTTTTTGGCAGAGCACAGTGTTCCCCCTTTGTGGGGTGTGCGTGAGTACCTGCCCCAAAGGGTAGCTATAGGGAGGATGTTAAGGTGAGCTGATATAAAGGCTCAGTGGAGCTGAGGAGATGGGAGATGGGAAAATAAGAAGGGACTGTTCTGTAAGCAGGAATTATTCCGAGCTTCAGCGACGAGCAAACTTTGCTTGCATGGGAATACAGAGTTTGCCTTTCAATGTCCAGAACTCTTTGCTTCAGCCATTGAAACATTTTTCAAATATTTTATGAGCAGCTAATCAGTTAGAGAGGCACTAGGCGACAAAGGAGTGAAGGTGATAGGGTGATTGCAAAGAAGCTAAATTAATTAGTGTTAATCCTCACAATGTAAAACCATGGGCTATGTAAAAAGAGGCGGAAGGATCCATACTGGCCACCTAGTCCAGCCCTCTGTTCAATGCATGATCAACCTAACGCATCCCTGACAAGTGTTTATCCAAGCACTGCTTGAAGATTGCCTATGAGGGGAAGCTCACTCCTTCCCTAGCTTTTTTCTGAGAAGACATTTTGAGAATAGAAAAAATTATGTGACATAGAATAATCCTAAATAAACAAATACATAAATTGATAGAAAGATAAATTGGTAAGATAAAGGAAATGAATCCTTGCTTTCATTAATGCAGTGACAGTTAACAGATTTGACTTTCCTACCTTCCTTTCCTCCAGCAGTCTGTTGTGTCTCCTAAAATTGTGCCCCAACAGTTGGATCCTGGAAACAACGTGACAAGTGAAGTAGCCTCTCTCTGTTCTCAGTCACGTAGCTACCACAAGTTGGGGGCGCCCTGCTCCAAGCGCGGCCATTGGCGTCACGTGGGGGGCTAGAGAATAGCTCCCACGCCCCTCCCCCTTCTCTTTGCAGCCCGCTGAACTAAGTGGGGGCGGAGCCCACGGTGGTTGGGGGCTGGGTGCCATTTTGCCCCAGGTGCCATTTGCCCTCCCCCCACGCCACTGCCGGTTCTATTGTGAAAGTGTCTTTTGCTTGGTTTGAATCTAGTCCTTTTTTATCATGCAGAAGAACAAACCCTGTGGAGGAAAAAACAACATGGCTTTTGTCCTGTGAAGTTCTTCCTCACCAGTCTTATGAAATTGTTTGAGGTCATCTGGAAGGTTGATTTCTATGGGTTGTAAATTGGTTATTAATGTTAATAAATAGTGTGAACTGTGCAGTGCTGATGATGCATAATTGTTCAGGGTGTTGGGAATCCATGCAGACTCTGAGAAGATCCAAATGGATCTCTTTGAGGGAGCTGGCAGAAGAATGGCAAAAAACATTCAGTGTAAATAACAGTAAAGTCCTGGACAATGGAGCATAGTATTGTAACTTCACATATACACTGAGGAGGTCACAATTGGCAGTGACTAGTCAAGAAAGGATATTGAGGTAGGGGTGGAGAAATAGCTCAACTAAAACATTGACCAAATGTGCAACAGCAGTAAAAAGAAAAACACAATTCCATGCTTAGGGATTGTTAGGAAAGGGACTGAGACATCCTGAGATGTCTTGCCCTTGTATAAGCTCAAGTATGGAACACTGTACAGTTCTAGTTGCTCCATCTTTAAAAAAAAGATACCATTGAATTGGAAAGTGTGCTGAAAAGGGGAAATCAAAATAATCAAAGTGTTGGAGCACCTGCCCTG
This sequence comes from Sphaerodactylus townsendi, assembly GCF_021028975.2. Classification (NCBI taxonomy): domain Eukaryota; kingdom Metazoa; phylum Chordata; class Lepidosauria; order Squamata; family Sphaerodactylidae; genus Sphaerodactylus; species Sphaerodactylus townsendi. Next base: position 94,428,724 of record NC_059433.1, read on the forward strand.
TAAGGAAAGGCTAGCATGTTTGGGACTTTTAAATTGTCTGCTTCTTCAAGTCCCGAAATAACTAATAAGCAAAAATACAGACAGAATCATTAAATGATGACTAAAATCCCCCTTATCAAAACCGCAGTAACAGTTTCAGATCTCCAATTTAAACACAGATGCGTTACTATCTGGCCAGCTAAAGTCTAAATCCTTACTTAGCATGATACCAAAAATAAGGATGCTCTGTTTCAGACCAAATACAGGCTAGCCTCATCTTAGTTGAAAGGCTGAAAATCTGTGCTTATTAAAAGTGTATATCAAGCAAATCACTCTCTAGAAAACAGTCATGTTATACTCTAGTGGACAACTTTCCACAAGACCAAATAGTCCAAAGGCCCTTCTAAATGTTGAGGATATGAGGTCATTAGCCAGCCACTTATAGGTCTTCACAGATGTCAGGAGGGGAAAAAAATGTGGTGAGTTCCAGGAGTGAGCATGAAAGCATCAGGAATTAATAGATTAGTGGCAAAGAGGGAACCATAATGAAGAATGCTTCAGATTTTTTTTGACAATCCATTCCCACGTTGTTTGACTATCCATTCCCAGAAAGAAGAGGATTTGCTCCCTGTGTAATCACAGGGAGAGATTGCTGAAAGGCCTGTGTCTATGGCCAAGCTGAGGGCAACTGGTATAATGCATCTGTCCAAGACAAGCAAAACCTGTAGGGAGTGGCATGAAGCTCTCTATTTTCTTCTGTTACTTTCACAACCCTTTGGATTTTGTCCCCAAGAACCAGTTCTATTTCTCCATTCTAGATGGGTTTGTCCTGAACAAGTCCTTGAGAAGGTATTGGGATGGATGAGGGCTAATTAACTGAAGCTCCGCCCAATCAAGGCTGAGGTGCTGTTGACAATGGAAAATCTGTTGAGTGGCTGTTGAGCAATGGAGAATTTGAGGACTGCAAGTCAATCTATCCTGGAGGAGGCCGCTCTTCCCTTGAAAGAGCAGGTTCACAGCTGGGGAAGCTGGTGGTTCTTGACTTATGCCTGGAGGCTCAGGTTTCTGTAGCACATACTACCTTTTATCAACATTATCTGATATGCCAACTGGTATACCAGAAAGCATGATCTGGCCACAGTGACACATGGTCAAATTACATCAAAATGACTGTAATGGGGGGGGGGGGGGCTGCCTTGGAAAATGGGTTGGAAACTTCATCCCATCCAAAATATGGCAGCTAGGCTATCGTCAGGGGCAGGATACAGGACCTGAATGATCTGCAGTTGCTCCCCATCTGTTTCTGAGCACAGTTCAGTGTGCTGGTTCTTAAATGGCAAAGGACCAGGGCACTTGAAGGACTGTCTTCTCCTACCATTCAGGCCATCAGATAAGGCGTTCCTCAGAAGCCCTGCCCTCTGTGCCTTCAGAGGTGAGGCAGGCAGTGACAAGAGGCGAAGCTTTTTCAGTGGTGGCACCTCGCCTGTGGAACGGAATCCCCTTCTCCTTGAAGGCTGCCTGACGCCCATGCTGTCTACTGAGGCTTTAAATCAAGGGTTTTAAAACGTTGTTTTATAGTCTGTTTTTACCCTGAGAAATATTTAAGACTCACTTTAAGATGCTTTATGTTTTATGTGTTTTTTACTGTTGGGTTTTAATTAAAAACTCATAATGCTTTATGAACATTTGCCAAGTTCTCTGGAGAGGTAGCACACACACACACACACACACACACACAATTCCAAGTAAGAAAAAAATGAGTGAGTGCTGCATGGAGGATAACTGATCTGGTGAATCGGTATGAGAGTCTTGATTTTAAAAAGGAAATATTGTGGTTTGGTATAATTCTGAAACTATGTCAGCAAAGTAGAATGCAGAGGATGCAGTCATGCTTGTCAAATACTCTTCTGGCAAACTTTCTGTGCATGTAGCAATGTCATGGCAAGAGGGAACTGTGGACAAAACTTCCTCTTGTGCAGGGAAGGACTTCATTTGCTGAATCTCTGCTTGTAGCAGCTGTTAAGAGTACCTAAGTCCTCTTATCAGAAAACCAACCGGCAGCCTTTGTTCCTATCTTCTTACACAGCACTGAATGCATACAAGCTTCCAAATGAAATGACCGGCTTCTGATTTGAAAGATGTAGCAAAGTTTGGGGAGCGAATCCCTGCAAGAATTTCTGCTTGTTGAAAGTTTGATAGCCCTGATCCAAGTGGCATTGCTAGTTTGATCATAAAATGTATGCATTGCTTTTCCTGCGTTCAAAGTGATTGACTCTTGATTTCACAGTTCAGCAATATTTAATTTTAATACATTTGGCTGTGATTCAAAAGTAATGCAACACACCCAAATTTGTTTTTTTGTTTTTATAGAGATGTATGTATTAGGGTCATTCCCAACCCCACCCCTATTCAGGGATGAGAAGAGGAGAGGCCTCCTTGGGCGGGGTGTAGCCACACAAACTTGGGGATGAGAGCAGTGACGAACGATCAAGATGCAGGTCCCCCAGTTTTACCAAACAAAGTGAGCTGGGTAAAGCAAGAGCAAAGCTGTGAAAGAGCAACGGCTGCCTGGGACCTTTCTTTCCTGCGCCCTTTGCCCTTTGGGCTGCAGCTTCCCTGCACACGCTGGATCACAGGGGAGCTGAAGTTTCATTTACCGACTGAGCGACTTTGAAAAAAAGGCCCTGTTCCCAATTAGTGTTGCAAGTTGTCCAGATCAATGGTGGGTTAAACTGAGCTGCCCACTCAAGGGGGGGGGGGGGGGGCGAGTTGTAGCACAAAATAAAAGGAGAGAGGAATGGGAGGGGGGGGAGAGAAGGAGAGAAATGCCCGCATTTCTTTCAAGGGACTGAATTCTTTCAAGCAAACCGGATTCTTGTGTGAAAAACAACTGCCACAATACTTAAGTTGAAACCTTCTCACCCCTGACGGCATGGGAAAGTGCACTCCTCAGCTGTTAGTGAAGAGAGAAGCTGCTATAGTCATGAGAAATGTTGATTAAAAAAAATGCGGCTTCAAGCTTGCCTCCCTCCTTTGCACATGTCATCTTGCCTATCAAACAGCTTAATTGGAAAATTAGATGTGCTTTTCCTTTGCAGCCCTGAAAGTTCAAGTGCCAATAATTTCTCAGGGGCTTTTATTTGGGTTGTTTTATTTGTTAAAAACATATTCGTTGCTGGATTCACAAAAGATTTCTGCAACAGGAAAATCAGAAGGGCAGAGCTTTCTTGATTCACCCTTGTAAAAAATAAAATGGTCAGTCGTCAACCATTATGTGATTCCTACTTTGCCCCCTTAAAATCAAAATATCTTAATATGTAGAAAGTCTAAACGAGGATTTTCAGAGAGACAGAGAAAACAAAAATGGATGAGAAATTATATTCCATGGAGTTGTTAATGTTTTGGAATAAGAAATTGTACTTTAAAATCTTCTGAATCAGAAGGAGCCATGAAGCTGCTCTAAAGGAGCTAGAAAAGTGAAGAGATGTGTCACTTGCAACCACGATCAAGTTAATTCATGCCATAATATTCCCTATTACTACGTATGGGTGTGAACGCTGGACAATGAAAAACGCTGGCAGGAAGAAAGTAGATTCCTTTGAAATGTGATGCGGGAAGAACATGTTACAGATACTGTGGACTGCCAATAAAACAAATCTTTTTTTTTCTTTTGTGCTGGCGCTCTAGTGTTACTACAGAGTTTTACATTTTGAAGCAACGATTCCAAAATGTCTCAGCCTCTACTTCTACTATTGAGAACTATCAACCTAAAATGGAAGCCAGGACAATTCCTGGAGCAGGTGCCATTACCTGAAGAAACAGAACATAAGAACATAAGAACATAAGAACAAGCCAGCTGGATCAGACCAAAGTCCATCTAGTCCAGCTCTCTGCTACTCGCAGTGGCCCACCAGGTGCCTTTGGGAGCTCACATGTAGGATGTGAACGCAATGGCCTTCTGCGGCTGTTGCTCCCGATCACCTGGTCTGTTAAGGCATTTGCAATCTCAGATCAAGGAGGATCAAGATTGGTAGCCATAAATCGACTTATATATTTATTTATATATTTATTTATATTTCAAGCTTATAGGCCGCCTCTTCCCCGAGGGGCTCGAGGCGACTCCCAACATGGCTGTTCTCTGACAGCAACTCCAACAACATAACAACACATTTAAAATCCAGCAGCAATCATACACAATTTAAACAGTAAAATAGGCGCCCAATCCCAAGGCTAAGAGAGAGGGAAAAAAATAAATAATAGAGGAGAGGAAGGAAGGGAGGGAACAGGCGGGCCCAGATGGAATCAGCAGTGGGCCCGACCGAGATGACAGGAGATGGAAAATGGCAGCCTCAGTTTTGATTCCGATGTTTCAGTGGGGGGCAGTAAAACCGCGGCCAGCCTCTCCGAAGGCCCGGTGGAATAGCTCTGTTTTGCAGGCCCTGCGGAACTCATCAAGGTCCCGTGAGAGGGGCCCGGACTGATGGAGGTAGAGCATTCCACTGCAGGCAGGGGCCAGGAGCTCGTGAAAGGCCCTGGCCCGGGTCGCAGGCTCCACTCCGCATCGTCAGCGGGGCTAGGGGTCACCAGCAGTTCTTGCCACCGCTGGAACGTAGTGGCCTATGTGGGACATAAGGGGTGATGCGGTCCCGTAGGTATGAGGGCCCCATGCCGCGTAAGGCCTTAAAGACTTCTCCTCCATAAATCTGTCCAAGCCCCTTTTAAAGCTATCCAGGTTAGTGGCCATAACCAACTCCTGTGGCAGCATATTCCAATCACCAATCACACGTTGCGTGAAGAAGTGTTTCCTTTTATTAGTCCTAATTCTTCCCCCCAGCATTTTCAATGAATGCCCCCTGGTTCTAGTATTGTGAGAAAGAGAGAAAAATTTCTCTCTGTCAACATTTTCTACTGCTTTATATAAGGGCATGACAATCTTTGCAGTTTTATTCTCAATTCCTTTCCTAATTATCCCCAGCATAGAGTTTGCCTTTTTTACAGCTGCCATGCACTGAGTTGACATTCCCATGGAACTATCAACTAAGACACCTAAATCCCTTTCCTGGTCTGTGAATGATAGCACTGACCCCTGTAGCGTGTATGTGAAGTTTGGATTTTTTGCCCCTATGTGCATCACTTTACATTTTGCTACATTGAACTGCATTTGCCATTTCTGAGCCCACTCACCTAATTTATCAAGGTCCGCTTGGAGCTCTTCGCAATCCTTTGTGGTTCTCACCATCCTACCTAATTTGGTATCATCTGCAAACTTGGCCACCACGCTACCCACCCCTACTTCCAGGTCATTTATGAGTAGGTTAAAGAGCACTGGTCCCAAAACGGATCCTTGGGGGACACCACTCCCGACATCTCTCCATTGTGAGAACTTCCCATTTACACCCACTCTTTGTTTCCTGTTTCTCAACCAGTTTTTAATCCATAGGAGGGACTTCCCCTCTTATTCCTTCATTGCTGAGTTTTCTCAACAGTCTCTGGTGAGGAACTTCCTTTGTCAAAAGCCTTTTGGAAATCCAAGTAGACAATGTCCACCGGTTCACTCCTCAGTCCACATGCCTGTTTACACCCTCAAAAGAACTCTGAAGTAAGTTTGTAAGACATGAATTTGCCCTCTGCAAAAGCCATGCTGACTCTCTTTCTCCAGCAGGTCTTGCTTTTCTACATGTTTTATAATTTTATCTTTAATGATATAGGATTCTACTAATTTACCAGGAAACGGAATGTCAAACTGACTGGCCTGTAATTTCCCGGGTCCCCCCTAGATTCCTTCTCTTTAAAGAATTGGTGTGACATTGGCCATCTTCCAGTCTTCAGGGATGGAGCCTGATTTCAGGGATAAGTTGCATATTAAAGTGAGAAGATCAGCAATTTCATGCTTGAGCTCTTTAAGAACTCTTGGGTGAATGCAATCTGGGCCAGGGGATTTGGTAACATTTAGTTTATCAATGGCTGCCAGAACTTCTTCCTTGCCTACCACTATCTTCGCTAGTTCCTCGGATTCGCCTCCTAAGAAGCTTGGTTCAGGTGCAGGAATGTTCCTCACCTCCTCTTGGGTGAAGACAGATGCAAAGAATTCATTCAGCTTCTCTGCAATCTCCCTGCCATCTCCCTACATGTTTAGAAACATGTAGCCCCCCCCCCACAAAGAGCCACATTTTCCAGCCAAATTTGATCTGTACCAATGCACTAGTCTCTCTGACCCATATCGCAGGCAAGAGACCACTGTGGGATTAGAATGAACTTCCAAATACATGGCTCTCCAAACTACACAGAGTCCATCAGCCATGCTCATTGACATAATGGGGCTTGATAAATTTCCTGTTTGTGCTGTCTTTCTGGAACTGCAATTACAGAGTGCTATCAAGCACTTTGAAGCACATCTTTAGTGGCTTTTGTCTTGCATTTGGTTTGATAGGTCATTAATTGTGTGTATGATTACCCCAAGAGAAAGATATGTCTTTACCTGGGACACTTCTCATATTCACACTTGGGCTAGGTATAAGGGGCCATGTGAACATACTAAAAAGAGCAGCCTGATGTGCAAGCCCTAAATTGGTTGTATTGTCGAAGGCTTTCATGGCCGGATTTAACTGGTTGTGGTGGGTTTTCCGGGCTGTGTGGCCATGGTCTGGTGGATCTTGTTTCTAATGTTTCGCAGGTGATCAAGATCTACCAGATCACGGCCAACAGCCCGGAAAACCAACCACAACCAGTCCTAAATATGTGTTTGCATTTCCTCTGAGCTGGTTCTGATGAACACACTGGCTGTGCTTGGGGTGGGATGTTGGGTCATGTTTGTAAGTGCTTGCAATCCACTGGCTTGTTACATGTCTGAGCCAACCAGAAGACATCTCATTTCCTTAGCATTTACTTTGTGAAGGCTCAAACTGCAATCTATATCTCACATAAATGTCGAGATTGCGTGTCCAAAATATACACATTTGCATGCAGGGGCGTATCTGTCATGGAAACATAGGGAGTCAAATGTCCCCGGGTGACCCTCATTTGGTCACATGGGTGGGCGCAAAAAATTCAGGTTTGTTTGTGTGTGTGTGTGTTATATTTTTAGCATTTTTTTCAGTTTTTGGCCTGCAGGGGGTGCAGTTTTTAGGCTAGCAGCACCAAAATTTCAGGGATTTTTCAGGAGACATTCTCCTTAATGGCAGTCACGGGTTTCCTATTGTTTTCTGAATATATTGTTGCATTCTACACCAGTTGGAACTTCTGGAGTAGGCTCAAGGGCAGCCTTGTGTATAGCGAGTTGTAGTAATCTAGTCTAGAGCTGACCATTGCATGGATCACAATAAGGCTATTGAAGTCAATGAACAGCCTCTAATGACTGCTCTCATCTAGGTTGGGACAACTAAAATTATGTGACTAAATTTATTTATTTATTTATTTATTTATTCATTTATTAATTATTAGTTTTATATACCGCCCTCCCCCTGTTTTTGTAATAACAAACCAGAGACCATCCAAATCAAACCCAAGTCCAAATGTATTCCTCCAGTTCAGAATGGAAATATTAATGTGTCTGAGAAATTGGTCCTTGGTGACTTGGAATACTTGGAAAAGTGTTATCTTAGATGCAGAGCCTTTAATTGTTCACCCAGGGAGATGAAAATAGTACAGTCACTTTCTAGTGACAATATCACCATTAAAGGCTGATAAAGGAGGCACTATTGTTGTTTTAGATACTGTAGATTATACAATAGAGGTCCATAGACAATTAAATAACACTACATTGAGATCAAAAAGGACCCTACCGAATGTATTGGCAGGATCCCCAAAATAATGGTAAATGAGGCTGTTATACTTGGCCATATTCCTGATAATGTGGGACAGTTTTTGATTTGCCCTTTTCCTAGAAATCCTGTATTTTGTGTGTTGCCAAAAATCCATAAGGGCATTTCTCCTCCCCCTGACTGCCCTATAATATCAGGATCTGCTTCACTATTGGAGCTTCTGTCTCAGTTCATTGATTCATTTCTTCGACCTTTTGTGCAAAAGATGGATTCTTTTTTGCAAAATACGAGACAATTTATCACCAAGGAAGAAGGTTTTCTTTTCACTTTAGTCATAAAATGTTTAGTCATTTTAAATTAATACGATTGAGCAGATAATATTGACCAGACAGATAATATTTACCAGATAATTTCATAATGAGATGGAGGAGAACCAAATAAAAGTTTTCCTGAATGGCCAACCATTTGAGGCTCCATGTGTTGTTCTATGTGTTACATAATCCATACGCTAATGAGGCTCAAATCTTTCTATTAAGCTCCATGTTCACAGAAAACCATGTTGGATACTGGTCTATGTGAACAGGTCCATTTGAGGATGGGTGGAAGGCAAAACAGCACATTATGGGTTAGAACCTTAGTACACTCAAATTCCTCTCTTCTGCCTCAGTCTGTCTCTTTCTGAACTTCTTGTTTCAGAAGGAGGGATTTCCATCTGTGCATCATGCATTTCTTATTTGCTCTTTCCCATTGCAGCTCCAAGTGCCCCCCTTTTGAAAGTCTGTTCCTGGGAGACAGGAGGAGACTCCCAGGAATAGCTTGAAGGGAAACTAGATGTCTGCAAAGATCTACAAAAATCCCTGCCCCTATTTTGCCTACATAAATTCTCTATGGGATCCAAATGTGGGGTATTTTGGAATCAGCCTGCATGAAAACATTGTTCTCACAGTAACATTCAAACCCATCTTCTGGGACAACCTCTGGATTCCTCTGCAGACTTTCTAACCACAGTGCCATTTTATGTGAAAAGAGGCACTAGGCATTGCCAGGCATTTTCAGAACCTGGGTAATGTGAAGATATTATCAGTTGTCAGTTTGCAATGTTATTATAAATGATGGTGGCAGAGATGTTGCAACTACATTAGTTTTTCTTTCCGTAGTTGGTGACACTACTTCTATGAGAGTAGAGAGTCACAACTACATTAGCCCTCATACCATGACTTCTAGTACAGCAGCACTACTGGATTGCCCTGCCCAAATTTAGCATTTTATAACCAAATTATCCTGAAAGGGCAACTGTGTCACACTGATTAGGCAAATGAAGGGTCAAGAAAATAACTGTCTCTCCTAGAGTACTGCCATCACTCATCCTTCCTTCCGGGGGCACAAATTGAAGGTTGATTCAAACATTTATTAGCTGCAGTGATACATACAGTCCTCTTAAAGACCAGTACTACACAAGCATTCATATGGAGTGAATCCTACTCCACCCCTCTAGATAATCATGTTTCATAACAAAATTTTATGACCTCGATGTGAAGACTTTGAAAACTAGTTGCACTATTTCTAATTTTAAATTATGTTCCCTAATCATCAATCATGTTTTACATATCAGTTCATCTAATATTGCACAGACAACTGGTAGATGAATCTATTTACATTTTACGATGACTCCATGCTTATGGCTGTGGACAAAGGTTATATATAAAGCATCCAATTTGCTGTTGCATAAGCCAACCAAAATCTGATCTGTAATAGTTGCATTGCATCTGCAGTTTACAAGAATCTAAAATGCTTTGGCAGAATCAAATATGTACATACTGATATTTTCATGATACCAATCACTTAAAGATAAAAGTAGACCCATGCAAACTCAGGTTGTGAGCAGAGTTTTAACTGCAGTGCTGCAGCTTACTACTCTTGTCTGTCCAGAAGGGTAAATGAATTAATTTACCATGGACATCTGACAATGCTTTTCAAGTACTATCCTGAACAACTGTTTGAATCATCACGAAGGGCTAAAAACCAAGTACGTTATTCCTGGTAGATAGTAGCACAAGCACAGGAATAAAATAAAACAAAGGCTGTGCAGGCTTCAGGAAAGGGACACTTAAATCTGTCAATGAATGCTTCTTGGCAATAAAAATCTAGGAGAACACAGATAAACTTCTCAAAGGAAGAGATGAAAGTTTACTCCTGTAAGCTATCCAATTCTACAAGGACTAGACCATAGTGACTTCTTTGTTCAGTGACTTCTTTGTTCTTGGGCAAGAATGAGAGAGAGGGAAAGCTGCCACACCACAACTTATGTCCTGCTTAACTACCTGCTACACCTTGTTTTCAGAATTGTCTGCTCCCAATTAAGCTAAGCAACAAGACTAATTGACCTTCTGTCATGAACCAAGCTATGTTGAAGGAAGCACCATATGGGATCTTCCTGGTTTGTCCTTCCAGTTCAATTAGAAAACCAGGAAAAAAAAACACAATCTTTGAAGGGAAGGAGAACAGAGCAGATACTCCTTCAGTTCCCTAATCTCTTGCTGAAGGCCTGTCTATACCACTGTTGTCAGCACAAACTAGCAATTACAGGGAATATCCTGTGGCAATTGGATCCTGGTTTTAACACAGAGGGCAGATCTCACTATTTGCATGCAATAAATTATTCAGTGCTGTCAGCTGCTGAGATGGGAATTGGTACATCTGGAGTTAAGTGCTCACCACATGGTTAATTTGAGGTGCACCCAAACCCTTGCCCCATTCAAATTAATTCTATATTAGGTACAAACAATTCCCTTCTGTGCCACAGATTTATTCAATTTGTGTCAGGCATTACTGCTTTGAGGATCTGTTCATGTCTTTCTTCAAGTTCATCATCTATGAAAAGAAAGATCAGATTGCAATGATACCATATTTATTAGCATACTATATGTTTATTAATATGAAAAATAAGGGGCATCTTTATGTGCATGCCCTTTCTTTATTAAACCATTTATACCCCATTTTTTCCTTGTGACTCAAGGTGACTTACAAATTAAATGCATAGAGAATGATAAAAGAATAACCAAATAGCCGCTCTTCTGCCAAAAGATACCTGGAGTCTATATCCCTTCAAAAGGCCTGGCGAACAGAAGGGCTTTGCAGCTCTCCCCTCAGCCCTTCAGGGAGTCTGTTTCACAGAAGGGAGCTACAATATAAAAGGCACAGGCCCTAGCTAATGCCAGGTGGACTACCCTAAGCTGTGGGACAACCAGCAGGTGGCAAAATAAAGATCACAGCTGGTGCGTGAGGATTTCTAACACTTGCTTCACAGCACAAACAACATGATGCAAGCAATAAATCATATAATAAGAGATGAACAGTCACTATTGTAGACATTAAAGATTAACGTCACTTGTCACAGGAAGCCCTGAATGTAAGCAGAAAGGATTCCCACTGAAACCAATGGAAACAATTATTGCATTGATTTGCTAACATAACTAGCTGCAACTCCTATCTTTAATAACTTGAATTTTACAATGCACACTCTTTTTCTTTAGGGAGCACACTCTGCTGCTGCCTGCTTGGCACCCATTAGTCAGCATTCACTGACTTAATTTCAGCACCAAGGCACTTACTTATTTAATCTCAGAATTGGAAGGAGCCACTAGACTGTGGGTGCAGAGAATTGATAGGTAACTGCAGGGAATTCTGTACACTGATGTATGCACAGGTATATACACTTACTTGGTATTTGGAAACCCCTAAATCAAAAATGGGTACAGGTACAAGCCATTGTAGGTATGAAGGTAGAGGGCAAAAGAGGATGCAACATCTCCCCACATGTACACACGCATCCAGCTATGTCTACATTATTCACTCCACCGTCCACTATGAGCAGGCTAAGCCATCACAAGTCATTTTAGAGTAATATGGTCAATATCGCAGGGACAAACCAAAGAGACATCAGAACGGAGTGAATTGCTGGGAGTATATAATGCTGTGAGCATTGTTAAAGTTAAGATAAAAACCTCCTAATGCCAATATGAAGGACTGCTGGAAACCCACGGAGTCTATTCTGAGTTTTCTAAAAGGAAGAACAGTACATAAATAATACATAATTATAAAAATAATGTTGAATTGTGGCCTTAAGCATAAATTCAGGGTAAGTAATTTGGTACTAAAATGTTTGTGCAGTGAATTCTAGCAGCAATCTTCATATTAAAAAGTGTTTTCATAAATGAAACTGAAAGTATTTCTGAAGCCTCTCTTGTTCTATTTGTGTGAATATTGGAAGTCTGATAATGCATGGCAGCTGTGAAAAAGGCAAACTCTATGCTGGGGATAATTAGGAAAGGAATTGATAATAAAACTACAAAGATCGTCATGCCCTTATATAAAGCAATGGTGCGACTGCACTTGGAGTACTGTGTTCAATTCTGGTCGCCACATCTCAGAAAGGATATCGAAAAGATAGAAAAAGTGCAGAGAAGGGCAACAAGGATGATTGAAGGATTGGAGCACCTTCCCTATGAGGAGAGGCTGCAGCATTTGGGACTCTTTAGTTTGGAGAGGAGGCGGCTGAGGGGGGATATGATTGAAGTCTATAAAATTAAGCATGGGGGAGAAAATGTTGACAAAGAAATTTTTTTTTTCTCTTTCTCACCATACTAGAACCAGGGAGCATTCATTGAAAATGCTGGAGGGAAGAATTAGGACTAATAAAAGGAAACACTTCTTCACGCAACGTGTGATTGGTGTTTGGAATATGCTGCCACAGGAGGTGGTGATGGCCACTAACCTGGATAGCTTTAAAAGGGGCTTGGACAGATTTATGGAGGAGAAGCTTCGGGTTATGGCTACCTAATCTTGATCCCTCTTTGATCAAGGAGATTGCAAAATGCCTTAACAGTCCGGAAGGTGCCTACGGGGAGCAACAGCCGCAGAAGGCCATTGCTTTCACCTCCTGCATGTGAGCTCCCAAAGGCACCTGGTGGGCCACTGCGAGTAGCAGAGTGCTGGACTAGATGGACTCTGGTCTGATCCAGCAGGCTAGTTCTTATGTTCTTAATGATAGAAAATAGAATTCGGCCTGTTTTAAATCAGATATGCATTCAGTGTATGTTTTACATTCATATTTGAAGAGATTGTTCTGTTCTGATAGATTCTGAGTCTGTTCTGATAGATTTACCAGATATGCATGCTACAGGAGCTGCACTGCCCCATTCAGTTTACAATGAGTCCCTTACCTGCTTCTAGGCCTCCCTGATGTCCATGCAAACAGAGGCGTATCTAGGCAAACTGGAGCCCAGGAACAAAACCTGAGTTTGGCACCCACCCACCCCGGTATGGAAAGCCACACTTCCCCCGCCACGACCAAACAATGATTTTTTTTGCACCAGCTCACAAAACACCTTCCACCCCCAGCAAAACATACATGGCTCTCTCCCCACCAACTCTTTTTCCTAATTTTGTCCTCACACCAACCCTATGAGGTAGGTTGTTAGCCTGAGAAACAGCTCCAAGCCAGTGCAAGTGAGTATTAAGCATGTAAATCTCTCACAAATCACCCCAGCAAAACATTTACCAAACAAATGTCAGCATCATCTCTCAAAAAACACCTCCAGTGGTAACCACCCCAAACAGCATAACTTTCAATGATGTTTAAACTAGGGACTCCCCAGATTCTTCTTTTAAATCCACCTTTAAGGGAGAATCTGGGGTCCCTAGTTAAAACAACATTGAAAGTGATGCTGTTTGGGGGTGGATTCTCCCCCACCCTGGAACAGCTTCACTTTCAATGTTTAAACTGGGGACCTCAGATTCTCCCTTTAAATCCATGCCGAAGGGGGTGGATTTAAAAGGAGAATCTGGGGAAATTTTGGGGGTGCCTGCTGTCAGGGGTGCAATTGTTAAGCTAGCAGCACCAAAATTTCAGGGCATTGTTAGGAGACTCTCCTGATGATACTACCCAGGTTTGGTAAATTTTGGTTCAGGGAGTCCAAAGTTATGGATCCTCAAAGGTGTAGCCGGCATCTCCTATTAGTTCCCATTGGAAACAATGGGGGATAGGGGCACCCCCTTTTGCACAAAAGGTCGAAGAAATGAATCAATGAACTGAGACAGAAGCTCCAATAGTGAAGCAGATCCTGATATTATAGGGCAGTCAGGGGGAGGAGAAATGCCCTTATGGATTTTTGGCAACACACAAAATACAGGATTTCTAGGAAAAGGGCAAATCAAAAACTGTCCCACATTATCAGGAATATGGCCAAGTATAACAGCCTCATTTACCATTATTTTGGGGATCCTGCCAATACATTCGGTAGGGTCCTTTTTGATCTCAATGTAGTGTTATTTAATTGTCTATGGACCTCTATTGTATAATCTACAGTATCTAAAACAACAATAGTGCCTCCTTTATCAGCCTTTAATGGTGATATTGTCACTAGAAAGTGACTGTACTATTTTCATCTCCCTGGGTGAACAATTAAAGGCTCTGCATCTAAGATAACACTTTTCCAAGTATTCTAAGTCACCAAGGACCAATTTCTCAGACACATTAATATTTCCATTCTGAACTGGAGGAATACATTTGGACTTGGGTTTGATTTGGATGGTCTCTGGTTTGTTATTACAAAAACAGGGGGAGGGCGATATATAAAACTAATAATTAATAAATGAATAAATAAATAAATAAATTTAGTCACATAACTTTAGTTGTCCCAACCTAGATGAGAGCAGTCATTAGAGGCTGTTCATTGACTTCAATAGCCTTATTGTGATCCATGCAATGGTCAGCTCTAGACTAGATTACTACAACTCGCTATACACAAGGCTGCCCTTGAGCCTACTCCAGAAGTTCCAACTGGTGTAGAATGCAACAATATATTCAGAAAACAATAGGAAACCCGTGACTGCCATTAAGGAGAATGTGATTGAATCCATTTCACTAAGGGATTTTTAGCACAGTTCTCATACTTACTTTATTGAGGAAACCAGTTCTCAATTATCTGAGACAATAAATTGTCAATACCCTGTGAACAGAAGATGGGAAATCTACATCCCTGCCAGTTGTTTACCTATGGCTCTTTCCTCTCCTTCCCTAGAATCTTATGAACAACAGAAATGTGGGAGTAAAGCATGCGTGTCACTTTGATTTACAATTTTGTGTAATCTTCAACCACAACTCTTTTTCAATCCCTTGGTACAGCCTGTCCTTGGAGCACACTGGAGTATGTTATCACCAAGGACCTAGATGGGGAGATAAGCATTTAATAGCTTCAGATAAGGATTGCTGTACACAATGGCGGTTTCCCATCTATTCTCTCCCCGCCCCCTTGTTGAAGGATGTCTCTCTTCCCATATTTGCATAATGAATCTTAGTCTTTCATAGAATGGTTGTTTATTTTTTCACTAGACACACCCATGTCTTTTTCTTTCCTAAACTGACAAAGTGTATGTATATTTTCTGAGGGGGCGGGTTGTTTTTACAAGAGAGTTGAAGTAAACCAAAATCACACAGCAAGGCAATGGATTGCCCTGTTCCTATCTCACAGAAGCTATTCAAAGTGTTAAGTGCACCCATTCTCTTCTCTATTCAGTAAGCTTGGCTGGCCTTTGCTAAAACAATCTTTTTTTTTCTGCTTTGGCTGCAATCATCTTCCCTGTCTTGGCTAGAACCCAGTTTGATTTTTCTTTCTGATTTTCCGTTACGTTTTTTTTTCATGAGAAGCTACCCCAAACTTTCAAATTAGGAGAAAACAGCACCACTGGATACTACTTCTTTAAACATGTTTTTGTTTAATTCTTCCACTTCAGGGTGTATATTTTGGAAAGGAAACTGGGAAAGCCTGATGGGATATAAAATTCTGGCTTTCCTGCCCTTGTGACTGTAGCTGCCAGTTACTTTTCACATCTCTTCAGTCCTCACTTCCAACCCCCCCCCCTTCCTTCTTGGCATCCACTCTGCAAAACCTGACCTCTTGTGGCCTAGGTATCAGTGAAAGCAAAGCCAGGGTGTTGTGTGGTTTCTGAGCTGTATGGCTGTGTTCTAGTGGCATTTTCTCCTGACAGTTCGCCTGCATCTGTGGCTGGCATCTTCAGAGGATCCTTAACTCAACACTCCGGTGATTCCAGCTGTGAAAGCCTTCACAATACAAAGTCTAAGCCTTCAGCTGGAAAAACGCAGCAAGTATCTAAAGCAGAGGAAACAATAAACTGGTAGCCTGAAAGGGAGTGTGGACCAGTCAGTCAAAATCCATTTCTTTGCATTAATCAAAAGTCATTACAAGTTCCTTCAGAAGAAAAGTAACAATCACTTACAGTAGCTAACTTCAATAAAACACTAACAACCTTACAAGGAGTAAAGTATGCAGCTGGCGATGACAAAGAACTATTTCTGGGGACACTTTGTCCCTGAAGGATTTTGAAATTTGATTTTACTATCTCTGCTTCAGGTATGCACAATTTGTTTCTCTAACCAGCAGCTACAAGTTGAGGGTGTGGTTGCCATCAAGTCACAGCTGATTCAGGGCAAATCCCATAGGTTTTCAAGGCAAGAAATGTTCAGAGTTCACCACTGCCTGTCTCTGGATAGTGCCCCTGGAATTCCTTGGTGGTCTCCCATCCAAGTACTAACCAGGGCCAACTCTTCTTAGCTTCCTAGATGTGATGGAATTGAGCTAGCCTAGGCCATCCAGGTCAGGACAGTTGTGACAGTATAAGAATAAGTAATGAACTGCTGACCCTCATCTCATATCAAGTCTTATAGTGTTTAACTTCCAAGAAGCACACCCAAGATCTCTTGAAATCCTTTAGAGGAGAGTGGGCTGCAGTTTTCTGACTGTACTCCTAGCCATGGGCAACATGGAGGGGGGGGGGGCAGGCAGGCTCAAATCCCAAGTGCAATTTCCGTGCGTCATGTGAGAGGTGCATTTGGCCTCCAGTTCCCTCCCTCCCCAGGAGCGAGGAGCTGGAGCATTGCACTCCCTTCCACCCCCTCCTCCCCTTGCGCCCCTAACCTTTGCCTCTCAGTCTCACCTACTCATGGCCAGCTCTCCCCTGGATTGGTGACCTGAGATGAGGGCAGAAGGCATGGCAGTGAGCCAGAGTGCTGCCACAGAGCTCAGCAGCCAGCTGGGGGATGGAGGCACGCACTTGCCTGTTTCACTCACCCGCTCCCTCTGCACTGCCTGCCTGCATCTGGTGCTGCTGTTGGCCCACCTGTCCCAATAAGGTGTTCTCAGGAGGGCAACCTACGGTTGTGCTGCATTTGTGTTTGCTTACCTGTCTCCCATCCATTTCTTATGGGGGGGGGGGGAGCAGAGGTGGGATACAGCAGGTTCTCACCAGTTCCCGAGAGTGGGTTACTAATTATTTGTGTGTGCCGGGAGGGGATTACTAATTGGGTCCGCTTTTCCGTTAGAAATTCCATTAGGTCCAAAAATCATAAAGTCCTGTTGTTTCCTATGTGGCTGGTTAGCGAAGGTAGAAAATGGGACAATTCTCCCTGTTGGGCTGTTTTAAAAACATATTTTAGAAATACGGTAAAGTTCCTTGTTTAAGGAAAGTATCCTTCTTTTGATTTCTAGAAACAAAATTAAGTATTTGAAAGTATTAAGTATTTGACAGGCAGTCAATTAGAGGAGAAGTAGTTTTTTCTGTTGGCAGTAGACGATAGGACTTGCTATAATGAGTTTAAATTATGGACAGAAAGATACCAGCTGGAAATTAGGAACTTTTTTTTACAGTAAGAGTTTTTTACAGTAACAGAGAAATTATTAATGCCCCGTCCCCGTCATGCCTGGCCACGCCCCCGTTGTGCCCTGCCCAGACTCATTGGCACTACGCCACTGTTTGAATCCCACCACCATGGGAACCTGTTACTAAAATTTTTGGATCCCACCACTGGGGGGGAGGGAATACTTTCTGCAGCATTGCCAAACAGCATGCCTGGGAGAAGCACCCCAAGAAAGGCAATTGGAGCATAGCTTTTATGTTGGGTGGGTGCTTAAGCATGAGAGCAAGTGAGGAGGGAGCAAGCTTTCTCACTCACTTTCCCCAGTGGCCCTGACCCAACTTACCAGGGAGATGGTCCTCTGGGGCTGCCTCCCTTGGCTGGGGCTGGCTCCAAGTCATGGAGATAGGCCAGTACACTGTGGTGTTGCAATTCAAGGAAAAGAGAAGAAGGGCACCATGAGGCAAGTGAGAGAGAGTCCCCCCAACCACCCTTCCCCAGTAGGTTCGCTTCTCATCACCTTTGTGCAGAGCCAGAAGGTCCCTGTAGCCAGATTTAGAGCCAGACTTGAACATGGTGCCTTTGGAGGCTGGATGGGGCTCAAGCAGCAGGTTCCAGAGGCACTTTTGGGAAGGAGAGGCCATAGAAGAAGGGGGAGGAGAAGTGGGGGGCTGTAGGTGAGATGTGGGGAGAGAAAGAGGAATCACACGTAGGAGGGAGGAGAAATGTGGGTGGGAGGGAAGATGAAATAGATGCAAAAAGAGGGAAATAAGTGGGGGTCTGAGGGTGAGATTTTGGTGGGAGGGTAGATTGGGCAAGTGTGGAGTGCCAAAGAAAGGGCTGAGAGAGATGGGAAAGGGGGGTGTCTGCCTCTTGCTGGAAGCAAATCCCTTAAGAGTTCTTCTTTGTCTTTAGCACAAGGCAAGGTACCTATGCACATAATCTACTCTACATCATCACTGCCCCAATCTACAAATGGGACAGTACATTAGATGACTACTCGATATGACCTCATACAGCTAATTCTTGTTTTCTTATACAGTCAACATCCGTCATTACTAGTTTGCTAACTCTTCTGTAAAATTGCTGATTCCCTTCCACAATTCCCATGTCCATCAACTATTATATCACCAAAACACTTCTAAGTTCAGCAGAAGATATATCTTTTCTTTTATTTAAAAAATGTACCTTTTGGAATCCACAAAGTTAAATGTAGCACAACGGGCTGAATATACAACTAATGTCTACGAGACTGCCAAACTGTTGTATGTGAGTATGTGTGTTTGTCTGCATATGAAATATCTGGAGGTCTCCTTTCTTTCTCTCCTTCCTTCTCTCTCTTGTTCTTTCTTTTCATCTCTCTCTTTCCTCCATTTCATCTTTCTTTTAATTTAATTTTATATATCATTTTTAATATCCTGCCCTTCCCTTTCAGCGCTTAAAGCAGCTTGCAACAATATTAAAACAATTCAAAACATTAAAACACGAAACATCTCATCAGTAAATACACTGTATCAAGAGGCAACACTTCAAGATAGTCCTAATTTAAAACTTTCACAAAGGTTGCTAACATAGCCACACTGACAATTTAGTAATCAAGAGGTGATAGACAGGGGAGGCTCCAGAACCGAAGCTGCCTCAACCATATGCCTGGTGGAACAACTCCATCTTAGATTCTGCAGGACCGTGGTTTCCTCAGCACAGGCTGTATGAGCGTCTGCCATAAGGACCCCCACTGCTGCATTCTGGATGAGCTGGAGATTCCATAGAAGACCCAGGGGTAGCCCTGCATAAAGCAAACTGCAGTAGTCTAACCTAGAGGTGACCGTTGCATAGATCACTGTGGCTAGATCAGATTGGGAAAGATAGGGCGCCAACTGCTTCACATGACATAGGTGGAAAAACGCCACCTGAGCAGTATGTGCTACCTGGGCCTTCACTGATAAGACGGCATCCAGGAGCATTCCAAAGTTCTTGATGGTCAATGCAGCCGTTAGCTGTACTATACCATCTCGGGTTGACCCATCTCAGGTCAGCAGCCAGGGGCGAATCTAGGCAAACTGGAGCCCGGGGACAAAATCTGAGTTTGGTGCCCTCCCACCCCCACCCCAGGTATGGACGACCACCCTCCCCCACAACGAACAAACAATGATTTTTTGCACCAGCTCACAAAACACCTCCCACCACCAGCAAAACATACATGGCTTTCTCCCCACCAACTATCTTTCCTAATTGTGTCCTCACACCAACCCTGTGAGGTAGGCTGCTAGCCTGAGAAACAGCTCCAAGCCAGTGCAAGGGGAATTAACTTTTAAGCATGTAAATCTCTCACAAGTCACCCCCCATCTAAAGGTTTACCAAGCAAACATCAGCATCATCTCTCACAAATCACCTCCTACCCCCAGCAAAACAGGCATGGCTCTCTCCCCACCACTTTCCTAATTGTGTCCTCACACCAACCCTGTGAGGTAGGCTGCTAGCCTGAGAAACAGCTCCAGCCAGTGCAAGGGGAATCTAACTTTTAAGCATGTAAATCTCTCACAAGTCACTCCCCATCCAGTTGGGTTACCAAGCAAACATCAAAGTAATCATCTCACAAATTACTCTCCTACTCCCCTAAAAGGAAACAGGCATGGCTCTCTCCCCACCACTTTCCTAATTCTGTGTCCTCACACCAAACCCTCCCTGTGAGGTAGGCTACAGGATTGAGAAACAGGCTCCAAGCCAGTGCAAGTGGGAATTAACTTTTAAGCATGTAAATCTCTCACAAGTCACACCCCATCTGAAGGTTTACCAAGCAAACATCAGCATCATCTCACAAGCAAATCACCTCCTACCTCCCAGCAAGCCAGGCAGCTTTGGCTCCCTCCCTCTACCTCACTTCTCTAATTGTGTCCTCACATCAACCCTGTGAGGTAGGCTGCTAGACTGAGAAACAGGCTCCAAGCCAGTGCAAGTGGGAATTAACTTTTAAGCATGTAAATCTCTCACAAGTCACACCCCATCTGAAGGTTTACCAAGCAAATGTCAGCATCATCTTCAGTTCTGCTGCTGCTTCTGGGCTCCCTGCTCAGCTTGCCTTTTAAGAACATAAGAACATAAGAACAAGCCAGCTGGATCAGACCAAAGTCCATCTAGTCCAGCTCTCTGCTACTCGCAGTGGCCCACCAGGTGCCTTTGGGAGATCACATGTAGGATGGGAACGCAATGGCCTTCTGTGGCTGTTGCTCCCGATCACCTGGTCTGTTAAGGCATTTGCAATCTCAGATCAAGGAGGATCAAGATTGGTAGCCATAAATCGACGTCTCCTCCATAAATCTGTCCAAGCCCCTTTTAAAGCTATCCAGGTTAGTGGCCATCACCACCTTCTGTGGCAGCATATTCCAAACACCAATCACACGTTGCGTGAAGAAGTGTTTCCTTTTATTAGTCCTAATTCTTCCCCCCAGCATTTTCAATGTATGCCCCCTGGTTCTAGTTTTGTGAGAAAGAGAGAAAAATTTCTCTCTGTCAACATTTTCTACCCCATGCATAATTTTGTAGACTTCAATCATATCCCCCCTCAGCCGCCTCCTCTCCAAACTAAAGAGTCCCAAATGCTGCAGCCTCTCCTCATAGGGAAGGTGCTCCAGTCCCTCAATCATCCTTGTTGCCCTTCTCTGCACTTTTTCTATCTCCTCAATATCCTGTGCCTGCCGGCGCCCGGCTGCCGGGGAGAAGGCTTCTGAGTAATACCACACTTAATTTAAGGCGAATAAGGCATGCTGGGTTAGAGGGAGGGGAGGCGGAGCTCCCCAGTCCTGCTCCTGGGAGCCCAGTGGGATTCTCCCCCACCTCGTGGACACTCCAGGCCACCGTACAGAGTGGGCGGGGCTACGACAGGCACTGGGAGCAGTCCGCTGCTTCAGTGCCTGCTTTCTAGGGCTTGCTCAATCCCTCCCTGTGTAGGAGGATGTTTTGGCGCCCCCCACGTGACCTCAATCGATGCGCCCGGGGACAAGGGGTACCCCATGTCCCTAGGCAGGAACGCCAGTATCAGCAGCTGGCACTTTCTAGTCAAACCTCTTGGATCCAGTTACATAACATCTGTCTTTGCTGGGTTCAGGTTCAAATTATTTCTCTTTCAACCATTTGTATATAGCTCACAGACAACCGGTCAGAAGTTCTGGGGTGGCATCTAGATAGCCGTTCATCAACAGGTATAACTGGATATCATCAGCATACTGATGACACCTCAGTCCAAACCTCTGGATTAACCTGGTGAGATGTAGCATAAAGATCTAAATAAAATCAGCAAGGAAAAAGCCCGAGAGACACCATTTATCTTTTCATTTATGTCTCTTTTTTATCTATCTCATTATCTCATTATCAACATCCCAGAACTTCCTCACCAGAGACTGTTGAGAAAACTCAGCAATGAAGGAATAAGAGGGGAAGTCCTCCTATGGATTAAAAACTGGTTGAGAAACAGGAAACAAAGAGTGGGTGTAAATGGGAAGTTCTCACAATGGAGAGATGTCGGGAGTGGTGTCCCCCAAGGATCCGTTTTGGGACCAGTGCTCTTTAACCTATTCATAAATGACCTGGAAGTAGGGGTGGGTAGCGTGGTGGCCAAGTTTGCAGATGATACCAAATTAGGTAGGGTGGTGAGAACCACAAAGGATTGCAAAGAGCTCCAAGCGGACCTTGATAAATTAGGTGAGTGGGCTCAGAAATGGCAAATGCAATTCAATGTAGCAAAATGTAAAGTGATGCACATAGGGGCAAAAAATCCAAACTTCACATACACGCTACAGGGGTCAGTGCTATCAGTCACAGACCAGGAAAGGGATTTAGGCGTCTTAGTTGATAGTTCCATGGGAATGTCAACTCAATGTATGGCAGCTGTGAAAAAGGCAAACTCTATGCTGGGGATAATCAGGAAAGGAATTGATAATAAAACTGCAAAGATTGTCATGCCCTTATATAAAGCAGTGGTGCGACCGCACTTGGAGTACTGTGTCCAGTTCTGGTCGCCGCATCTCAAAAAGGATATTGAGGAGATAGAAAAAGTGCAGAGAAGGGCAACAAGGATGATTGAGGGACTGGAGCACCTTCCCTATGAGGAGAGGCTGCAGCGTTTGGGACTCTTTAGTTTGGAGAGGAGGCGGCTGAGGGGGGATATGTTTGAAGTCTACAAAATTATGCATGGGGTAGAAAATGTGGACAGAGAGAAATTTTCCTCTCTTTCTCACAATACTAGAACCAGGGGGCATTCATTGAAAATGCTGGGGGGAAGAATTAGGACTAATATGTAGTCGACCCACGTGGTCAGCGTAAGAACGAGACGAGACGCGGAGATAACATCTGGTGGAGATCGCCAGCAGCGGGAGCCCGGAGGTCCGTTGGCTCCTAGCGAAGTCTCCCCGCAAGGCCGGTTCCTGGGTAACTCTGCATGTCAGCTCCCAACGGGGCGTGTAGGAGGGAGGACCGGGGGGAGTTCCGGGAGAGCTGAGGGCGGAGGTCGGGAGATCATCAAGATGCATGATCTCACCGGGCTACGTGCGGAGAGGAGCGTAAGCGTCTGAGCCGAATCCTCACCTGGGGGCAAGACCATTGTCCCTGCGCTCGCACTTGGGAGCCAGACAGTTCACAATCTCGTGACTCATAGGGGAATGAGGAGTGGGGAAAAGGAAGCGACCAGGAAGGTCGTGAGGTCCCATGGCGCCCCAACGTTTTACCACGGTGCTGCTGGGTCCGCAGTGCATTACTACACTAATAAAAGTGGCACACTTCTTCTACCTAACGTGTGATTGGTGTTTGGAATATGCTGCCACAGAAGGTGCATACTAATTAACCTGGATAGCTTTAAAAGGGGCTTGGACAGATTTATGGAGGAGAAGTCGATTTATGGCTACCAATCTTGATCCTCTTTGATCTGAGATTGCAAATGCCTTAACAGACCAGGTGATCGGGAGCAACAGCCGCAGAAGGCCATTGCGTTCACATCCTACATGTGAGCTCCCAAAGGCACCTGGTGGGCCACTGCGAGTAGCAGAGAGCTGGACTAGATGGACTTTGGTCTGATCCAGCTGGCTTGTTCTTATGTTCTTATGTTCTTATCTCTCTCCATCTTTTTTTTCTTTCTCCCTTTCCACTTTGCCCTTCCCTTTCTGGAGCTGCAAATCCTGCCTCTCTCAGAACATCATAATATCTCAGGAGTGCAAAGCAAAGTTTCTTCCTTCATGCACTATCTTAGCTTTCACTGGCTTTCCTGCCCAATAATGCGGAAGAATTATGAGAACTGGTTACTTTTCTTTGGGGCGGCAGGGGGGGGGGGACAGGGAGAAGAATTATGAGAGACAGTTGATCAATAATTGAACAGCTTCCTTGGAGTAGATAGGTCTACTATAGAGATGGTCTTGATTTTTATACCTATGCTGCATATGAATGGAGACACAAGTATGGAGATATTTCAGGGAACCTGGGGTATTGCTTTGATACAATTATCTAAATATGGGTGTCTGATGTTTGCGGGGCACACAGTTTTAGGTCTTTCCCTAGGTGCTAATTTCTGTAGCTAAGCCCCTGCCCCTAGCATGATGTGTGGCATCACAAGGGGTTCTAGGCATTCACCTCTCAATGCACATGAAGCCTCACTGCCACCTTTGAAAATATTGCTGTTTTGGGGTTGCTTGAGTTGTCAGGCCAGATTGGTTCAAGTTGAGGGACAGATAGGCCTCCCCCCACACTTCCTGACAAAGACCTTCCCCTCTCCCTCAGGAACACATACTTGATACTATCACCCAGCATCTCTTTTCCTGACTCTCAGGACTTCTAGGATCCAGGCCCCTCAGTTCCCACCTTATAGCAGTCCTGAGTTTAGAAGCAAAGTTACACCTTTTCCTCTGCTATGTCTCTTCCTCCCCTAGTCTGCTCTTTCTTGATATCGGAACAGTGACAAACAGTGGCTATTATTTCTTGAAAAGCAGTTTTTAGTCCTGTTAACACTACTTTCCTGGGACTGCTAAAGCTTTACAAAGGATCATTATTTAGCTGGCTGCTTAAAGTAAATGACATACAAGATCTCCCTCGGTTTGTCAGCTCTCTGGGCCTGTGGCAATGCTTCTTGCTCCAAACTAAACCAAACTGTGGAGGGGGGTGGGGCAAAGAGAAGAAAGAATCCTCTTTGATAAATAACCTTTCCATATTAAATGCACATCAATCTGACATAAACAATTAGCTGTCAGGTGCTTGGCTTTGCAAGCAGAGGCCAATTTTCAGATTAGTGCTAATTGTAGGGAGGGCTGACACATCAGCTCCGAGAGCCAGTAGAGAACAGAGCTGGTAGGAGCCGAGTACAATAGAGAGAGCAAGGGAAGGCTGAGGCTGCCTGTCTCCAGATTGCTGGCAGCTTGACTGTAGACTAAAGTAATGGAGCTGGCAGGGTGGAATCAATTACTGGCCAATGAAGATTTTCCCACAGGTCGGGGCTTGGGAAAAAAAGGACGTTCCTGCTGCCTAGACAGCTGGCATGGACTGTCCAGTGGGAAAGGAGCCTGCCGATCGAGAGTGAAGGATGAAGTTCAGTTCTCTGTGATAAAACTGGCAGGGGCGACCATAAATTATGAAAAAGGGTAATTCTCGGCGGAGGACGAGCTTGCATAATTCTGTTTTTTCTCTCCCCACCCCCACTCCAGACTGTTCACAGAGTTATACGCTGACTTGAGCAGGAAAATAAGACATGTCAGCAGAGAAGCCCTACATTTATCTCTCACAGTTCTCCTTAATAGGATACATCCCTGCATTGATTTGCAGAACCTTGAAGTCAACACTTGCAGCTACAAGACGGTAATGGAGTTTGGTTCCTTTTAGGGTGCTCTTGAGTAATAAAACTGCTTGTTGCTCTTCCACATAGCCATGTAGAGCCCTTTTAGACGTTTCATGACATTTGGGCTGTAGCTCTGCTTACATGAACCAACGGCCAATAAAATCCAGTAGACCATATAGATGCACAACTACATTCCAAAGTGCAGCCTTTGATTGCTCTAGATATTTACTTTTGTTTATTGTAACCTTTCTTTTGGCTCTTGAGGAAAAAAAAGAACTCTTTTTGAGTTTTATTTGATCTAGTGATAATTTTTTCTTAATCTGTACTGTCCTGAAATTTATTTATTTTTTAAAGATGTTTTTAATGCTGCCTCTCCAGAGAATCTTCTTGGGACATCAAGTACAGTAAAACATGACAAAATCATCAAACAACCTGAAAACAATAAACATTAATAACCATAAAAAATGAATAGCATCAAAAACAGTTTTACATTGCTACTGAGATATGCAAAACTTTCATCTGAACTTTAATTTTTATTAATAATTTTATAAGTGTTCCAGTTAAAAAACAATTATTCCACTTGTCCTTCCTAAGTTGTTTATTACTGGAACATTGAGTGGAAAAGAATAAGAATTAGCATGGTGTAGAGGTTAAAATTCTAGATGTGGGAGACTCAGGTTTGAATTCCACACTCGTGCCATGGAGTTTCACTGGGTAACCTTTGACTAGGCACCAGTCTCAGTCTAATCTACCTCATAGGGTTGTTGTAAACATAAGGTGGAGGAGAAGGAAATAGAGGAGAGCAGAATGTTGTAAAGTTCCTTTGGGTCCCCATGGGGGTGAAAGTATGAGAAGGGCCATATGTTGAAAAACCAGCCATAGAGTGTCTAGCCAGGTTTGTTTGTTTTTTACTCAATCTCACCTAATTCCCTCTTCTTATGACAGCCCCCGTTGCTGGTATCTTTTGCCTATGGCAGTCCCATGATCTCCATCATAGCCTTTATGCTTCCTCTCTTTCTCATCAGCAGAAAAATCATTTGATTTCAACCCATGATACCCTGCTAAGATTAGCTGGAATTGGGAATGAGAACTACTGGCACAATCAGTGTCTTCATAACAGTATATGATTGACAAATAAACTAAAAAGCATTATCAGGTAATAAAATGGCACTAGCTCAGAGGAAAAAAGAATTGCCTTCTGATTCTTGGCAACGGTTCTAATATGCTGTGACATTAACCTGAATAATTCATTGCTAGTACTTTAATATACATTACAGGACAACATGACCCTATTAGCATTTGGCATGCTTGTTGAAAGAGAAACTAAGTTCAGTTCAGAGAACAGTATTTATTTTAAAGGTACCCTGCCTTTCTATGTAGTTATGACCATAAATCAAAATAATAATGTACTGAAAACAGCAACAAAATACACAGTGGTGGGATCCAAACATTTTAGTAACAGGTTTCCATGGTGGTGGGATTCAAACTGTGGCGTAGCGCCAATGGGGCTGGGCGGGGCACAACGGGGGCATGGCCGGGCATTCCGGGGGCAGTCCACCTCCTGCTAGACTGCTTCAAGTTCTGTGCGCTACTGCTGAGAGGAGGGGCGTAACTAAGGCAAAAATCACGTGGCAAAATCACCAATTAGTAACCCCCTCTCGGCACACACAAATAATTAGTAACCTACTCTCGGGAACCTGTGAGAACCTGCTGGATCCCACCTCTGAAAATACACAAAAATACACAGAGGACACAATCAATGAAAATACTAGAGTAAAGCAAAAATTGGACACGCACCATTGGGGTCACATGGCGGTTAGGGTATATTTCATGCCTAACAAACACATGATATGTTGATGTCTTTCTATTGCAAGTGCTGGAGGGGGGCGGGGCGGGGAAGCATTATTGTGTTGAATTTAAGAACTGTCTAAATTCTTTAATTGTTTTCTAATGTTAGCATTTGTATAGTCTTCAGAGATCCTTGGAACCCCCCAATGGTTTAAGTTTGTCTCCCCCTCCCTTGTTTTTATGCACTTAGGAACATGACGAACAGTGCTGAGAAGTCTGAAGTCCAAACAATTGTTCACCAAGAGAAGCTGGTCTGGCAAGCCCTCTGCAAAACTTGCAGCCACAGGAGGCCGCAGATTCCATTGAAATTGTTTCCTATGGTTGGACTTTTTTTACTGCCTGGATACCCACCTGCTCCCACCCTGGGATGAAGATTCTCAGAGTTTGTTTTTAACTTAGTCTGACAGTGCCAAACAATGCTTTATGTATGTGTCACTGAAAAGAAGGGTTGGGTGTGTCTATCCTACTAATATGGAATTGTGATGGCAACAACCACAGCTATTGGCTCAATCAGTGTCTTCAGAGAGCTGTTTAACTGGCAAATAAAGGCTGGTCAGTGGGAAACAGAAGTGTCACTGTGCAAGTTTATTGACACCAAACTCTTCCTTCACCTGAGATACAAATTTAATCCTCAGAGTCGAACTTCTCTGTGATTTACCCCAGCTGTAGTTTTAAGAAATATAGCCAGACCAATTTAGTTGCATGATAATATGTGCTGAATAGACACATAAATGAAGACGAGAAGTAGTTTTTCTATGTGTCTTGATCATGGCTTGTGATATTTCCATTGACTTTGGTGGCTAAGTCATCTTGTAGAAGGCATCTGATGCAATAGCCTGTTTGACACTAAGCAGATCAGTGAGAAACTGATCAGTGAGAAACAGGCATGCCACTGTATTATTCCTGCAGAAAGGAACAGGGTTAAAAGTGGAACAATAAATATGATGAGCATATGACTACTGTATTGTATAGATGTGGTGAGTAAGTTCAGGTAGGACTGTGTGGTAGAATATACACTCAAATTTAATCCTATACATTGTCATGAAATAATTATTGAGTAGTGTACCCACCTAGGAAAATGTTTTGCCCTATCTAAGAATTGAACAACAACAACAAAAATCCTGGCTTTTAAATTACAAAATAACACTGTTATTTTCCACTGAGAAAAGTGGTGCATAAATGAAATGAAATAAAATAACAAAATGAATAAAACAAATAACAAAACAGTCACCAAAAATAGCCCAGACATAGAAAAACAAAGCATTGAAGCCATGAAAGCAAGAATATCCAAGAAATCTCTTCAGATAGGAATGATTTCAGAGCCACTGGGTGCCTGGGCCTGCTTAAGTGAGAATTGGCAGAAAGTCACAGCAAATAAAAATTAGCAAGTTCCACAGTTTCCCCATTCTTAGTGATAAGTCAATAGAGATAAGTGCATTCACTTAGTGACAAGTGAATTGAGAATGGGGGAAAGAGGAAATGCTGAGTTGGGTTCTAATGGAAAAAGAAACTGCTGTTTCATGGCAATTAATATCCCTTCATGTACTTTGCAGTATGATGTAACACAGATTTGAAAAGTCTCAAAAAAGCACATCCTGCAAGAACCTTTCAGGCAATCTTCTTTAAAAAGCAGCAATACAGATGTGACTTCTGGGAGTCCAGTAAATCTGACAGAGGGGGGTAGGGCAGGAGGCTATGACAACAATACAGTGGCTTAAAAGACATGTTTTCTCAAGGACATGAATTATTCCAGGATAATGCTTAGGAAACAATAGAAAATTTGCAGGCAGGAGAGAAACAATTCTGAGAATGAGAAATTGTGTGGCTTAAATGGGAACTTCCTGATCAGCTGGTAAACCGTACTTTTCTGAAAAGGAGCCACCCTACACATTGAGTTAGGATATTTTTTTCCTAACGATTTCTATTGTTGAAACAACTATCCTTGCTCCCTGTGGCAACAATGGTAAAACTAACATATGTAGGTCAAAAAGTTATTCTTAACGTTTGCTGTTCCCAGCTGAAGAGTTGCCTTCCCTTGCCCGAACGTGTGCGATCCGTAGAATGGCTCCTGAACAAACCCCACAGAAATCAGTGGGTTGTGCTTTCTTGAAACTTCTGTTTAGTGTAGTGGAATGTTGTCAATGATTTGGGAATAAACTGACTATAGCTATGTGGTTTATCTCCCTCTCCCTCCCTCAAAAAAACCCACATTTTTCAAAATGAGCCAATTTAACTTTCCTAAATGTTTCCTGTTCTAATAATATTTTCCCCTCTGAAATAAATAACATTGGACTGAGCTAACTCCCAAATGTGCACAGCTAGTATCACATCCTTAACGGCACTACGTATTTATAGGGTACTCCGGGAATTCAAAACACTTAAGCTTCACGTACACTGGCGTGGATTAAACAGAGCATTTCTGCCGAAAGAAGGACTGCCAGCCAGCCGAGTAATGGAACGGTCTTGGCTGCCTCTTCCTGCTGCAACCCCAGTTCCTCACTTAAGTGCCTTTGGGGCTGTAGCAGTAGTAGGAGGTCCAACTCTATGAATGGAAAACCTAATGTTTATGGAAATGTTTTGGTAGGTCCAAATCAATATTGTATTTGTTTTATTTGTTTACTTCATTTATACCCCACCTTTATCTCTAAAGGAGACCCAAAATGGCTTGCAACACTCTCCCCTTCTCCATTTAATCCCCACAACATCCCTGAGAGGGAAGTTAGGCTGAGGCTTTGCGACAGGGCCAAGGTCCTCAAGCATTTTCCAGATCCCAACATTCTAACCCACGGATGGCCAACCTATGACCATGCTGGCAGGGGCTGATGGGAATTGTTGTCCATGAACATCTGGAGCACCATAGGTTGGCCACCCCTACTCAAACCACTTCATCACAGTAGATCTTTCTTGCTGTGATCTTGCCATGAGTTTTAAAAAGGAGGCCGTTAGTAGAATCTTCCTTTGACTGGAAATGCGAAGGCTGTAACTGAGCATGCCTAAAACCATCTCCTACAATACAGATGAACTGCGGAAACAGTGGTATGCGATGGTAACAAACATGTCATTTTGAAGTTAGTTTTGCACTGTTGGTCAAAGTGCTGTGTAAATCCATATTCAATGTTTATTTTTGCTCCTTCAGATTTCTTTCTAAGTTTGTGACTTTTTCTCCCCCACGTTTTACTTGACCTTTGTAATTTATATATGTAGAATTCTTTTTCATCTTTTTAACTCTTTAGCAGCTTTGCCACTAATAAGGTGTCTATACCCAGATAGTGATTCAGCTATAGTAATTTCAGAATCTGCTGACAGGTTCTCTTCTCCTCTGGCAAAGGGTCTGTGTCAGAATGCACAATGTGCACTTTCCCCCCATAAAAAGTAAACAACTTGTGTTGATGTCTAGGGGAAAAGCTAAGGGGTCGTCAATCAAGGATACAATTGAGGGGAGGAGATCCAGATGTCAGTGTCTTGGGAAGGGGTATGACCTCAACTTTATCTGGTCTTCCCATTGGTAAAAGAACTATTGCTTTTTATGGGGGAAGGAATAGTGGATCAAAACTACAAAATGAGCTCTGTGGGAGGGGGAAGGAAAAGCCCATGTTTTTCTCCTTCTTTTCCCCAGGTTTCCTGTCACGCCCCAAGAAGAGAGGTGTGTGTGATTTCAGAGGAAAGAATAGGATGGACTGTGCTAGAATCCCATTGGCAAATGCTCTCAGGAGCTTTCTATTGTTTCAACACAATCTGAGTAGTTTAACTTCTCAGTGTAATGTGTCCTATGCATCCTGACACGCTATATTGTCTTCTTGACATCGGTTCTAACTGTAAGCAGTAAGAACTCCACAAGGACCTCCTAAGTGGAGGTAAGCACTGAGATAGATAGGGTGCTCTTCTTTTGTGAAGTCTGTGAGCCGCAACATCTCCCACTCATTTTGTTGTTCCAGTTGTGTATTCAGGGTGCCAGACCCAGGCCAGCTGCTGTCCTCATGCAATATGAGTCATGCCCACACAGAGTGCAGGAGCACTATATGTCTTTCTAGTCATGCTACAAGCCAGTTCAAAACTGAATTTTGTAACCAAGTCATCCTCTCACCATTAAAAATAAGTTTATCTTCTTAGTAGTTTTCTTGAGGTATGCTAAGAAGTTGTTCAGAGAGCTCCTAACCAAGGCCCCTTCTGCACATGCAGAATAATGCACTTTCAATCCACTTTTTCACAATTGTTTGCAAGTGGATTTTGCAATCCAAAGGGGGGAACCCAGCAACTCTACTCAGGATCCTACGATCTCATTATATTGCATGTGTACAGTAGAGTGTAGTTCATATGGACTGTTCTGGCTGGGTAATCCACAAGATTGACTTTCTGTGTGTCCAGGATGAAAAGAAACCCACTTTTTCTAAAGGTAACATGGGAGGGAAAGTGGCATGGTATAACGTGATCTTGGAAGTTATGCAGGGTCAAAGAAAGGAGATCACCAAGGAAGATTCTGCAGAGGAAGGTAATGGCGAGCCATTTCTGCTTCTCACTTGCCTTACTGGGGTCGCCATACATTGGGTGTGACCTGACAGCACTTTACACACCCCATGAAAACATGGGTGCCATTCATGCTGTGCTAATGCAGTGAAGTAATTTTGGTTGATACTCCACTCACGATTAGATGCGTGCTCGTCACACAAAATATCCAGGTTTCCAGCAGAACTCCCCACTACACTAGCACCGAAAACGCATTCACCTCATTTCTGTCGCTCCCCCGCCCCTGCTCAGCACGCGTCTTTTCAGAACCTGGAAGAAAGTAGACCTTTTTGAAAAACACGTGGTGAACAAGGAGCAGTGGGGAAGCTTGAGGGGTGATTCCGGATTCGAATTACCCACCCTTGCGAGTGATGTGGAGCCTTCCATCCAATCAGGAAGCAGTGGGCTGTGCGTGATGCACGTGCAGCCCCTTTAAAAAAATTTCCTGATGCCGAGATCTATGTTGATTCGAGGCAACGTGTAATAGTTTTGAGACAAGACTTAATTTGCATTTCCCCCAACCTTAAAACAGTGGTGTCTCTGTGGCATAATTGATTGAGCGCTCAGCTAATGGCCAAGAGGTTAGTGGTTTAAGCCCAGCCAGGGGCAAGGAAGCTGTTTTTATTTTATTTCATTTTATTTTAGCCCCTGAACCTGCTTGAGAAAGTCCAGTCCTTTGTGTGCCACACTCATGGAGCCTGGCATAAATGCTCACTCTTGGACATTACCTTTGCAGCAGTTATGGGGAGCAAGTGGGGGAGTGCGTTTTGTGTCTCACTTGCATTCAATTTAAAACGCTCCTGTGTATGGGTGTTTTAGAGATGTGGATCCGTTCCCGCATAGGGTCGTTCTGCGCATGCTCACGGAGACATGGATCTGTCCTTTTGAAAAATAAAAAAATTCCTGCCCCAGCACAACGCAGCAGCCAATCAGGACAGCTCCTGAGCAGATTGTGCGTTTGATCCGCTGACAGTGGGGACTGCTGCGTTTCTGGGGAGAAGGGGGCACAGGCTGCGGTGGGGACCATAAAACCATGTTCAAAAGGTCTCAAATCTACCCAAACTGGTGCGTATCTAGTTTAGTTTTTCAAGTGGGGAATCGACCTTTGTCTGAAATGTCAGTTTACCACTTGCAAGGAGGGATTTTTTTCCAGTGACAAAGAATATTCAAAGTATTATACCACCCCACCTGCAGTCTGGAGTGGTACAGACCAGAATCCTCAGATGTGTCATTTAAAAAATGAAATCCCAGTAACTAGCATCCTAGCATGACTCAAATTAATATTAATGACAACTAAGAAAAATTATATTTGGCTTTTTTGGTGTGTGTGTGGTGGGAAGGGGAGAATCCCCCATTAACCAATCCCCCATTAACCAAGTCCAGACCTGATACCACACCTTTTGCTTACAGTAATCACTTTGAAGTCACTTCAAAGAGTGTGCATGTAAAGACTGCAGATTCTTTCAATGCAGGGTGACCATTGACATTTTCATTGTTTAATGCTTTAAACATTATTTCTTATGACCAAATAAAAAGGGAAAGAATTTTCTTTCTTTTCTTTTTTGCATTGTTGTCACTGATCCTGTAGCTTAGCAAAGGCATCTGAGCAGAGTTTTGTGGATCTGCTTACCTGCCCAGGGGCATCTGTGGCAATTCCCTCACCATTATGATGGAAAATAAAAGCTATACCTGTAATCTCCAAACAACTTTATTCCTCTATGGCCCTTCAAAGACCAGGATCTCTTAAAAAGTCATTAACGACTTGGAGACATTTCGCTAAAATACCCCTACATCTTTCCAGATTTAAAAGGAAAGAGATGACTCTACAAGCTGAATAATAGCACTTAATGTGCACTACAATTTTTTTGGAAATGTCAGCACTAATAAAAGCATGGGAAACTTCAGGGGGTGAGGTAGAGGGAAGCAGAAGGAAGATGGAACCAAAGATTTTCTCATCAATAGGAAAATGAAATCAATAATTGAAAATGTTCCCACTGTGATTTAGATTGCAACAATATTGTGTCTGCTGCTTCATATCAACTACGACTACACCACTATTACATCAGTACTTGCTGCAACTGATATGCTGTGTATTCAAGGATGATGATATGTTTTCAAATATGAAGGGGTTGCACACCAAGTGATGGTAGTCACTTGCAGCTCCCAGTTGCAGTACTTCTGAGCTCCAAGTCTTTTGAATTCTGTTTCATACATGATATATTTCCCTTGCAAACACCAGGATAACTTGGGTGTAGAAATGGCAAATGTGATGGCTGCATGAAGCAAATTCTAATGTTGCATGCAAGCTTTATATAGCCTTGGATTACAAAAGGCTTGGACTCCATAGAACAGCAGCAGATCTGTCTGATTAAATCTGGAATTGTTCCAATCATATATTAGAGGGGAGGGCTGATTTTAAGAGAAACCATTTTGCAAAATTTTGTAATTTCTGAAACTTATTCTGGAATTTGTCTCTGATTATTGTAACTCAGTGGACAACTGGTACTGAGAATTTCCATAGACAATCTGTTGTTGGGAATAATTGGCTGTCCTTGTAACTATGTGAGTCACACTGGATCAGCTGATATGTACTCAACCATATTTAGACTAGCAAAAGGCCAGGGGTGAATTTAGGGATATTTTATGGGACATAGTGTAAAGTCATAAAAAGAACATTCAAGCTAAAATGAGGGAGTGGGGGAGAATATTGGAATAAAGTGTATGAAATCCGTGGTTGGTTCCTTCTTCTTGCTAGTTTTCTAGGTAAGTGGTGGTCTTGTTCTAGTTGTCTGAAACCAGATCTGCTCAACCAACTCGGAAAGGAGTTAAAACATGGGTTATAAATTTTAACCAGAGCTGAAGATCCACAGCAAACTGGGTCTGATCTCCTTTACATCTGTTTCAGGTTCTCAGCGTTATCTGGTTCAGCTGCCTTTTGTCTTTGTGGTGGCTCACAAATACCCTTAAACAAAAGTCCCTTTGCGGTTCCTGAGTGGCAGGTATAGGGTATCTATAGTAGGAGGACACAGAAGGAAAAGGAAGGCGGGAAGGGAAAGAGGGAGGGGTGGTGGTTCCTGTTAGAGTTATTGCTGCAGACAGCCCCCAAAGCCTGCCTGATTGACACTGTAAATCTATACAGAGAGGTTGTTTGAGGGGAGTCTGTCAGATTGACAGTGCAAATGTATAACACACACAGCCTGTGAGAGAGGAGTCTGCCGGCGGGTGGGAGAGCACTGGCTGAGTGTTGGTCACACGGAGATTGAATTACACTTGAATTAGATCAGAGCTGTGGGAAACAGCACCTCCTAAACACACACAGTCTCTGGGGGAGGGAGGAAGGGAGAAAGGGGTGGGGAGACGGAGGCGGGCAGCTGGGTTGAAGGACTCAGAAGAGCTCACAGAAGCCGGGAGCTAACTTAATTACTGAAGACCTCTCTCCATCATGCTTGCCAACCTTTCCTCTGCGACTGAAAGGCTCCTCGGTGGCAGGCCAGGGGCAGGCTAGGCAGCACTTCATACAAAACCTTTGTTTCCAAGCACACACACACACACAGAGGAGGGGAGAGAGAGGGAGTCTCCGCAGGAGTGAAAACATCATTAGAAACAGTATGGGAAAGACCTGCTGGGGCCTTTATGTCCCACAGCTGTAAAGGTCAGACTCCAAAGGGGATTTGGTGGCTTTAACGGCTACCTTTTAAGATCTAGTGTTTTATAGCATTTTGTTCAGATTGCTGCAGGAGAAAACCCTTCAATTCCTGTATGAGAATCGCCCTTCGAATCCTCTGGGGGTCTCTCCCCCACACAAGGTACCCCGATGAAACATCACAGGCTCAGATTACACACGCTTTATAGCTGGGATTGTGTGCAGGATGTATGAGTGTGTGTGTGTGGAGGGGGAACAGAAGAAAGCTGGATCCTTTTAAGCTCTATTAAGAGAGGGCAAAAAGTCAGTTGGCGTTGAAACGAGCTTGCCCAGCAGGGATGAGAGCAGTTCTTTCCAGGAGGCAGCAGGACAGCATTTGTTTCTTCTGCTGGCACAGAAACACTGGACTGTGAAGAAGTACACAATGTGTGGCATTCTCTGTGGTGATCACACCTCAGCTGCCTTGAAATGATCCTTTCTCTTTCAGCGAGACTCTGAGGAGCTGGGGTGGGGGGTGGGAGAGAAAAGCACCAGAGAAGGGAGGAAGGAAACAATCTCCCTCCAGCTCATTTTCCCTCCCCTTAATCTCCTGGGTTTGCACATGTCTTTGTGGGCAGGGATGAGAACCTGACCTCTAAACCCTTGTTAACAGAATATTGGGTTTGTTTTTATTATGCAACCCACTTTTAGGACAATCCTCCTTTATTTGACTTCCAGTTGCGATAGCTTGGCAGGAGCTCTCTCTCTCTCTTTCTCTCTCTGTCTGCTTAAAGATTCACTTGTACAGTAGGTTAGCCCACTGTATCAGGTGTGATCCATCTTGAGTTAGACTTAGCCAAGGCATTTAAACTAACATAAACATTGTTTGGTTTCTAAAATAATAGGAGCCATGACTCAGGGGCGCTCTTGGATGTCAGTTTCCCCTCATCTTTGCTGCTGCTGGTTTCCTCAAAGGTGAAAGGTAGACAATTGCGCATTTATTCAAAGGCAATGTCATTGCTCCTAATCCCTAGTTAGTATTTCCCAAATATGGGAAATATGAATTATGGGGCTCAAATTAAGTCATGATCTAAATTAAGGAGTTTAAAGAAGTTTTTGAACAATAGGAAAACATTCAACAGTTGCAACTATGGTGAGGACAGATGGTGGTTTAGATTCAACCAGGTACCAGTACTTCCTCCAATGGAATGGCATTTCACTTTGCAGAAGCGCGGGCATGATTTCTGCTGATTCTCCTCTCCCACTGTAGATCCGCCCGTTTTACTTCCTGTGCTCCTGAGTTCTTCTGATACCAAGGAACAAAATTTCAGGGGGCTCAGTGAGCTACAGCAGAAGCGGGAAGCAGGATAGAACCAGTTTGTGAAGTCCACAGATGGATGACTTTCCAGATTGTATAACTTATGCTGGTTTTGCACTTGTCTGTTGAAGGAACAAAGTAAGCTGGATGTGGCAACTGAATGTGGTAAATGGAATGTGACTCCATTCTCTAAACAAGAGCTATGTAAATATTTCTCAAGTCTGTTCTGAAGTGCTTACAAATAAAGACAAACTTTAAAAAAATGTTATAGAGAAAGAGTTCTTCAGTCATTCCAGAGCCATCATATCACTTTTAGAAATGCTGGATGGCCCCATTAACTGAATCAGGTTTTATTTTTAAAAAAACATTCGCATTAATGAATATATGCTAAGAATAAATTATTGACACCTCTCACAGCCCCTTCCAGGTGGTTTGATCCATTAGCGTATATCTGGTTATAAATCAGGCTTATAAATGGATAGTGACAGACTTTTATCACTATTTTATTAAAACATTTATGCCCTGCTAGGTAAAAATAAACAAAATGCAAAACCAGCCTACTGCCCTACAAATTGATAGATAATATAACAGTTGGGGTGAGGAGCAGATACTTATCTGAGCATAGCCAAAGCAGAAGTAAACTTATGGCGGAGTCCTTTGCTTTTAGCAAATTAATACTAAAAGGTATCGTTGGGGTTAGTAAATCGATTTTGGAGAAATGCAGAATTTTTTAGGTGTGTGGAATTGTAGAAAACATGAATGGGGTTATGATTCCCTCCTGAGCTGACCTCAATCTGTGGCTATTCCACCTAAGACCAGCTGTTGTTGGGTTCCTCTTCCAGAACTGTCTTCTCATTGGCCATTCTGCCTGGTCACTGTGAAAAACATTGTGTACCATTATATAAAAACAATTGACTGTGATTATTTTCCTTGTCCGTCTCCATTTCTCTTTCCATTCTCTTTATATTAGGTTGTAAGGGTTGTAACAATCACTCTAAGACTGTAATTCAGTAAGTGAGACCATCAATATTCTGGTGGCCCTAATCCATTTAGAATCTGAGGCTAGTGTTCTCCTGTTCAGAACAGGAGTGGATGGTCTCTTATCTCTTATTTTCCTAAAGACAAAGAAGGGCTATGGCTTGGTGGAAGAGCCTCTGCTTTGCTTGCAGAAGATCCAAGGTTCTATTCCCAGTGTCTCCAGTCAAAGGATCAGGTAGTAGAAGAAATGAAAGATCTCTACCTGAGACCCTGGAGAAGTATTGCTAGTTTGAGTAGATAGCACTTTTAAAACTGTCCTCCCACCCTTCCCATTATCTTTGCCTAAGAGCCAGGGGAATTCTGATGCCCTCTCCTTACTTCAGTAGCTACCACTGCTCAAGCTATAGTATACACTTCCTATGTGCAGAATGAGGCACTACGTACATATATGTACTGCTTCACACATACCCTCCTCCCTGGCAGCTGAATATCTGTAGCCCAGTTAGGAGTTTCTGCTCCAAACATGGAATGAGCAGTCAAGAACTCTGGGTGAGAGTTTTGACTACAGTCCAAGATCTTCAAAAGGAAATTATCTTTTATTTACCAAAATATAGTCTCAATTCACAAGAACACAAGAGCTTTGGACAATTGTATTAAAACACTACAGGGTGTTGGAAAACTAATAAAGCTTATAAGGCCTATTAAGTTGTGCAGTCACTGGTGTCATCTTGGCATTCCCTTACCTGGACTAGACACAATCCTACTAGAATCTTGAAAAATAAAAGCTGGTCAAGACAGATATCACTTGATTGCTCCCTGTTCCGTGTGCCTTGGTTTGTGAGCTTCCAAGAGGGAATCCAAACCTTCTAGCCCTTCTAGCCTCAGCTGGGATGGTTTCACTTTGACCTATCATGAAGTTTAGCATGGGTCCCAATGTGTACCTTTTCTCCAGTCAAATTAAGTTGCATATTCCAAACTTTTTGTGCCAAACTCAGAATATCTGAAATGTCATCTATAATGACTGTTCCAGGCAGGCCAACAAATGGACATCTCCATACTGTTAGTCTCCAAAAAGGACATTAATCTCTTCTCATGCTACAATCTGAGAAGTTTGTGAATTCATGCCCAATGAAAGAATGTTTTTAATTCACCTCTTTATCATAATAGTACTGACATTGATGGACCAGTCATCTGATATGGTATAAGGCAGCTTCATGTATCTGTGTAATTTTTTTGTCAGTCTGGTAGTGAAGCTCTGAGGATATTTGGAGTTCTAGTACCATTGTTTATCCTCTGAGAGCAGATGAGAGTAAGTTACTTATAACATTATTTATTTCCTTCTGGTGAAGAAAGGGGTCTATCCTTTTGAACGTTTATTTTTGACATTTACAGGTTTGGGCTTGAGAAAGGTTTTCCAAAATAATAACCTTTCTGGAGGTTAGGTGATCTCCACTTGCACTCTGTAGTGGTAAAATCTATTTTACCACCTAACCATCTCATTCCAACCTCCTTCTGCTCCATGGATACACAGACTAGTCCTTCCTCTACAGCCTCACTTTAAGTCTACATAACATGGCATCTCTGTTTTCACTTACAAATTGTCCGCTTGAGTCCCAACAGAGTGCTCATGCAAGGTACAGCTTGTGGCCAAAAAAGCACAATACACCACAGGAAAAGTACAACTAGCCGAATTTCCATGGTTACTCAGGCCACAGAATTCCCCAGTATATCTAGCACTTGGAGGTCAGAGGGATTGGGTGGCACACAGCTCAGATGATTTGGGCCTGAGCAATGTTTAAATCAGAGATGGAATTCAACCCTTTAATGTAAGCAACAACAGAGGCACTGAAATCAGCATGCGAGGGAGATTATCTAGCCCGTGTTATAATGTTGCAAGGTCAGTCACTTATTTCCTTTGCAAGCAGAAAAAAGATACTCCTGAAATGGAGCTGCGTGTGTTGCCTTCAGTCAGAACAGCACACAGCACCTTGTGAGCACTTGTCTGTGGAAACTGGCAAAGCTGATGACATAGGAAACTATGAGGTCCTACAGCTGCTTGCCTGCTTCAGATCATGTATCTTTTTTAGAAAACCAGGACCAGGTGTCAGAGAGTGGGAGAAGGGAGAGTCTGTGTGAGCAACCAGTGGAAATGAGCTCTAAGCAAGAATGTTAACAAAAAAAGAAGAAAAGAAAAGGAGCATAGTGTGTATGTGTGGGAGGGAGGATGTCTGCAGATCTTACCACTTTGGATTTGGGAAAACTTGCCATTCAGTTTCCTCCACTAACTCTTTCACTGGCTGCCCACAGGAGTTTCCCACAACTTTGGTGGATTTGGGAGAGGAAGAGGAATGCCATGGGAGTTTGTATTGCTGTAGTGTACACCTACTTTATGTGCCAATCTGATAGAGTTTGAAACATTGAAATCACAACAATATAAGCAACATGAGAGGGAAGAAGGAAGAAGGGAACACTTAGCAAATAATAATTATTTGAGGACACAGATGTTATATCAGATGTCAGTTTAGGCCTGTTGGCATGCACATAAGTTTTGCTTTGTCTGACATTTTAGGTAAAGGACCAGCAAAAATAGAAAGGCTGCTGTGAGTATTCCACAATAGACTTGTAGTATTAACACAATAGTGATATGCCTTCTTCTGATAATTTTGAAAGTTGGCAAAAAAACAAACCCACCTGGGGTGGTGGGGGCAGAGGGAGCATGATGGCTGGCTTGAGGTGAAATGAAGCTAGATGTAGGCAGGGAGGTATGGAAACCTCTTACTTTATTCTTCACACTTTCCCCATATTCTCTTTCCGGAAAGATCATACCAAAGAAGGTTTTGGGATACCCATAACAGATGCAGGGAAAATCAAGATGATCAGCAGAAACCTGGTAAGCCAAAATAAAATCCACTGTGATGGGGAAAAATTCAGAAAAAGCGCTTCAAGCAAAACCAACGATCATGGCAGTAAACTAGATGGTCAGTCTGGTCTGGTGTAGAAGAAGGTTCCACTGCATAATGGTTGCCCTCTTTCAGTTTCAGAACTAATTCTTTTGTGTGTGTGTGTGTCCTTTTAGGTAATTTGACACAGCAGTTTATCAGAGACTTCTTATATCAGTTCATCTCCATGCCAGGGAAAGCTTTCTATGTGCTAGGCTGCTATTAAAGGCAGAGAAGCAGGGCCTTTTAGAAAGGTCACAAGTTACCCCAGTAACCATGAGCCTGGAGTGTCTCGAAATTATGTCACAAATCAATAATAAGAAATACACCAGCTTAATATTTCACTTCAGCCAAAGATGTGGGCTAAGAAATTTGATTCCTGAAGTATTCTAATTGTGATAAAGATATAGGAGTCAGTTATATTTGCTGCCCAAATCTGCCTCCTGAGGTGGACACCTTAAAGATAATGTCAGCCCTGTTTAGCCACAGCAAATGGTTTTCAAAAGAGTTAATCAGTGGAAAGAATGTTAACAATGGTCAAGTTTCATGACAAGACAAGTTATCCATTTTGACTCATCACCCCCTGAAATATGAAGTTGCATTAGATGATGTATTTGAGAGTGTTCTATTGATTCAAATAAGTGGAGTCCAACCTAGTTCATACAGAAAGGAGAATGAGGTGGCAATGAGGGGACCTTATGGGGTAGAATGGACACCACCACTTGAAACTGCAGATGGAGGATCAAATTCTGGTGGATCAAATTTTGGAAGGCTGCTTTATGATATTTGCTCACTTTTATGCAAAGAAACTGTGCTTCAGGCAGGCAGAGCGTGGAATGCTGTGAAGGCGTGGTCAGGTCCAGCCTTGCAGGACAGACCAGGCGGCAGACAAGAGCGTCGTCAGAAGACAGTCCAATGGGTCAAGGCAGGTGGCAGACGAAGGTGTAGTCACAAGTCAGTTCAACAAGCTCACAGGACAGGAGATCAGATAAACAGGCTGGGAATCGGCAGTAAACCAGGCACACAAAGGCAACAGGAAACATGCACCCAGGCAGAAGCAAGCTCACAGCAAGGCTTATATAGAGAGCCTTGTCCATGGGGTTGGGAGTTAATCCTCATAAGATTCAGACACTTCTATCTTCCCGTATCTTACTGTAATACGAGCACTCCTCCTTTGCTCCTGCAACAGCTGCCTCTGCTTCTGCCTCCTGTGCACAGCTGACTCATTACTGGGTTCCTTAGGAGGATCTGCAGGCTCCTCCATCTATATGTCATCAGGTAGGGAAGGGCTGGAAGTTGGCTCTACTGCCTGGTCTTCCCCAGGAGTAGCCAATTCTGGCTGCACTGTGTTGTCAGGTTCTGCATCAGAGTCCTCTGTATCCTGGGAAGTTTTATCCATCTTTTCCAATCCTGCTTTGCTGCAGTGTCTTGGGAAAGAATGCAGGATGAATGCTGTGTGGATGGGGAAAATGTAGATTCTCCTAGTCCTGCTCATATCAACACCAGACTCCTTTGTGACACACAAGAGTTCCATGCTACAGAAGGCTCTGTAGAAACAGTACCTGGAAGTACGAACTTAGAACATTATGGCCCCAGCCTTTTTTTGTGTTAACTGTTTTTATGCCTTCATGTTGGTATTTTATTGTATGGACAGTTCTTAGACAATGACTTGCATTGTTACCTAATTTCTTAGCAATGTAACCATGAGGAGGGGAAACTGGAATTCTGGCTTGAGAAGGGGAAAAAATTAAACATCTCTCTCTACTGTATGGAGCAGGTTGCGAAAGAACAAACGGTGGCAGCTGCTGGAAGCTGCTCAGAAGTTTGGAATGTTAGAAGCAAGTCCAGCTGGGACGGATTAGGGAAATGTGTGGAGGTGAGGCAGTCAAAGGTGCACCGTAAATTCATTTTATTACTCATATGGTTGGTTGCTCCACGACTTACTGTACTCTCCTTATTCATTTAGCAGACAGAGCCCTGAGAAGCTGTGAAGCCTAGTCTCTGCCTCTTTGACCTCAGGTTATCTATCAGATTCCTGAGACTTTAACTCTTGTGTGACGGGCAGGAAGTCAACAGGTGATGTTTACCCCATGACTTCTGCATGCTGGGAAATGCCTAGCCAACTGAATTTGGTTTGTGATGCAGTTGTTGAAAACAAAGGAGACCAATCCCTTAGAAAACCAACTTCAGAGGGCAGCCATGTTGGTCTGCAAACGAAGAGCTAGATTCAATTCCAGATTCAATTCTTAGTCCAATAAGAGGTTTGGAGTATGAGCTTTTGAGCTCCATTTTCAAGGAGCTTTGACTCTTGAAAGCTTTTACCCTGAAAATCTTGTTTGTCTCTAAATTCTACATGAGTCAAATGTAAAGAAATAGGCAAACAATCTGACTTGTGAACACTCAGTAGAGTACTGAATGGGGTAGGCCAAGAAGTGTGTGTGGGGGGGTTGCGGTTGGGGGTTGGCAATCAACAGCATTTTTAATACTCAAGAATCTTTCCAACCTATTTGTTTAACTATGTTTGTGACAAGTCTTAAAGGACCAACAATGCAGTTCTAAGCAGAGATACCACCTTTCTATGCCTGTTAACTGAAATTAATTTAGAAGAGTATGACTCTGTTTGGGACTACACTGCAAGGCTGGCAGAAAGACAAGTCAGAATCCTGCCAGAGTGAAGCATGTTTCAGTCCAATTGATTTAAGCGAATGAAAGTTAATGTGGCTAACTTGCTACCAGTGAAACTAAATGGCCTTAAATCTGTTTCACTTTGGCTGGATGATTCCCACTATATATTTTAAGGGCTGCCACAGGAGATGAGCACTAATCTCAGTATTCTGACACCATAAAAGAATGTGGGTAGCTCTGCAAAAAGGAGCACCCACACTTGAGTTTGCTTCTTTACTTTTAATTAGGCAAGGTTGACTTTTCAGAAGTGGAAGGGGAGGGGAAAGAGCACTTCTAAGAACTAAATACAAAATGAAATGTCTGCCAGGGGCTTAAACGGTCTTATGCAAAGGGCCATAGCTAAGTGATAGAGCATAGGCTTGTATGCCAAAGGTCTCAAGTGAATTCTCCTGGCATCCCCCTTTGAATGATCTCTGAGCAGGGCTTGGAAAGACTTGAGTCTTTGCAGAATCACAGTAAAGCATATTGGCATTGAAAGTCCAAAGGGTTGATTTTGTATACAAGGCAACAATCTAGCTTTGCTAGTGCGGTTTTAATTTTTTTTAAAAAAAATGTCTTCATGAATGCTTCACATTTTAGAGATATCAGGACTAGAAACTGACTGTTCCTGTAGTGGAATTCTAGAGTTACTCTAGTTTAACTTCGTTGAAATCATGGGCTTAGACTGGAGCATCATTGAATAGGGTTACCCTGTTAGACAAGAAAATATTTTTAAAATGTAAAAAAAGTAAGATGATGATGATAATGAAATTTACGATAATAAAAATGAGGCAAAGCTTTTTAAAGGAACTAAATATTCCACTGGTGTGAATTTTGGTTCTCACAGGTGTCATTGATGCAGTAGCTGTGAAAGAACTTATGGGCTTAAGAGAGTTGGATGCATGACAGCTGCAATCCTTAGGGGAAAAACCAGAGGCGTATCTCCAAGGGGACGGTATAAGAGTTTGTCCAACTGGATTTATCCTAATCAGCTAAGGTG
This sequence comes from Sphaerodactylus townsendi, assembly GCF_021028975.2. NCBI lineage: Eukaryota > Metazoa > Chordata > Lepidosauria > Squamata > Sphaerodactylidae > Sphaerodactylus > Sphaerodactylus townsendi. Next base: position 94,472,857 of record NC_059433.1, read on the forward strand.
ACAGAACCAACCTTGGTTGGGATGAGAATATGCAAGGCTTATACAATTTTGGTGTACAAATTCCCAAAGGGAGAGTTCCACATAATTTGAATGCTTGCATATTTGTTCACTAGTATAATCCAGTCCATGAGAAGGTAGTTAAGACATTTCTTATGATGCTAAATGATCTTCTAACTACAAAGTATATGACCCTTAAAATCTTTCTATTTTTGGTAACCATGTGGATTTTTCTAATCAGATTTGAGAGAGAATTGGTTTCAATTACAGGCTTTACTAAAACAATGTTGGGTCATGACTATTATCTGATTTTAAATCACCTCCAAACTCAACTATCTTTCTGTCTGGATGTTTCAGCCTACTGCTGTGCAATCCTCTGATGCACTGTTTAGAATTTGAACCTGCCATTGATGACATGTTGCAGCTTAAGCAGCAAAGGCCATTTTAGGTCTGTGTTTACATTTCAAATTGTGCAGAACAAGTAATTATTTAGTAAGAATCTTTCAGTGTTGACGTGCTTTGCCTTCTTGATTCTGGACCAAGTGGGCCTCTGCTAGAATCAGTGCATCTTCTGGTCATTCTTATACCCGAACCAGATTGGTGTACTGTAATAGGCTTTACAATCCAGACATTATCTTCTGGGTGCATTACCCCATTCTGGATGCTCCTCAGTGTCTTGCATGCTATGTTCTCTAGTAGAACTACAGTTTCCACCATGATACTGCCTACAGTAAAAGAAAAGTTCCTTGGTCCACCTAAGCGTAGGCTTCCATACACATAGACTAGATCAGCAGCATACCCTGGCCTACCTCGGAAGAAGAGTTTTGATTTGTCCTCTTCTGTAAGGAGTCCCAAAGTAGCTTACAAACTCCTTCCCTACCTCTCCCCACAACAGACACCTTGTGAAGTAGGTGGGGCTGAGAGAGTTCTGAGTGGACTGTGATTAGCCCAAGGTCACCCAGCAAGCTTCATGTGCAGGAGTGGGGAAACCAATCCAGTTAACCAAATTAGAGTAGGGAATCAAACCCAGTTTTCCAGATTAGAGTCTTATCTACCCTTAACCACTATACCATTCTCACAGAGTTGTTGTAAGGATTAAATGAAGTAGCAGTCATGTGCAGCAGTATAATATAACAATGTTTTACATGGCCACCTTGTAGTCCTCTTGGGTCACAATGACTTGTCCTGAACATGTCTGTAATATGGATTATCTAAACTGTTTGAAGTGAAATGCAACTGTCCTGAATTAGAAATATAACTGCATCAGGTTCTTATTAACCTATGCGGCAACAGTGATTTCCCTCAGTGATATGGAAACAATTAAGCTAGTTGCTACTGGTTTTAGCCTGAGGTAAATGCTTTGTTTGGCTCCTCATGCCCTCATACAACTGCTCAAATGTCCGAACAGGCATTTATCTCCCCATCCCCCCGCCCCCGCCCCCCCCCCCCGGTTCAGCTTCTTGTATTTGAAACACTCTGGAACTACTTATTAGACCACACAAATTGTAATTGTTTCCCAAATAGCTAGATAAATACTCCTGATCAGTACCAAACTCAATTAAGAATGCTATGAATGGAGGTCCACATAAACCCAGAGACCACCAAAACCATACAAACAAACAAAAGAAATACAATATTTTTCATCATATGGAATATAATAAACTAATAATAGGAGGATTGCAGAAACAAGTTTCTACCTGTCTGCTGTAGGTTATGGCAGAGAAGACTGATGACAGAATGCATTCCTTTTACTTCTTTATTAATTGACACATTATCCAATTTCCAGTACCACAGATTCTCTGTGTTTTCTTTGAAAGTATAAAAGTAGTAGGTGAACTAGCTTTAGTATGCATGGCCTGGCTTGGTTGCATCTTATGGCTATAACAGGACATAAGCTTGGTGTCCAGGAATCAGCATAATGTGGTATCATTCCAGATGCTGTTTTTCTTACTGAGGTATTTTTAGCAGAATTTGTTTGGCATTTGATTTATTTCTGAATAAATGTCACATGCGATTTGTTATGATTGCCAACTCTTGGAAATTCCTGGAAATGTACAGGCAGTGTCTGGTGAGGGTGGAGTTGGGGGGGGGGAAGTGACCTCAGTGGGATATAATGCCATACAGCCCACCTGGAGTTGCCAAGTTCTCCCTGGCATTGGCTGACGATGAAGGAGTAGAGTTGCCATATCCAGGTTGAGGAATTCACAGAGATTTGGGGATGTTACCTGGGGAGGTCAGGGACCTCTGTGGGGTCCAATGCCATATAATCCGCTAACTAAAGCATCCCTTTCCTGCTAGGGAACTGATCTCTGCAGTCTGGAGATTTATTTAGTTATTTATTGTTAGTTTTATATACCGCCCTCCCCCGAAGGACTCTGGGCGGTGTAATTCTGAGGGATCCGCATGTGGAGATAAAAGACCATGTGGCAGCATGGCAAATTTCTTCTACTGATGCTTGTCTGTCTAGGACAGCGTTGGTGGCCATGCTACTTACTGAATGCATCATTATGCCACTTAGTACGTGTAGACTGCTGGATTGACATGAATTATGCATAATTATATTGTGTAGCTAATGGTTGTCCTGGACATCTTTTTGCCTCTATTAGGTGCTGTGATGGAGATGAACAGGGAGTCTGATGTCCTTATTGAAGATGTGTGTTTAATGTATATCCTTAGGGCCCTGTGCAGATCTAGGGTGTGCTGGGATTTTTCCTTAGGGGGTTCTGGATTGGGTCAGAGGGAGGGAAGGATGATTTCTCATTCCCTGTGGAATCTGGAGTTCACCTTTGGCATGAAGGTCCGGTCTACTCTTAGGACTACTTTATCCTTGTGAAAAACACATAGCCTCTATCTGGCCAAAATGGCTCCCAACTCTGATACCCTCCTGGCTGAAGTGACCACTGGCAGAAGGAGTACCATCATCCTTAGCCACTTCAGAGGGACTTGTCTTAAGGGCCTGGATGGAGCTTTTGTTAGTGCTGACAGGACCACGCATAGCCTCCAGGATGGATCAGCATGTCCCACCTGGAGGCTGGCTAAGTCTACTCTCCAAAGATTTCATGTGCTCCTGGGGAACGGATTTCTATAAGCTAGAGTTCAGTTGTAAGTCTTGGAGAAGTCCAGGTTTCACTTTAATGTACACAAATTACATGTGTAATTTGAACTTTTTGTCCTGATTTCTGTTTCCTGTACTAATGCTCAGAGGTTCAAAAATCCTGGCATTTGTTTTTGTCTCTTCTTTACCACCATCTTTTTTTTAAAAAAGTGTTTAAACTTGTTTTAAAGGATACTTGCTACCATTCTTCAGTAATAAAAGTCTTTCTCTAAATGCTTCTTTTTTACTTTGAACATACTTGCCTAATTTACAGCCTCAGAAAAATATCTTTCAATGTCTCCCTCTTTAGAATGTGCACATGCCAACATATATATGCGAACACCCAGGAACTGCCCAATTAAAAAGAGCTGCATTGTGTGCTGTAAACAAATTACTGCACAGTAGAAATCTTAAAAAGTGCTCTGCAAGGGGATGAAGCTCAAAAAATGACTTCTGAAAATAAGAGTTTTTAAAGAATTGCTTTAAGGGCCCATTTGGTCTAAAAAATGAAAAATTATATAGTCCATAATGAAGGAAACTCTGTGTTACTCTGTTCATTGGAGATGGCTATAATTTTTTTACATTTCCAGTCTCTGGCATATGAAAGGATTTCATATAGTAGAACTGGAAAAAGTTTTGCAAGAGTTCTCAGTTCTACCATTCACTAAACTTCTTATGTCCTTATATTCTTGGAGAAAATTCTTGGGGGACAGGTCCATTGACAGATACTTTGATGAATGAGCTAAAGAGAACCTTCACACCCAGTGGCAGTGAACCTTTGAATACCAGTGTTAGGAGGCAACAGCAGGGGGAAGCTAATGTTAGGGGGCTTGGCCTTCAGGGAAACAGGTGAATCAATGAATGAAACTGGATAATTGAGTAGATGGTCCTGTCAGGAGGTGCAGGTACTTTATTTACAATCTGGGACAAAAATGACCCACTATAGAGTTGGATGGTTATCCAGCTAAGTGGCCATATTCTGACCAATCTTGAATGTCATTGACCATTTAGCTGGGGGCCAACAATGCAAAAGTCACCCGGCTGATTGAGATAGAGTTCTCACCTGCCAGGAGCAGGACAGTTATATGGTTAAAACAAGGGAGGATAGGGTTAATTTAGGAAGGATGGAATTGTATTTTGGAGGGAAGACTGGGAAACTCGGGAGAGACCCATCCAGAGGTGGGATCCAGCAGGTTCTCACAGGTTCCCGAGAGTAGGTTACTAATTATTTGTGTGTGCTGAGAGGGGGTTACTAATTGGTGATTTTGCCATGTGATTTTTGCCTTAGTTACGCCCCTCCTCTCAGCAGTAGCGCGCAGAACTTGAAGCAGTCTAGCAGGAGGTGCACCGGCGTGCGTGGCAGCCTGCACCTACGCGGCATTCGCTTCTCTGCCCAAGGACCCGAGGCGCATGCCGCCGCATCCTTGCCACAGCCCCGCCTGCGAATGCCCTCGCTCTCGAACACATGGAATGCCGCTGCCACACCTCCCCAAGCAGTGCCCCACTCCAGCCCCACATTGGCGCTTACATGCCATTAAGTTTGGAGGAATCCCACCACCATGGGAACCTGTTACTAAAATTTTTGGATCCCACCACTGGACCCATCCCTTCTTTAGGATGGCTTTTCAAATAAGGTGATGAGGGAATGGGGCTAGGGGAGAGAGGGTGGAAAAGGGAAGCTTACAATTACCACTCCTCTCCATCTGAGGCCAGAGGGGGGTGCCTCTAACAATCCAAACTGTGGTCCACAAGGACCAAAGTTGAGAATCTGCCATCAACTCTTTCCCTGCTTTTTGCAAAGCTTGCGCATCAAACAGGAATCCATTATGTGGTTTGCAGAATTTCCTTAGGTTTCATTGACCAGAATGTCTCTCATCTTTTTTTTATGTTGCTCACACATAAATGAAAGTAGATTAATCTGGGACTACATTTATGCAGTTAATGAAAGAGCTTTGCCTCTTCCATGAATAAGTTCAGAAGAACACCCATTATTCAAATCACCAAGTCATTCCCATTAGCTTAATCCATCTCCTCTTATGTAGCATATGTCAATGCATCTCTGTGTTATGAGCTCAATTGTTTATTCTGATTTCTGATTAAGTACCCTAGGAAATTCAGATGAATGAGGTTTAATGTTTGGAGGCTTTGCTATCTTCCCATTAGCACAGTGGCTTAGTATCACATCAGAAGCCTGTCTTTGTGAGAAAGACAGGAAACCAAGGGTTGGACAATGATACTATTAGTACGCCTGATGCTGGATCAGCTGGTACTGACCCCAAACCCAACAAAACAGCCATAGCATGCATGAGTGTCTACATTGAGTTACTTGGATGTGTGAAACCACCACAAATCAAACATCAGGGAAGTCTTTTCATATCATTTGGTGTCACTACAAAACTGAGCACTAAGACATAGTATGGAGTCTAAGCATGAGTGAATCAGTTTAAGACTGCAAAAAAGATAGGCAAAAGAAAGTGAAAGACTTTGTCATCAGCTATGCTAGTCACAAATATATCCAGAGGTGGGATTCAGGGGGTTCCGAAGGTTCTGTAGAACCTTTTGTTAAAATTTAAAATATCACTTAAAACAAAAGCAAAACCCCAGAACACAATCCACATAATACTCTTTACTAAGACCAACTAAATGACCCATGGATGGTAAAGACATTACTTATTTAGATATTTATGCCTTCACTTTATCTCCAGCAGGTAACTAAAGCAGCTTACAATATTGTTCTCCACTCCTTCATTTACCATTACACCAGAGGTGGAGCTAGGGCAGGGGTAGGGAATCTGCGGCTCTCCAGATGTTCAGGAACTACAGTTCCCATCAGCCCCTACCAGCATGGTCAATTGGCCATGCTGGTAGGGGCTGATGGGAATTGTAGTTCCTGAACATCTGGAGAGCCGCAGGTTCCCTACCCCTGAGCTAGGGGAAACTCCACTCGGGGGGCGTGTTCGCCCTGCGCCCCTGCCACGGCCTGGCCACACTTCTGCCGTGGCTCTAACTGGGGTGTTGTGCCCCACCCGGCTGGCGCTATGCCTCTGCATCACACCCATCTGTCATGTGGAATAGGTTAGTACAAGAGTGTGCAAACGGCACACGGTCATCCAGCAGGCTTCCATGTCTGAACTGTGGATTTAGTCTGACAAATCCGAGCTCAACACTCTCACCACTATCCCATTTTGGCTCTCAGTTATTGCTATTGGTTCGGATGGAATTGATGGTGTGAACTCTGATTCACAGAAGCTTATGATAGGATTATTTTTTTAATACATCTTTAAGATGCCACTGGTCTTCCATTGGATTAACGGGAAGCCACATCTTGTCTCTTACTGCAATATGTTGGCAAACACAGACCCTCTCAGATCAGTTTCAGGAGGGTGGCCATGTTGGTCTGCAGTAGAAGAGCTAGATTTGAGTTTAGTAGCATTTTAGAGACCCACAAGATTTTGACAGTCAAACCGCCCTTTCATCAGATATGGCCAGGCATGGCATCTGACAAAGGGAGCTTTAACGCTTGAAAGCTCATGCTCCAAAGATCTTGTGGGTCTCTGCAGTGCTACTGGACTTGAACCTAACCTTTGATGCTTTCAAATAATGTATTTCCAGGTCTATTGTACAAAGAACACTTCAAGGTACTTGGGCCACATCTGTTTCATATAAAGTAGTTGCCACATACCCCCAAACCCTCAAGACAGGCTGTGCTATAAATCCAATGAAATAAATACGTGTGGTCATAATCCTCAGTTTACAGACTAAGGAAATGAGACTGAGATGCATTTACTAAAGATGCTCTCCCAATAAGACTCCAACTGGGCTGCAATGTGATTCAGGTTCTCCCAGCTGAGCACTCTTACCGTTAGACCATATCAGCAGCCTGTGTTGGCAAATGGCTTCCAGTTTAAACAGCTGCTCTAAGTAACGACTATTGTATATTTGGAGTGCACTGTACTTCATTCCAGACTGCAAAGACAATTTGACTGGGGGACAAATTCTACTCCAGTACATTCTAGTTAATGTTTTCTATTTGCTGCAGAAGAAGTGCCGTTCCATTGGCTGATCAGGGGGGGAAAGTAAGTAACCATAGTAACCATGAGTTTCTAGGACTCGGTATGACAGGTTGACGGGATTACTCTTCAAAGCAGTTGCTCCTTTGAGAAAAGAGGGTCCAAGAAAAGAAAGATTTTCAGTTAATTTGACACACCCACCAGAACAAAGGTCAACAGTAGTAGGTTTCCTGTGCAGGAAACTCAAACAGCAACCCCCCTTCCAATATTATTTTCACTCTCTTCATACAACAAGGAGGAAGAAACAGGAATCAATACGAAATATATTTTAAGAAAATCATCCCCAACTGCTACAAGAAAAGAGTTGGTGATTGTTATGTTTACTTGCTTTCCACTCTTAACTCTTAACTCTTTTTCTTTTTTTCTGTATTTCTTTAGTTGGTAAGAATTAAAAATTATGTTTTAAAAGAAGAAAAGAGCTGATGTCTTCATACTGAGTCTGATGTTAGGTTTGTTGCCCCGTAGGAGACTTACTTCTTCTTGAAGGCTTCGTGATGCATGCCAGAGCAGAGGGCTAAAAATGGGGAAAGAAGGAGGCATGGCTTGGTCCCCACTGGGGCTCAGACAGTTCTTAGCTGCAGAGGGTTATGCCAGTGAAAGAAACAGACTGGCCTTGATCATCAGTCTTGCTTAGTTCCAAAATCAAGATCAGAAAACAGAGAGGATCTTAGCAAAACAGCTGGCTGCACCAGTGAAATCTTTGCCAAACTCTTTCCTTCTGGTTCTGGAGGTTTTCCTGTCTGTGTGGCCGTGGTCTGGTGGATTTTGTTCCTAACGTTTTGCCTGCATCTGTGGCTGGCATCTTCAGAGGTGTATCACAGAGAAAAGTCTGTTTCTCACTGTTTCAATAAGAAAGAAGAGACTTTGAAGATTAGCAGGGCCTGGCTCCCAGTACTTAAAAATGTACTGATAACCCCACCCGCAATACAATGCACTCAACCACACCTTTGCATAGCAAGTCCTACCTAAACAGTTAATGATTGGTTCCCCACCCTGGCACATGGACAATATACCACACGAAACTTTCCCTTCTCACTTAGACACAGTGAGAAACAGACTTTTCTCTATGATACACTTCTGAAGATACCAGCCACAGATGCAGGTGAAATGTTAGGAACAAAATCCACCAGACCACGGCCACCGGGAAACCCTCCAGAACCAGTTGAATCCGGCCGTGAAAGCCCTCTTTCCTTCTGCTTATTCAGGAGAGGGAAAGAAAAAAAAGGGTAGTTGATACACAGGTATCCAGGTTACAATCTGGCAATATGAGTATTCCAGGGAGGGAAGGCAGCATGGTATGGCTCGATCTCATCAGATTTTGAAAGCTAAGCAGGGCTGTATTTCCATGGGAGATCACAGAGGAAGTCTATGCAGAGGGAGACAGTGGCTAACCACCTCTGCTTTTCATTTGCCTTGAAAGCCCCTTGTTGGAGTCACCATGAGTCATTTGTGACTTGATGGCACTGATGTACCTAGTATCCCAGGGGAGCTGGTCTCCAGGGTCCAAGAAATTATTCTCTTTAGCAGCCTGTCTGATTCATCTGTGAGTACTTATGAAGGGATACCTCAATGTCAGCTGTGCCTATACATTCCTTTTGAAGAGCCTAGAACAGTGGTGGTGAACCTATGGCACGGGTGCCAGAGGTGGCACTCAGAGCCCTCTCTGTGGGCACGTGCAAACAGAGTGCCCCCCCCCCCACATCTAGGTTGGCAATGGGGCTTGCTTCTGAGCAAACCCTTCTAGGGTCATGATTCACCCATTGGAAGAGTTGCATGGTTGCTTCAAAGCAAAGCAGCCAACTACCACCAAGCTTACTCCAGAGTAACGTACACCTCGGAGCCAACCATTTTTTAAAAACTAAAACCTCAGTATTCAAGTTAAATTGCCACATTGGCACTTTGCGATAAATAAGTGGGTTTTGGGTTGCAATTTGGGCACTTGGTCTCAAAAAGGTTCGCTATCACTGGCCTAGAAAGACCCTAAAAGAATCTCAGAGGTCTCTTAGGTATCAAAACCCCTCATCATAGAAAGTAGATGCATTTATTATAAAATTGTTATATCCTATTTTCGTATACATGCAGTAAGCAATATTCACACAAGTTCAAATTTTAATCGTTTCACTCAAAGATAGCTCCTACTTGGCAGAGGAAAATTTTGTGTCACCATCAGGGCTGATTTAATTTGAAATATTCAACTTGTTTGTTACAAATATGTTTTGTTCTTTCTCTGAAGAGCAGGGGGAGGGGGAACGGATGAACTTACAGAGGAATCCTGAATGGTCTTTCATCCAGGTCCAATCAGTTTAATGTCACATTTGGAATGGATGATGATCCTTCTGGGGTTGGAGTCTTGAGCAGGCTCAGAGGCACTTGCGTTTAGCTCACTCTAACTGAATGTGAATGAGCATGGTTGGTTGTTGTTCTCCATGAAACCCGTTGCAGATATGTAGACAGTTTACTCTACGTGATGAAATAATTACTGCACTGTGCATTTGTTTTAATTAGGATAGCAGGAGTATGTCTATGAGCTTCACCCTCTGCAAATGTTCAACACAGGGTCTGTACATAGACTAAAAGACCAGGTTCCTACAAAACTTTTCTGCTGATGGAAAGATTTCCATTCACGAAAGCACAATTTCCTCATTTCCCTGCTTCTGCCAAAGACCTCTGACCCTCCTCCTGCACTGATCCTGGGGAAATGAGCAAAAATCCTCTTTTTGTCAATGGAAAATTTTTGCAGGATATGAACTTCTTATGTATAAAGGCTTCATCTGCCCAATTGTATTGTTTGCTATCACACACACAGAGCTGATGGGCTTGTGGCAAATGTTGTATAAGGTATATCTAATGTGTATATATTGTAGAATTATATTGTGTATATACAGATGCGTATGGGGGGGGGGGGGAAGGCACCCGGAGACAGCTCCTTCTCCAGGTTCAGCCCCCTCAGGCCAGCTTTTGAAAGTATATATTATGCTCAGTGTGCAAGAAGTCAGTACTTGTGAGCACAATCTCTATAAGTGCACTGTTTACACCAAAGTAACAGCTACACCAGGGTTAGGCAATCCCAGCTTACATGTCGAGCAAAGGCATGCCAGCTTGATTTGCTTGGCACACAGAGTCCATTCCCTGCCCAAGCATTCCAGGCAAACCTCTGGGGTGCCAACAGCACAGGAGAAGTCAATGGATCTGGCTCATGCCTGTCACTGTTTCCTGGATCTTTGCACCTGCCTGCTGGTTCAAAGGCAAACCTGTAAGCTGCTGGCAGTACCTCTGTGGCTCTGCTGACTCCCAGTGCGTCTGGCCAATTACAACCATAATTGCTTCCCCCCCACACATTCACAACACCCAATTTTCACAGGGAGCAGTTACCTTTCTTTTGGCATTAGGATCCAAAAAAGTGTTCCAAGTCTTCATTCTTGCATATAGACTGCCAAAAGAAAGGTAGCAGCGACTTGTGAGAGCCTGTGTGGTACAGAGGTTTCAGCATCAGACTAGGATGAGAAGGTCCATAGGCTGGAGACCTCTGGTTTAAAAGAATGGGAAGAAATACATAGGATGTAAATCATCATCTGATGGTGTTCTTAAGTGGCAAGCAGGTAGGGATATAAACACATCATAAATTGAACAGCAGCAGCAGGGGTCACAGCCATAATTTGAAGTCCTATTCTATCATGCAGTGCGGTACAGTGGTTAGAATGCTGTACTGGGGACCCCTGGTTCAAACCCCCCCGCCCCGTATGATGGTTGGTCCCGGGACAGTCATTCTTTTCCCGTTTAACCTGTTCGCGGGTTTGTATAGTTTCAACGGCTTTTGTAAACGAGCGCAATACCAATGTTTTAATATTAAATAGCACACATAGACGCCTCAAGTCAGGCCTTAAAGATTAAAAAATGGCAGGCAAATCCAAGTCTTGCCCGCCGCAGGCAGGCAGGTGGCAAAGAGGTGCGATGCTTGGGGGCCGACAGTGACGAAGCGCCAAGAACGAAGCCTCCCTCTCCCCAAAGCTGTGGGATCCGGGCGGCTGCCCATAGCCAGGAGCGATCGCAGCTTGCCAAGCTATCTCTCAGCTCCGCTCAGCCGGGGAAGCAGGCTCCGAGCCGCAGCCCCACCAGGCGCTTTGTGGTGCCGGTGCTAGCGCGCTGGGAAGCCGGCGCAGAAACAGCCGCTGGCCCGAGCGCCATCGCCGCTCCACCCCGCGCCCGGGAGAGGTTCACACGCGGCAGCCGCCGCTCATGCAGCCGCCGCTCAGCGCCGCCGCCGCCACCCGCCCCGCTTGGCCGCCAGCCGGGCACCGAGCAACTTTCCCACGGCCGCCCGGCCACACGTGTGGCTCCGCAGGCTCCCCGCTGGCCGCGAGCCCAGCCAATGGCGCGCGCACTGGGAGAGAGAAAGGAACGAGGGGTGGAGCGTCGAGCCCCCAGTGTTTCCACTTTGAGAGTCTGCAGCCAATCGGGAGCAGCGGGAAGAAAGGGCGTGTCAATGAGAAGTCTCTTGGCCGGCGGCTATTGGTCAGCCGCGGCCCGTGTTCCGCCAACCAGAGGTGTTTGGGCAGCAAAGGGCTATGCCGTGTTGTATGTGGCCGGGAGCGCCTGGCGCGCCTCCCTGCCCCTCCCCCGGCTAAGAGGCGAAGCGTGGGAACGGGATGGGGGAGACGCAGCCAGAGGGCGAGTGGCGGCGGCGCGAGCACTGAGCTGGCACCGGGGAATCGCCACCCACCCACCCAGGCAGCGAGCGAGCTGAGCCTTCCTTTGCCATTCCTGCCAGCAGCAGCAGCAACATGAAGCGTGCACACCCGGACTACAGCTCCTCCGACAGCGAGGAGCTGGATGAGCCCATCGAAGTGGAGAAGGAAAGTGCGGACGAGAATGGGTGAGAGCGCTGGGGAGTAGAGGCACATCGCCTGTGGCTGGCGGGGCGGTGGGTTCGCCTGAGCGGGGCGGGATTTTTGTCCGATAGTGTTCCTAAGTCAGGTGCGATGCGACACCCCTGGTTGACGGTCTGAGGATCCTCTAGCGGTAATGGAACAAAAGACTATGATCCTGGAGGTTCGTAACTTGGAACCCCCCCCCCCCCCCCCCGCGCGCTCGGTGACATTTACTTCTGAGCAAATGTGGTTTAGGACAGTCCAACAGAATTCCACTAACTCTGAGACTGTCTGGAGTCTACAGGCGTGCTGCTTCCGGATCCCAAAACAAAACACAGTCAACATAATTAAAACCTTTTCTTAGCACCAATCAAAATTATACAAACCTGTCTCTAGGGAATAAGTCCCGTTGAACTCCGAGGACTGATTTCCGAGGCAGCGTGTTAATGACTTAAGATCAAAGGTTAGGCAGGTCAACCAGGAGTGGTACAGTCCAATATAAGCTTACTTGAAAGAAACTCTCATGGACAAAGTAGGACTTATGTATGAATAAACATGTATATGGTTGTCCTATTAGAAAGCTTCCTTTTCCTCTGTAATTTGAAGACTGTGAACTCCAATTGAATGTGGTTGCTGAATGATAAAAGAAAGGCACTCTGCATGTGCTCAAGATACTAAGCCTGGTTGCTGCATTTGTTTCTAAAAGCTGAGACTTGCACACTGTTACTTTGGAGCAAGACCAAGGAAGGCATGAGCTGGGCCTTGGCACTCAAAAGAAAATGGAAAAAGAGTATAAACTAAGTGCCCTCTAAGTTTGGTACCAGTACACCTGGAAATAACCAGGAGCTGAAGCATTTATTCGCAGTGTCTTTCCTTGCCTACATATTTCTAGCTATTCATAGTTAAACTTTTATCTCCCCCCCCCCCCGCCTTCCTGTCCAGATTGGCATTAACTCCTTCTTGCTTTCTTGCTGATTTCAGAAACTTGAGTTCAGCTCCAGGTTCAATGTCACCAACCACCACTTCCCAGATCCTGGCAAGGAAAAGACGCAGAGGAGTAAGTCTCTTGTTCCTGATTTGTCTCTGCTCAGAACTCCTTCCATCTCAGAGTGCCCCCCCTCAAAATATTGCTCTTGTGCTTTCAGATAATTGAGAAGCGTCGTCGTGATCGAATCAACAACAGCCTATCAGAGCTGAGGAGGCTGGTGCCCAGTGCCTTTGAGAAGCAGGTAATTTGTTGGAAGCTTGAAGCATGACCAAAACCCATTCAACTAAGCCAGAAATGTGCTTTTCCTTGACTACTTTTTTCCTGGCTATCGTCTGGCAACCTTGTTTGCTGATAATTGTCTCCTCTTTCATAGGGATCTGCCAAACTGGAAAAAGCTGAAATTCTGCAGATGACTGTGGATCATTTGAAAATGTTGCACACTGCAGGAGGCAAAGGTAAATATCCTTCATTTGCACAGTTCATAATCCTTCAATATCCTTCATTTGCACAGTTCATATACCAATCAGTTCAATATCCTTCATTTGCACAGTTCATATACCAATCAATTCAATATCCTTCATTTGCACAGTTCATATACCAATCAGTTCAATATCCTTCATTTGCACAGTTCATATACCAATCAGTTGAGTCTTTGCTTCTCAGCAATGGGAAATTATAGCTAACTTGGGGAGACAGCCAGAAGCCTGCTGAATTTTAACCTTTTACTGCCATTTGGCCTTAACTTGTTAGTGTTTACACAGAAGTAAGTTCCACATACTCATTGGCACCTGGTTCCAGGTAAATGTGCTGAAGCTTGCTTTCTTTAGGGTGCAAATCCACGGTTGGCTAAACAGCCTTATTAACTTTAAATAATATTGCTTCTTAATAGATCAACTTTGGCATCAGCATTGTGGGCTTTGGTTAATATAACAACCGTGTTAAATTAATAATAATAATTGTATGCCATGGCAGTAGGAGAACAGACGCTGATATGAACATTGGTTGTTTCTTTGGTTTAATATTCTATTTACTGATGCATGCTTCTTGTAAGCGATTTACTGATTCTCAGCAACGTCAAATCATAGGTTGCAATACATAACCTATTAACTACAAAGTAGTCCCATTAAAAATCAGTGATGCTGCCTAAAATAGCTGGATTGTAGCCAAAAGGTAGTCTTTCTGTTGAGGCTAATGCTGCTGTTCACCGAATGACTTTGTCATAGTTTCTCAGAATAGGCTTGTTTGTTTGAAACCGCTTTCATGGTTGTGGATGTGCATATCTCATGAATGTGCATTTGGCATCCCAGTTGCAGAATTAGTAGGGCCAGGCAGGGATCAGAGTGGTGCTGCTGTGTTCGGACTTGATCCTACCCTTATCAGTGCAGAGTTACTCCGGTCTAATCTCATTGATTCTAATAGGCTTCAGTTGGTGTCATTCTGAGTAGGATTGACTGCAAGGGATTAAGCTACCAAACAGGAAGTTCCTATTTTGAATATAATCTCTGTCATGAATTTAGTGGGCCTTCCTTGGCATGTGCCCCATGTGTAATTTAGAATTGATAACCCTGACCAGCCTTTTGAGTTTAATTGGAAGGGCAGTAAATGAAAACAATGTATGTGAAGAAGACTGAACTTTAGATGCATGCTGAGTATTATTATTAGTAAAGTATCACTGTGCTGGCCCCAACTTAATGGGCACAAGGATAATGTATCTGAAGGGCATTTCCCCTGAGAGTTCAAAAGCTTCACACACATTTTTCACAGGTTTCCTAGCCACAGGCCTGAAAAGCACCCTGTTGGTATTACTGACTTAGTACAGTCTGTGGGGTGAAAAGGCTGAGAGAGAATTACCTGACCAGTAAGTTTTCATTACTGTACTGAGATTTAAACTGGGATTTTCCACATGGGCTGTTTTAGAATCTTCAGTGATGTAGGAATACAAAGAGAGACCCTTCTATAGAACAATGGGGTTAAGATTCGAAGGGTAAAAGGATTTGTGTTATTAACAATATTCTCTATGTTCACTCTTCCCCCAGGCACTTCTGTTGATTTGGAGTGTAGGTTAATGTGAGGGACATGAGCCAAGGTGGAGTTAAGGGAGTTCAAGCCAGTTTATTTCAATGTAAAGTTTTCAAATGAATACTTGTATAATTTATCTGAAATAAACAGAAATAGTAGTGTAGAACATGTGTGTACTTCTGTATCTGCCATTCACATATCTAGAATCTGAATAGTCATGGCTAATGATACCTATCATTTTATTTATTTATTATTTAGTTTTATTCCTTGCCCTTTATTACAGTCTCATTGGGTTTTAGATGTGCTTCTTGGTGAGGGAAAATGAGAGTTACTTCTTAAGAAAATGTGCTGGGGAAGCTTTGTTGTGGTAGATGATCTACAACTGAAAAGAGGTCCTATCCTCACACAATACTTTTTGTTTCTTTCTCCTAGGCTATTTTGATGCCCATGCTCTTGCTATGGACTATCGGAGTCTAGGCTTTCGAGAGTGCTTGGCTGAAGTAGCCCGCTACCTTAGCATTATTGAGGGTCTGGACTCTTCTGATCCGCTTCGTGTGCGCCTTGTGTCTCACCTGAATAATTATGCCTCTCAACGGGAAGTAGCAAGCAGTTCGCACACTGCGCTTGGACACATTCCTTGGGGCAATGCCTTTGGACATCACCCGCATATCTCCCATCAATTACTACTGCCTCAGAATGGGCACACTGCTACTAACGGTGCAACGACATCCACGGAAGCCCATCACCAGAGCAGAATCTCTGCTCCTCATGCTGAATCATCTTCACTGAGAGTGCCCCCTAATGGCAGCATTGGACCAGTGCTTCCTGTAGTCACCTCAGCTTCTAAACTCTCTCCTCCCTTGCTGTCTTCCATGGCCTCCTTGTCTGCATTCCCCTTTTCCTTCAGTTCATTCCACCTGTTGTCTCCCAATGCCCTCAGTTCGTCTACACCAGCGACGTCAGCCAGCCTTGGCAAACCCTACAGACCATGGGGAACTGAAATTGGTGCTTTTTAAGAACTAGCAAAGGGCAGAGAAGAGTGTAAATATCCAGCTGAGCTGGGGAGTTTCCAACTTCTGTTTTAAAACTTTTTAATAGGTTGAGATAAAAGGTACAGTTTCAGTTTTAACAAAGCTTATACAAAAAGAGTGCCCCCCTGCTTAAATTCTGTACTAGAAACCTTTTAAAAATAATTGATGAAAGTTTATTCAAATCTTTAAATCACTCTAGATGTTACTTTTAAAATAGAATTGTGCTGAATATTTCATTTATTTCTGAAGGTTTTTTTAATAATTCCATTTTTTTCTGAGAACACTGGATTGCTTTATTTTTTAAAGTAGATTTTTTTAGGAACTTGTAACTTTCTCTAGCTTTTCAAAATCACTTTTTTGCAGCCTTAAAACACTTTTTGTTCTGTTTGTATGTGATGTTGAAATGTTCTGCAAGGAGAAAATCATTTATAAACTTATGTTGTGACTCTTTTATATTTCTGAGCAAAAGCGTTGACAAATCAGATGGACCAAAAAGAAACTTGTGACTGCTGCACCTGGTCAGTCTGCCTTATGGGTTGGTTTCGCTCCCCAAGAGGGATATCCCATAACTTAAAAAACAAGTGTCAAATGTTGATTCTTCTCCCCCACTCCAGCAAGTATTCACAAGAAAGGTTACAGACTAAATGCCCTTATGTGCTCCTTTGGACTTTGTGTGCCTTTTTTAAAAAATTAGAGCTTTTGTGTGGATTAAGTTAGGTTTTAGGTTGAAAAGTGCACGTTGCCTGCGTTATTTCTGTTTTATAGAGGCCGCTCCTTTGGACTAGGTGTTGCATACATCATCATTTGAATTTGCTGTAGGAAAGATTGTGAGGTTTCAACCCAAACAGAGTTACACACTTCTAAGTCCATTGAAGTCAGTGTGCCTGGACTAGAGATGCCAGGCCTCTTGGCATCCAAGCTCATTGGCAGCTGTTGCTTCAGGCACTGGCAGGAGGAAATGGCGAGGGGAGAGAGTGTTTGTGTGCCAGCACACTTATTCCACTTCACGTAAAAATTGCAAGGGGTATGGTAGACCTTTTGTAAATGCTAAAACATCTAAGTCTGTCACTTTCCCCCCCCTGCCTTTGTGCCAATGCTGTCACACCACAATCCTTTCCCCATTTCTTCCCGGGATTCACTGCCTGTGGTCAGGCAGCCCTAGTTCAGAAGGATGTGCTGTACTGTTTTCTGCTTTATGAGTGAACCTGAGCCTCGTCAGTATTCTTCAGATTGTCGCCTGGTCATCCTATTGTTAGAAACGTTATCTTCTAGTAGGCTGCAAGGCCATGATGGTGTAGTGACTACAGAATCTGGTCACTAACAGAATTTGATGGTGGCCGTCAGAGCAAGCTTCATCATTGCAGGAAAAAATGGAAAAGTGAGCTAGGAGAAACTAAAGGGCTTCCAGCAGCTGAATGCAATTGGAATAATCTCTTAACTCTACCCAGCTCATCCCATTCATATTTCTTGGCCCAACACATCTGTTACCCTATAATGTTCTATGGCTTACATATCGTTTCTCTAGTGCTTTTTAAAGTAATAGCACAGGGCAGAGAGAAGTATAACTATCTAGCTGAGCTGGGGAGCTTCCTGAAAGAAAGAAAAAACCTGTAAAGGAAGAAGTGGCTAATTTTGTGTTCAAAAATAAAACCAAAATAATGAATCAGTCATTTCAACATATTGTTACTGGCCTAAATCTGTGCATTATTTCTCTTTTGTAATACCTGTTACATCACAGACTTTGGGGTTTAGTAGGGCAGAATTCTGACACACCCACTGATAGATGGGCATATATCCGTTTACAGACACAGATGAGACCTATGTTAATGACTAGTTTCACAGAAGTAGCTGTGTCAAACTGTTGCAGTCAATGCAACAGAGAGTCTTGGGGGTACTTTAAGGCTAATTGAAAATGTGGGCTCAATATAGCATGGAAATGGCCAGATCAGTATGGAGAGTCTCTCCTGGCAGGTTACTGTATGCTGTTCTTGTTGCTCAGTTGACAATCTGTTGGGAATGGGTCGCTGAATTTCTGATTAGATTGCTTTCTTTTTTGATGAGATCTTGTTCCATTTGTGATCTCGAATCGTAATGCCACTTTTTGGGATTGCAAGGTCTCCCAGCCTTATTTTGGATTACCCCATCCTTGCGCTCTTTTTCTATTTGAACCCATACATATATTTCTGCCAAGTAACTGATGGCTGTACTTAATCCATTCGAAGAAATGGGCTTTGACATCTGAAATCTTATGCCACAATGTATTTAGTACACTTAGAATGCCCCAGGCTTATTTTAGTACACATACCTATCATGCAGATAGTACTTACTGACACTTTCACTTTATTCAGAGTAACATGGAGGGGATTCCTCAGATTGAAAAGGTCTATTTTGTGTATATTTTGGGTTGATCTCTTAAGACTCATCTCTGCAAAGGTTGTTTCACAATAGCCACACTGAAGTGGCTTCCGCCAAATTGGACTTCTGTATTTGTGTTGTGCCTAAATAAATGAATAAGAGCAACAAATGTTGCATGGCAGATCTCTCTAGTTTGGCAGAAGGGAAAAGTTATGCTTTCAAAAGGTTATGCTCTAGACTATCAGATTTTTGTGTGTGTATTGCCTTAAATGTAACGCTTTTCAGTAAATGTATCTTGCTATGTTTTACTGTGTTTTTTCCCAGATTGTTTTTTGAAGTGTATCTTGTAAAGCCATATTTCAAATGGAGCCTTAGGAATCAATTCAAGACTTGTTTGAATTATCTGTAGGAGGTAAGAGTGTTTGAATCCTAAAAGCGAAACAGCTTCCATGATTTGGATTTTAAAACAACCTCATTAGAGCAGAAATAATACTTTTCTGCTAACTTATGAGTTTTCTCCAGAGACAATCACCAAACTGCTCCTGTGATATTTAAAAGCTGCAGAAAACAAATTCAAGGTGCACAGTTTTGTTGTAATAGCTTTATTACATTAAAAAGCAAATTTCTAATTTTTTTCCTGTTTTTAAAAATGCTCCTGTGTTTCTAAAAGGATCTGATAACCTTACACCTAAGTTTTCATATAGGAGAATCAAGGTGAATTCTATACATTGTCTAGTCAGGTATGGATCTTCCAACTGTACTTTTTTGCGTGTAAGCTGCCCAGTAAAATGAGTTTCTCATCCCATGTATGGGCATCTGATAGAACTGCTATTTCTTAACCTGGTTAGAATTCCGCTACATCACAAAAATGCCACGGGTGTGATGAATTTGATTTGCATCTACCATGAACATATGATGCTGCCTTTTGCCATGTCAGAGAATTGATTCTACTAGCTCAATGTTGTCTACTGATGGTGGCTTCAGAAAGAGAAATTTCAGAAAGATTTCAGAAAGAGAAATATATTTCCCTACACCTATTCCACTGAGATATTTTAAGTGGAGATGTTAGGGATTGAATCTGGAACTTCTTTCTGATGAAGCATGTGCTCTAGAAGATGAAGTAGAAGAGTTTGGATTTATACCCTGCTGGAGTCTCAAAGCAGTTAACAAACTCCTTCACTTCCTCTCCCCACAACAGACACCACCGCTCTTAACCACTACATCATGCTGGTTTTACCACTGAGCCACAGTTCCTTGCTAAACTGCTTCAAGCTTTCACTTCCCTCAGCCTTGTCATGTGTGTTTCTGCCTCATCTGCCATTCATGTTTGTGGGAGAGCTATGGGACAGTTAAGATTCTGCAACTGATGAGGAAAACACAGATGAGATCACTGTGGTGGTGATGTGACAAAGTGAGTCAATAAACTGAAACTCAATCCAGACAAGACTGAAATGCTACTGGTCAATGATGAAGGCCCTTGAGTCTATTTCAGCAGCCAACCTGTCCTGGAAAGGGTTCCATACACCCTGAAGGGACAGTTTCATAGTTGAGGGTTTCTGCTAGATCCTGGCTACAGTTGGAGACTCAGATCTCCTCTGTGACACATAGTCCCTTTATTAGCTTTGGTTAGTATGCCAGTTATGGCCCTCCAAAAGCATGACCTGGCCATGATGATCCATGTTCTGATGACATCCTTGTTAGAATACTATAATAGGGTGCCTTTGAAACTGAATGGAAACTTCAGTTTGGCTGATTCTGCATGGGCCAAAAACAGCAGTGTGAAAACAGTGTGAAAATGGTGTAAAAGGGTTTAAAACGGTGTAAAAGGGTTTATACTGTTTTCACACCGTTTTCACACTGCTGTTTTTGGCCCATGCGGAATCAGCCCTTGTTTCAAATGCATCTGCTAGGCTATTGTCAGGGCCAAGATACTGGGATTACATTGCCCCAGATCTGCACTGGCTGCCCACTTGTTTCCTGGCACAATTCAGAGTTCTTCTTCTTACTGTTAAAGCCCTAAATGGCTTAAGGCCAAGTTACTTGAAGGACCACCTCGTCTCATATTGTCCAGCCTCCCAATTAAGTTCTGCTTCGCAGTGCCTCTGGATCCCCGGTACAGTGCACTGCCTAGAGATGGATAAACTAGGGACTTAAATTTCTCACCCTACAAATGCATTTTGTTTGTTTGCTATACTTTTATTTTTATAATTGAAACTTTGGGGACCACTTAATCTTCTGGTCCTCAGTAAGGGCAATGATTGGACAGGGAATCCAGCATTACTTGGCCTATTATGAGTGGATTTTAGGCTTGAAGAAGCCACACTGAAGCATCAGGTTTATTTCAGCGGCCGGCTTGGCTGTTTCTGTTTTCCTTTTCCATACTGCTATCAGTTGTTACAGTAGTGAAGTTACTGGAGAGTTGAGGCCTGAAAATGTGCAACCGTAAGCAGTTTCTTTTTTACCAATTAGGAGTAATAACATGGGACACAAGGGCTTTTAACTGTTCTTGACAGAACTCAACCCTCCCTTTTTTGCCATCAAGTAACAGCTGACTTATGGTGACTCTATGGTTTTCAAGGCAAGGGACGTTTGGCGACGGTTAGCCATTGCCTGCTTCCATGTCAGGACTGTGGTGTTTCCTGGAGAACTCCCATTCAAATACTAGCCTGGGTCAGGGTTGAGAACGTATGACTGGCCTAGGGTCATCTATCAAGCTTACATGGTGTGAGTGGGGACTTGAACCTGGGTTTCTCAGGTACTAGTCCAACAACTTAACCACTATACAAACTGTACAAATCGTACCTATTTTTAAAATATCTAAAGTCCCTAATAGACTTTCTTCCAAACTAGCAGACTTCCTAACTCTTCTCCCATAAAAATCCAACAACCTCCAACGCTGTTGGTTGGCCAGTAGCTAAACTGCCAATCCTGTCCCGCCCCCACTTTTGACATCCCAATCCACTGCCAGAAAGTGATTGAGGCTCCTGAGCAGTTAAACTTAAAACTGTCATAGCCCTTGCTTTCAGAGGTGAAGTGGGCATCCACAAGTGACAGGGCTTTTGCAGTAGTGGTATGTTGCTTATAGCATGCCCTTCCCCTTGAGGCTCACCTGGCACCTATGTTTCTGCTTCACCCATGCTTTTAATTAAAAGGTTGATCTGTTAATACTATTTTAGTCTGTTACTGGTGTGTTTGTACTGTCTATCCTTTTATGTTGGTCTGGGTTTTTAATTCTAGATTTTAATTAATAATTTAATTTTTTTTAAAAAAATTACATTTTGTCAGCTGTCTCAGGTAAGTTCCTGTAAATCCATTTTGGCAGGAGGTTAATATACCTTTCTTCTACAGAACTCTTTAAACTATAGGAGCAAAATCCTCCATTGTCTCTGATAATGAAGTATATCTAGTTTGTTAGGCTCATTCCGCACATGCAGAATAATGCACTTTCAAACTGCTTTCAGTGTTCTTTGAAGCTGTGCGGAATGGCAAAATCCACTTGCAAACAGTTGTGAAAGTGGTTTGAAAATGCATTATTTTGTGTGTGCGGAAGGGGCCTTAGATAATTTGTGTCACTGGCCTGCTAGTTCCATTGCACAGAAAATCAAGTCCATGGAGATTCTTCGAGGCCTGGCCTATTTCAAAAGAAAAGAAACCTTCTCCAGTAACAACCATATGAGGCTGCAACTGAATTATAATCATAATAGTAGCATTGTGCAGATGTTAAGACATGTAATAACACTCATGGTATAAGACTATCTATGGCAAATCCCTTTCTGAAGTAATGAAGAAAACAACTTTGTTGTCTTGGAAATGTGAGATGTGCTGGAATTGGTAAGGATATCTCCCCTCCTCTGGGTGTCTTTCGCTTTTGGAATCTGAATTTTGAAAAGGATTTTGCCCTGCAACTGAGCAGCTATGGAAAATATCTTTAATGAAACCACCTTGAGCCTTAAAAGCCTGCAAAGGTGCTGTTCTTGTAGGAATAAAAAAGATGCAACCCAGGATATGTTTTGTACCTGACTTCAGGAGGCCAGCAGGCACGAAATTGTTGGGCTCTGAATGCTTTTATTATTTCATAGTGGGACTCTAGCCAGTTGTTAAGCAAGAACCTTGAAGCGGGCCTAAGGACTGTCTAGGCTGTCTTCAGAAAATGTTTTGACGCTGTGGGTTTGGGAAATTCAGCATAATGGCTTCCCTTTGTATTTCCAGCTTAGAGAAACCCTGCCCAGCCATGTCTCATACAAAAGGGGAACAAATGCTTAAGTACAGCAACTCAAGAGTTATTTGAGGTCAGTGAGTTCCACACATATTGCTGTGTTCCATTTGTGAAATAAGCCAGCTATTAGGGTCAGTTGTGACTATGTGTTCAAGTTGTCGTTTTCAATGGAGGAACAATTCTAGAAAACTGATTCACAGCCCTTGGGGAAGTTATTCATGAAACACTGGGCATCTGTAAAATAATACGTGCATCCTTGTGCTGTGCTTATGCTCTTCCAAGTTGTGTTGTTAATGTGAACCTGTGAAAAACAGTAAATTTAAGTCTCAAACTCTTGTTTTTTGATAGAGACTTCAGTTGAATGAGCCTCTGTGAGCCCAGGAACTCTTTAGCCATATGAAATAATATTATCTCAGGATGTATAACACTGTTCATCAACCATGCAACTATCTTCACAACTGTAACTAAACCAGTTTATATAAGGAAAGACTAACTGATTACTGAGTAGGGTTTTCAAGACATGTATTCCATGGCTGACTGCTAATAAAGGCTGTCTGTGGGTCTGGTTGAGGGAAGGATGACAAGGGAGTACTCATTACTACCTGATACTATTAACATTGCCTGGTGGCTATAGTGGGAGGGAATCTTGGCTGAAAGGACTTTTGTTCAGGGCCCCAGGACAATTTGTATTCATTAAGCTAATAGGATTAGTGTTCAGGTCTGTAGGATTGGGCCCCGTGTCTGAATCTCGGGATTGATGCTTTGCTTTCTTCCCTCCTCTCACACATTCTGAGGAAAGCCATTTCTGCTCTACCTAAGTGGCTACACAAGTGCTCATTAGGAAAGGAGTATGTGTGCTCTTTAGAAAGCTGAAGAAGTGTAATGAGCTGTGATTCTTTTATGCCTTTTGCCTCTGATCTCATTGTCCTTACAAGGGAGCAAGCTGTGGAACTGGAGGGCACTCAAGGGTTTTAACAGTGGTGTTTACCATGCAACAACTGCCCTGGGGTAGGCTAATTATCTTTTCCTCTTGCCAAGGGCAGTCACATTCATAAAAGACATTTATTCTTCCAATCGCTGCTCTTGGCAAGATTAGATCTTCACTATGAGCTGAAGGCATAACCTGGTTGCAGTGTGTGTGTATTTCTGATTCCTATTATCCAGTCATATAGGTTACACAAAATAGTGTTTTTCCTATCTGGTCCTCACAGCCACTGGGATTGGTATCTGTGAACAGTATGTTGTCCACATTGCTGACTCCTTCCGCTCACCACAGGAGTGTCCTGAGGGCAAGGCCTATTCCATGTTTTTGTGGACAAACGTGGGCAAGGAGTTACTTCTTGTGGAAAGATGGCTGATGAAGGGAAGAAATCAGGCACATGAACTAAGTCGCTTCCTTGGGCTTTCATAAGTCCAACAAATTCTAACATGGTGTCAGGCTGACCTGGTGTCCGTCCTGATTCACAGCTTGGAAACCTAGAACAAAATGACCAAAACAGGTGATAACTTCATTATCTTTCCCCAGAAAGAATTAATACCTGAAAGAATAACTGATTGTGTTCTAGCTATCAGATTTGTGTTAAAAGTTAACTACACAAACTCCATTCACACAGCTCACAAAATTCCTGTCACTTCTCATTTTGTGTTTGTGGATCCCCGCATCAGTTTTTAGGCAGAGGTGAGGACCATATTGTGGGAAATCCACAGTGATCGTGGCTTGCTCCACTTTTCTGGCCAGCTTTTGTGGCTTCATTGGTTTTGACTTTGCTCTCCCAAGGTTGGTAGTAGTGATGGAAAGTGCTGCCAAAGAGTAGCCAACATAGGGAAACTACATAGAGTTCTCAATGTAAGAAACAGATGTGGTTTGTTCTCTCTGTAACAATTCTGGACTTCTTTGGTCTTTGCTCCAAGTGCTAACCAGAGCTAACCCTGTTTGCTTCTAAAATCTCATGAGATAAGGCTGATTTGGGCCATCAAGATCAGGATCACTCAAGGGTACAGTGGGGAGAGTGGGGTATAAGTTGAATAAATAAATAAATAAATCATAACAATGTTACACAATAAACTTTATGCAAAGTTTCTTTCTAGCTGTGGATTGGGATGCATATTCATGTTATATGTGATATGAAAAAAACCCATGGGTATGGTTCACAGGGCACAAAAATCACCCTAAATTACTTGGCATCTTCATCCTCACTGTCATAAAAGGATTAAGAAATGTTTCTCTCAAATGGGTATAAGGATTATCATATATACTCAATGGGCATATGCTTTCCAATGGACCAGCCTGTGTCAGATCTATATGTTTGTTACTGGCAACAGTTTGCTGTCTATTATATACTAGGTTACTCACAGTAATTGATAATATAACCTGTAAAACAGTTTGATTCTAAACATACTTTGTCCTTACTTAAATTTTGTTAAAAATGGGGGTCAGCTGGGAATATGTAAAATAGTAATAAGTATTTGCAGCCTCTGTTGGAAGATTATCCTTTTCACTTGCAGGCATTGGGGCTGTTCTTGCTTACTACCAGTTATATCCTTTGAACAGCAGACCACCCAATGGAAATACATACCCAGCCTCTGCAATACACCCTAGTAAGTGCAAAGTCTTGTTTCCACATCTATAGTATCTGCTTAATCATGGGACCCAACTCCATCAACCATATTCTGAAGGACATGGTTACTAGCCTCCAAGTGGAGTCTGGAGTTTTTCTGGCATTACAACCGATCCCTTGAGTACAGTAATTAGTTCTCCTGGAGCAGGGCCAGATTAAGCTAGTGTGAACCCATAGCATATGTTATAAAGGGGTCCTATTTTGTTAAATGCACATAAATATTAAAACAGAAATTTGCTTGCATAGTGAAGTAATTCAATTTTTCATTTGTTATACAATTTCATTTGTTATGCAATTTGTTATGCATGAGCGCCCCCCCCCCCCCCGGTCCTTTACGGGCTCTGTCCACAGATATTTAAGAAAGTCCTAACCTAAAACTGCCAATCCTAGTTTAGGTCTTATTTGCCGTGTGTTTTTGTAAGAAAATATACTATTACGTGCCAGTAATGCTGTCTTAATCTCATATTTACAATTACAGATCAGGTTGTCTGCATGCAAGAGAAGAAATGGAAACAAATTGCACATGAAAAATGGAATCATTCAGGAAGCAATGGGGAAGCAATTCAGGCTCCCTTGACATTCACCAACTGTTTCAAAGCTGCCATATTTCAACAAAATACTTTCAAAAGGACATTTAAATGTGCTGCTGCTGAATTTAAATTCATTATACACATTTGACATTATCAAACTGAACCTCAACAGGGATGGGGAGTGGTTAGCTTAGGACAGAAAGTAATTGCTCCATCCCTTACAAATTTATGTACACTACTCATCTTGATTTGTCAATTTTTCAGCTGTTAGGAGTAGAGTTGCCAGGAAACCAGAGGGAAAGTTCCGGGTGGAGACATGAGGGAGGGGGCAGAGTCATGAATGTCATGGCATCACTTCTTCAAAAGACTTGGAAGTTATAGTAATAGCTCTAGGAATCATGGGAAACTCTAGTTTTCTGGTGATTCCTAGAGCTACCACTGTCTTTTCTGGGCTTTCCCCCAAAGTAACATCATCATGATTGTGACACTGATAAAGTTCTATTTTTTTTCCTGCTGCTAGATGGCATTGAGGTGAGCTATGGAATGGGAGCTCAGACAGGGTGCCCTGCCCCAACTGGGGTTGGCAGGGTTGGTTGGGAGTGAGCAGCCCATTGGCTCTCTGACTGGATTATTTACTCTTTGACTGAACCACCTTTTCATTTATTTTCTTCACAAAAATGCAACACTTGCAACTCTTGGAATGCTGCTGGGGCTCTTGGCCTTACTTTTTAATGCTCACCTCCTGCCTGTTCTGTTGCATGTAGGGTTGCCATCTCTGGCCTGGAAACTTTCTGGAGATTTGGGAGTGAGGGTTAGGTTTGGGGAGGGTGGAACTTCAAGGAGGGACCTCTGGGGAGTAAAATACCATAGAGTCCACCTCCCAAAGCAGCAGGGGAATAGATCTTTGAGATCTGGAGATGAGTTGTAATTGTAGATCTCCAGGCTTAACCTAGAGACTGGCAACCATATTTGCATCTGTTTTTTGGGACCCGCTGAAGGTAATTTTCCATACATTTAACAAAGTGGCTTTCGGCTCCCAGAAGTGTATGCCAGGATCAAAGTTTAATTTTGAATGAGCCAGAAGGTTCTTGTTCATCTTTTTTTAAAAAAATATTTTATTATCGAAGGCTTTCATGGCCGGATTCAACTGATTGTGGTGGGTTTTCTGGGCTGTGTGGCCATGGTCTGGTAGATCTTGTTTCTAACGTTTCGCCTGCATCTGTGGCTGGCATCTTCAGAGGTGTATCACAGAGAAAAGTCTGTTTAACACTGTGTCTAGTGAGAAGGGAAAGTTTAGAGGGGTATATTGTCCATGTCTCAGGGTGGGGAACCCATCTGTAAGTGTTTGGGTGGAACCTGCAATGCAAAGGTGTGGTTGAACTTTCCCTAAACTTTCCATTCTCACTAGACACAGTGTGAAACAGACTTTTCTCTGTGATTCCCCTCAAAGAATATATCAGCCACAAATACTGAAATGATTAAATCAAGATCTACCAGACCCCTGAGCTCCACACAACCGGAAAACCCATATATCTTTAGTAGTTTTTACCTAAACATAGTACAATAAACATTACAATACATAATAAACATACATTTAAAAACCTGAATCTTAGTGAGTCAGGCAGAATTTAAGCAATATACAACATATCTAAATTCAGTGAACAGCCTAAACAACTCATTCATAGAAATAAAACGAAAATCTAAACCAAATTCAGTATTTCCATTTTTATTGATCTTTACATTTTAAGTCTGCACCAAAACCAAAGTAAAAATGTTAATTGTGTAAAGGATTATAATGAAAATTATGCACAGATTGTATTCAATTCCTGTAATGGTTTTTGCCCTGGGAAATCTTTGTTGTTAATCACCATATTGTTACTGGTCTGATCATTCTGCTTAAATTATTGGTATATGGCCCTCATAGCCCCTGACCAGGCTATAGCCCAGGCTAACCTGATCTTGTCAATTCTCGGATGCCTAAGCAGTGTTGGTCCCGGTTAGTATTTGGATGAGAGACAACCAAGGAAGTCGGGGTTGTTCATCTCTTGCCTTGAAAACCCTGCAAGTCACCATAAGTCGGCTGTGACTTGACCATACTTTCCACCATCATGATCATTGCTATTTTACTTAATAGTTTGTGGTCCTTAGGGACAAGATTAGGCTACTTTATTTTGTAGGTCTTTGTCAGTCATTTTGTACACTGAGGGTTCTGCCCCATAAATGACATCCAGCACCATACACAGTTTACTGATTCTCTGTTTCCTATTAAAGTATCCTAGTATGAAAAAATGATGAGAGGGCAAAGAAAATTGCCAGAAGTACAGCTCAGTCTTTTCAAGATAGCCACAGAATGTTCCATCATCAGGTGATTTCAGTGCACCCCTTTTCTCACATCAAAGACCCTATGTTTACTTGGAAGTAAATCCTATTGAATGGAGTGGAATTCACTCCCTTGTAAGTAGACAATGTTGGCCTTTCAGTACAGGTAGTCACTGAATAGTTCCTGCTCAGGGCACATACACAGTGTGACGGAGGGGGGTTGGTAAGCACACTAAGAATCCTGTGACATGTTAAAAATAGTTTTTCTCTGTATCACATTGTAAGGAAAACATCAATTAAATTGAACAATGTCCCCTGCTTCGTATTGATGCCTCAGTGTCTGTGGTTTCTCCTTTTGAATGTTCTTTGGGTATTATTACATCATCTTTTTAGAGGAAGCTATCAACAACAAGAGGAAATCCCGTACTAGTACTGAATGGTCCTTTATTCAAAAGGTACTTCCCTTCTGGTGGGAAGTGTATGTAGTTAGCATAACACTCCATGAAACAGATGAATTACTTTACTAAGGAGATGATTAGACTGATTTAGAGAGAGAGAGAAAATTGCCCTTATTGTATATCAGAAACAAACAATCCTTCAGCTAGGAGCTGTTCTTCCCACACAGGCCTCTACTTCACAAATGTGGCACAAAGTTTAAGGACTCAGAGCAGGAAGCTGCTGAGCTCCATGGGGATGTTTGTGGGTTTTTTTGAGAGTACATAATAATCAATCAACGTCAGTATGGCATTAAAAAAATATTGTTAACGGGTAGCTTTGATATGTTGTATCCTACTAGCACTTTCAGATTGCAATTTTTTCCCCTTTGGGATGGTAGAGATTAATTTAAAAATGAGCTCATTGTAGCTAGAAACAGGTGCAGCAGCTGAATGGCCACCAGAACAGCAGGCTTGCTAGCATTATCAAAATGCATGCTTGGTTGTCTGAAACCTGGCAAAAACGGTGGTGCTATGCAGGCTGGTGCAATGGATTTTGTCATCCCAGCAATGTTCAGCAGACACCTCCTGGTCCCATGCAGCCTTTGGATGTGTCCAGAGGTGGCCCAGGCCCAGGAGGGGATGAGTGGCAGTTTTGACATTCCTTCAGCCAGCAGCAAGTTGAGGCCCTGTGGTGGATCATCGACACTCTCTTATAAAATCCCTTGTGTGGCTTAGCTAGAGAACCAGCCCTGGTGGCATGGAGCATTCCAACAAGATGCAGAAGCAGACCTGTCAAACCCTTATATTTGTGGAAGACTCCCCCCTCTCCTTCCCATTCCTGTGTTTAACTCAATTGCCACCAGTCAGTTCTTTCCATAGGCTGGAGCTGCAGGTAGAACAGCAGGAACCTCATTGCCAAACACCACTGGGTCAGAGTATGCCAGGGGGCATGGCTTGTCCTCCCTCCTCCTCCTCCTCCTCCTCCTCCTCTTTTCAGTCCAGTCCTGTCTTATTGATCTGAGCAACCAGGCCTCAAAAGGAATATGTTGCTGCGGATCCTGCTAGCAATGATGTTTATATGAGCAGCATTTTGTGCCTGTTATACACCTGTGTTTGAGCAAGCAACAGGTACGCATTCCACTTGCCTCCCCACCCTATTCCCTCCATTCTTCTCTCCTGTTTCTTCCATAGTTATTTCTCTTGGTTTATTCAAGTGTGTACATATTGCACTTTACTTGTTTCTTGCTGTCCCATGACATCTGTTGGCATAACTTTGCAAAGAGGTTCAACAAGTGCAATATGATGCTCAGTTACTCTTGCCTGAGTTTACTGGCCTCAATGGGTTTGGAGTGGAGTAAATCAGCATAGGAACACACAGACTATTAAATAGTTTCATGGCTTGATTGTATTCAAGTCCACACGGAGTCAGTATAATGGAGTACTGGGCTACCATATGAGATCTTAGAGTGGGAAATTATAGACCTGTATAATGGTAAAAGTCTAAAATATTCCTATTTAATTTCGATGGAAAGCCAAGATGTGGCCCCTTTAGTGTGGTGTAGTACAATGTAATAGAAAGATGAAACATAACAATTAGCTGGACATTTGGGATGATGGCAAAAGTGCGCGTATTCTAAGCTATAGGCAGGTGGAGTTATCACACTTTGAAAAAAAGAGACCTTTCTCGTGATATCTTCTTTAAGTATGGAATAATATGTTTAGCCAAGATCTTGCAATCTTTGGTAATTTGTTAATTTGGGGGCATAACTGACAGTATGTAGCAACATGGGATATGGCAGTGTTTGGCAGGGACAGAGCGAGGGGAAGCTGAGCCCAGAGCAAGCGCATGTCCTGTGTTCCTGCCACAGCAGCACCTACCCCCACCCTGGAATGCCCCCTCTACGGTCCAGCCATGCCCCCACCTTGGCATCACCTGGGGCATTGCACCCCCCTGCTCCATTGGCACTATGCCACTGCTGTTTGGCAGCAAGCTAAGGGGAGACAGTCTTGGCTGAGTGGTTGAGCATAAAGAAGGTTGCATCCAGGTTCTATCCCTGGAATTCCTAGTTAAAAGGATCAGAAAGCAGGTGACACGAAATCCTGTCCCAGAGATTGTGGAAAGCTGGTACAGAGCAGACAATACTGACATACTAACATTTTAACTCAGTATAAAGGATGTTCATCTGGCAGCAAGAATGGCTGTCCAAATGCCTCTCTTTTCAGTGGGTGGTCTCAGTCGATGTAGGACCGTGGTGGCAAACCTTTGGCACTCCAGATGTTATGGACTACAATTCCCATCAGCCCCTTCCAGCATGGCCAATTGGCCATGCTGGAAGGGGCTGATGGGAATTGTAGTCCATAACATCTGGAGTGCCAAAGGTTCGCCACCACTGATGTAGGAGATTTAACTCAGCTTCACAACAAATCTGAACACGAAAGAAGCTGGTACCAATAATCAGTGTGGTTGACTTAGCTGAGATGATTCATACTGGATATGATTATAGACTGATCAGTCACTTGGCTTCCAGTAACTCCTTCCAGGACCTCAAACTGGATTCATTTGACAAGAGAAACTTTCCAAATTTGTTCTGCTCTTGTGTGACAGAATGATGCAGGGTCACAGCATGTTACCACTAGGGAGGTCAGCAAGCATGTACTCAACACAACAAGCCTAATGAGCTGTAGCGCTGTGTCTCTTTGTTGTCCTGGCCTCTGAGGAGTCTGTGAATGGCAGGTTTATTCTTTCCTCCCCTGGGCCTTTTATTACACCACTGCCAGAGCTTCATGCCTTAACTGCATGACTGATGTAGTAATCCAGGCAGTATATAATGGCAACTC
Source organism: Sphaerodactylus townsendi (assembly GCF_021028975.2). Classification (NCBI taxonomy): domain Eukaryota; kingdom Metazoa; phylum Chordata; class Lepidosauria; order Squamata; family Sphaerodactylidae; genus Sphaerodactylus; species Sphaerodactylus townsendi. The sequence continues at coordinate 94,504,237 of NC_059433.1, forward strand.
TGCTTTTGAACATGTCTGTGGGGAGAGAAGAAGAGCAGATGAACCAGGGTGAGTGGAACAGCACTGAAGTCTTCTGTGTTAGACTGTATATACTTACATTGTTGTGAGTTTGATGTTTGAGTACTGTGAATGCGCTTGGTTTGTCTGTTGGGAGCCAGGATTATGTAGATCAGCTAGACTCCCTTTCCCAACCCATCCCTTTCACCCTCCTTTTTCATCCCTTCCTGTTTCTTTCCTTCTGTCCCTCGTTCCTTTGGACCTGTGAGTTCTCGGCTGCTGTTGGTCTCACTATTATCAGAGTTGGACTCACATTATCTGTTGAGGATACCTTGATCGACATGAGTTGGCTACCTAGTCTAGCACGCCAACTTATAATATCAGACTAGGATTTATGGTTTTAAACTACATGTTTTAATGTTATAATATTAATGTTATATAGTATATTTATTATTGTTGGAAGCTGCCCTGAGCCCAGCCTTGCTGGGGGAGGACAGGGTACAAGACAAATAAACTAGACTAAAGAATGTTAATGGCCCACAGTAGGCATTAATTGTTAAGAGACGGTCCTTTGATAGCTTTCTATTCATGACAGCTTGAAGAAATTAGCTTTCTCCCAAATGAGAGCAAACATCAGGTTTGAGTTTGGAACAGAGACAGTCCCGTTCATTTTTTTTGTCAAGTCACAGCCAATTTATGGCAATCCCACAGGTTTTTCAAGGCAAATGAAATTCAGATATGGCTTGCAATTGCCTGCTTCTGTCTCCATTCTAGCTTCTGAAGGCAAATAGTTTTTTAAAAAAGTTTTACATATTTTAAGGCTGAAATGATGTCTTGTTTTAAGCATGTTTTCCCAAAAGCTGTTCAGCTTTGATCTGTTGGTTTTGTTGTGTTTTATCCTTAAGGTATGCAAAACCTTAAGAAAACTTTTTGCCTTCAGAAGTCAAAGTAGAAATTTTCTGCCCCTCTCCCCTCCTGCTGAAATCCACTGATATCTACAAAATGCTGCTCCTGAGGGAAAGAAGACTCCCAAAAATGAATGACGAAGGTCTGCAGTGCTAGGGTCAGATCAGCCGAAATTGCCAATTTAACCTGGATTTACCTCCCCACCCCAACGTCTTTTTGGTAATTATAGTACTTTATAATTTTTTAGGCAAGATATACAGGACTGTTTTATAATGGCTCAAAAAGGAATGATAATAGGATATTTCAGCGCGCTTTTAAAAAATGTTTAACAAGCCTGTTTTGCCCTCTGGTGTTGACCCAAGATGTTGCAGGTTTAAACAAATCCAATATGAAATTAAATTGCTCCCATGGAAATCGTTTCATAAACCTAATCGTAATAGCATAATGATTTTGGATGGTGAATTTTGCATGTTGAATCAGCTTTTATGGACTTCCTAAAGATGGTCTAACAGAAGAATTGGTGAGTGATGGGAGGAAGAGAGACCCTCAGTTGAAGAGAAATGTGTATTTGTGGAGCAACCAGTACAAATTCTGCATTAGGTATGCCTGATTTCTTCATTTGGCATACAACTGACAGCATTGAAAATGTCTTCTCAGCTAGCCAAAGAGATAATGAATTGTCATTGGAGAGAAATAGAGAGGTTAGCTTCAAGTATCTACACTCTTCTAATTTGGTGCTGAATAGCTTTTGTAGTTGTTTGCTTCATATAACCATTGCTGCTGTACTGGTATACTTTTCGTAAATACTACCATTTAATAATATGATATCAAGTGACTTAGTGAAGTCCAATAACATATCAGTTTATGAGCAAGGTCTTTTTCATTAGGGCTTTTTAACCTGCTGAAGACAAACTGATTTGCATTATCGAAGGCTGATTCCGCATGGGCCCAAAACAGCAGTGTGAAAACGGTGTGAAAACGGTGTAAAAGGGTTTAAAAGGGTGTAAAAGGGTTTATACTGTTTTCACGTTTTCACACCGCTGCTTTTGGCCCATACGGAATCAGCCGAAGACTTTCATGTCCAGAATCAACTGGTTGTTGTGGGTTTTCCAGGCTGTGTGGCCATTTCTGGTTGTTTTTGCTCCTAATGTTTCGCCTGCATCTATGGCTGGCATTTTCAGAGGTATGTCACCAGGCAGCTGCGAAGATGTAGAAAAATGTATCAAATACCGGTAAGTATGTAGAAAAATGTATCAAATACCGGTAATTGGGAATGTGAACATCATGAAGGGACTTTTTATCATTTGTGGTAGACTTGTGGAAAAGCTACACACAAGACTTCAAAAGATTGTAAAGAATAATGTACAATTGAAACCTGAAGCTTATATGTTGGGACTTACAGACAGATCTCTGGAAAGAAAACGTGGACTGTTGTTTTTATGTATAACGGTAGCAGCAAGCAAGTATATTATATGTGCAGAAATGGAAAACTCCGGCTATTCCTACAATTGAAGAATGGCGGGTGAAGATACTTGAGCTGGCTGAGATGGTCAAGTTAACTTCACTGCTTAAAGCAGAGAACTTAAATAAGTTCATGGACAATTGGAAACCCTTGATAGAATAGCTAGATAAAACAGGGGGGAAACCCCGCCCAAACTGATGACTAGCAGTTTTGAAGGTTAAAGATTGTTAAATTAAGATCCAGTAGAGAACAAGTGAGACTTTTTAATTAATAATAATGGTAAATATTTAATTTCTTTTTGATACTGATTAGCCAAGTGCTGAAAGTGTTGAGTTTAAGGGTTAATATTTGGTGTAGAAGAAACTGAAAGTCTATATGGAATAAGTACTTTATAATTTGGTAAATTTCTGTTTTTGTGTATGTTTTGGACTTTGATTTTGAAGTACAAATTTTAAAAACCATGGGGGAAAAAATGATCAGACAGGAAGAGGTTAAAGAATTCTGGGTGACAGTAGTGGACTTTTCACTGTCATATGCATGCAGGTAAAGGTATGTATTATGGAGACAGGATGACTGAGGGGTACTTGTTGGAGACCAGGGGCTTGTAGCTTTATCTAAAGTACTGATCTTCTTGTTGTTTGTAGCAATGTCTAGCAGGCCAGGGAACTGAGAAGACCCAGCCAGGGTTGAGAAAATTGTCACTTAGGCGTTTTCCGTATGGTCCAAAAATAGCAGTGTGAAAACCATGTAAACCCTTTTACACAATTTTAATGCATTTTACACTGTTTTCACACCATTTTTACACCACTGTTTTTGGCCCATGAGGAATCCGCCTTAGACAGGACTGTAAGTGTAGAGATCCTTCTGTCTTTTTGTGTCATCTCTCACCTTCCTTAGACTGATTCTCTCAGGTCTAATTTCCTCCTTCTCAGAAGTTCAGTCTTCTTTCTCCTTCCTTCTGTATCTAGCAGGGTAGCTGCAGGCTATGCCTGTTTATTGGCTTTCCTATCTAAAAAGTATTTTCCTAATTACAAGATAAAGGTAAATGTTTATCAGTGAGTCTGCTGCTTTTCTACGCAGCTAGCCCATCTGCTAACACTTCTATTCATAGGTCTAGACTTCAGATGATTATGGCACCCCAGGCTTTGAGCCTGTAGCAGCCATTTTTTGGTGTCTTTGGCAGGATCAGCTACTCATGTACAGGAATAGAGAACAGGATGTCATCCCTCCAGCCTTTTTTTTGAATGCACACCAAGAGAAGCAGCAATAAGAACATAAGAATATAAGAACTAGCCTGCTGGATCAGTCCAGAGTCCATCTAGTCCAGCACTCTGCTACTCGCAGTGGCCCACCAGGTGCCTTTGGGAGCTCACATGCAGGAGGTGAAAGCAATGGCCTTCTGCTGCTGCTGCTCCCGAGCACCTGGTCTGCTAAGGCATTTGCAACCTCAGATCAAGAAGGATCAAGATTGGTAGCCAGAGATCGACTTCTCCTCCATAAATCTGTCCAAGCCCCTTTTAAAGCTATCCAGGTTAGTGGCCATCACCACCTCCCGTGGCAGCATATTCCAAACACCAATCACACGTTGCGTGAATATGGTGATGGCCACCAATATGGCAGTGATGATGAGAATTCTTTCATGGGTCTGACCTTTGTCTTTACTATGGTACACCTCCTAATGTTTGGCTTATGTTTTTTGTTTCTTGCTCTTTTGGTCTGTTACCTACAATCCTAGCTTTCAAACCAGCAAAATCATAATTTTGGCTCTCCTCTCTTCTCAGCACATGACTTCCTGTCACGCTTATTGCAACTAAGTGAGTCCCATGATTGATGTGTTCTAGGTCTGGAAAGGTTGATTATCACTGATCAAAAGGACATAGTCTTGAGTTATTTTTCTTCAGATGCTTTCCACCTGATACAGTAGTCAAGGGTCTGCAGACTGTTCTCACTTCGGGGCAGGCTATAATACTACTGTTATGAGACTACAAACATTTGACTCTTACAAGCAGATTTAGCAAGTGAGATCAACGGCATGTCTTTGCAGTGCTAGTATTCATCAGAATTCAGATCTGTCATCCAAGCTCTATTGACTTAGATGGAGTTATTTTTAATGCAAATATATCTACATTCAAGTCCACCAAATTGAAACATATGACTAGTTGTATGTAGTTATATACGATCATGTCCACAGAATTTAATACATTATTTTTTACTTTTACAGCCCAATCCAGAGGGGAGGAATCAAAGCAACTCCTGGAACTGGTGCAGGTCTGCACCAGCAAATTTGCCTATCCCGCTGGTGTAAATGGCACCTACACTAGCAGGGAGGAATAACACAGGTGGCCAGGGGCCATGGAGCTCTGTGGTCCCTGACCCAGAGGAGCCTCCTGCCTGCAGAGCTGTGCTGGCCTAAAGGAGTATATTGGCACAGTTGGGGCTGGGCTAGAGGTATACCCATGGGGTGGAGATGACCTTAGTTAGCTTCCACTGAGCTTTTGGCTTGGGAACTACCCTGGTGAAGGCCTCTGATGTACTCTACCGAAAGGATGGTATACGTTTGTTTTCACCAGTAGGAGCTTTTCAGGTGACCAGGAATCTCTGGTTTTTGCTGCCATCGTGTGCCACCTGGAAGGCCTCTGGAAGTCCGGAGGTGGTATGGCAACAGCCCTGTCCCCAGATGTGGTGGCCTCTGGATTGGGCTGAGTCTCTTCCCCCTTGATTGGTATGTTCATCCTGAATATGAAAAGTTACAAATGATGAGCTATTTGAAAAGACAGAAAATGTTAAACTGGACGATCAGCTTGGGAGAGAAGTACCTTACCCAGTGGTGTAGTGCCAACAGGGCAGGGGGGCCCTGATGCCCTGGGCGCATGCCTGTGTGGGGGAGTTGCCGGGGTGTGGATGGGGCGTTCCGGGGCATGGGCGTGGCAGGAGCACAGGGTGCACACGTGCCCCAGGCGCAGTTTTCCCTCACTCCGCGCCTGACCTTACCCAATAGTTTTTGCTATCTTTATGTTGACACCCCCCATTGTTGGAAGAAGGGGTGAAATGAGACTACACACTAGTCCTTCCTTCAGTTCACAGAACCCCAATTCTTTATTAATCACAGCTTGCACACAATGACATACAGGAAAAATAGCACTAATGAACTAGAATATGCAGGCAGCAATTTCCAAGAGGGTTAGGAACAATTTTAAACTGGCAGCTATCTGCAGAGGAAGAGGACTGATGTATGCTGGCTAAGTGATGCAATACTTGGCACGAATACCCGAGCGTATCACCTCTGCAGCCTCAGCCCTCTTCTTTCTTGTATCTTTTTAAAAATAGGCAGGGCAGATTAACACTGAAGTACAGAATATGGCTGGATCAATTTATGGAATCTGGTGCAATACGTTCCACAGATCATCTTGTACTGTGAAGAAACAGAGTGATTTAATGCTAGAATCCTGCCTGCACAACTGTATCTGTTGTTTGATTTCAGCACCTGTAGGCAGGACTATGACCTAAGATAAAACAGATCACAGCATCTAGGCCAAGAGCTCCTTGGCTCTAATTAAGCAATATATTAGAAGTGCATTTTAAATAGGAAAATCAGACACAGTTTGCAATTCAGCCTCTTAAAATACTTTTTTTTGCACCAGATCCAGTCACTCTCCACTGCATTTAATATCCTTTTTTAAAAAATGGCCCAGGATTATTTTCACTCACTTCCTTATTGATGACATTTATCTTCCAAAACCAGAAGATATTTCCTTCTGAAGGCAGTTAACAATTACTGCAAATATTGTTTTATATAGTAGATTGTTGAGATAGTAAATACGTTATGATTGCGCAATGTTCAAGGAGTGTGTTTCACGATGCCTGTAATCTCCTAACTGTCTTAATAAAGGTTATTGATTGCAAAGCATTCTAGGTAATTAGGCGATAGCTGGACTCTAGCACCATAGATGTTCTATTGACTTGGTTGTTCAGTTGGAAAGAAAACAGCTAAGGATGGATTTTGCTGCAGGAACCTTCAGAGGAACAGATCTAACAAATTCAACTGAATGAAAATAGACAACATCAAAAGCCTGTTACAGGACATGTAAAGATTATGAAATAACTTGCATAATGCAATACTTGTATTTTTTAACAAAAATGTAAGTATTTACAAAATAAGACCCAAGTTGTATTTTAAACATCAAGCAAACCATTCTGCAAAGACTGCATTTTAATTGAGTTCTTGATTCTTTTTTAAAACCACATCATACATTTCCCATACTAATATCTCATGATCTGTAATAATATAGGCAGGGGAGTTCAGGAAGTGGTGGTGAGCAATCCCACTCCCTCCACTCCTGGGCTCAGCCAGACAGTTCCACCTGGAGCTCCTTGTTTCTGCGGACTTCTGCAGCATGCCTCTCCTAGCAGGGGAAAAAATACGATATAGTAAACTTCTGACCTTTCTCCCAAAATATTTTTTTTTAATATCAACCGCCTTTGGTTTCATTCAGAGTGGTGTAAGCAAAGGCATGAGACTGATTTTAACCTAGAAAGACATTATGTAATCCATATTTCCTGGCCATGGGAAGTAACGATTTCTTTGTCTCATTTTTGGATAAGAATCAGCTTGGGATGGTGATAAAAAAACGCTTTGGAGATTTTAAAAGAGAAGCTAGATGGCCATCCTACAGCAATGCTGATTCTGTGAACTTAGGTAGATCATGAGAAGAAGGGTAGGAAGATTTGCATCAGTGCTTGGTTCTTGTAGCTCTTACATGCCCATGATCATGACGATCACCACTTTGGAACCAGTAAGCAATTTTTGTCCAGTCCAGATTGGCTCGGGATCTTGGAGGGTTCCCCCGCCCCCAATCTGGGCATGGAGCAATGCTCACTGCTTGTGTGTATGTGTGAATTTCCTGTATTATGTAGGGGGTTGGACTGGATGAACCTGTCCCATCCAACTCTGTGTTTCCATTATTTTAAAGTGGAGGAAAAGTTGCTACAGCAAATATATAACATATCCCCAACTATTGTGAAATGGCCAAGAAACAAGGAAAACTTCCTGGCACAGTTCAAACAAGGCTCTGAATATGTAAGACCAGCTGGTTGCTAGAAGAAGGCTCACACATATCTGTCCTTCCTCTGAGCCTGTTGGACTTCAATTTAACGGGCAGAGGTAGGACATGAACCCTATCCCGGCACATGGGATAGGCAAAGGAAGGTGATCCTGCTTTTGTATTGTCCGTTATTGCCAAACCTTTAGAATTTTATCAGTCACATCCAAGCTATCAGAAGCTGCCTTTGAAAGGGCAGATAAAACTTAACAGGACCACATTAATGAGCATGTCTTCTCATGATTCTATTCTATTCCTTTTTCAGAAAGTGGTGATAGATGTTATTTTCCCCATGCTCGCTATGCCCAGAAGTGCAGTTATCTTTGGATTACCCTCATTGTATATTTTGTACTTTTTGTAGGCACACTAGGGTCCAAACTATACCTGTACTCTGGTAATTACAGACTGGTTACCTTCTCCTGAAGGCGTTCAACAAGAGCAGCTAGGTTAGCTTCACGGTTTTCTTTGATCTGTTCCATTTTCTGTATCAGTTTTTCCTCTGCCATTTTACTGAAGTTATTGTTCTCCTCCAAAGCCTTCTGAAGGACCTCTCGTTCATGTTCTCTCTTTTCTGCCAGCTGTTTCAGCACCTGAGCCTCCTGGGACTAGGGAAAAAATAAAAGAAGATCCAGTGGGGCAATTAACTGCAAAAACATTCAAACAAGTTTGAAAGAATTCTAACCATTGGGTTTTAGTGACTGGGAAAAGGAGAACAAGTCTCTTTTGCAACATTTGTCTAGTGGAAGGCATAAAAGCTAAGACAATGATCAACTTTGCTTAGTTCAAAAAGTTTAGTTTTCTTCTGAATTATTTTTAGTAGTGTTTAAAAGCATGGTTGGATCTAAAGGACCTAATCTCTGTTTAAGGAACCTATCTTTTCTGCCACCCCCTTCCTGCTGTAGATATTTTTATTCCCCCAAAGTTGCACCTAAGGGTCACAGAACCATCAGAAAAAAATGGGAGTGCATATGGAGTCTCAGGTCAAAAGGGGGAATCATTCTCCTTCTTACACAAGCCGAAGTTTCTTCCTGTAACAGATCATCAATGTTGGACCCAGCCTAATAAATATATACAACCACTACGTGGTAGTAGAAACCTGATGAATTTTCAAGAAATGTTATATTTTCAAAGTCAGTATTACAAACAAAACTAATTCCAATCGTACAGACTTTCATGTACTTGCATATAGTATAAGAAATGTGAATGAGGAAAATCAGGAATTTTTTTGAGCATATGGATGGATCTCTGAAAAATGGATGCCTTTTTGTTGTCATTACTGAAAAAAACACCATATATTTATGCTCTTTTGTTTTTCTTAACATTTTATATGGATGGTAGGTAATGCTTATTGACTGTTTTTTAATGACTTTTAGTAAATGACTATGTGTGTGAAGTCGAATTTTTTAAAAGCATTTTTGTTCACGTTGTTATAAATTATCTTGAAAATTAACATAAGCTTAAAATGACAACGGAAGTTTAAGATCTCAGTATGCCTCAATGTTTTATTTTTGGTAAGTCTGATTTTTCAGCATAGATTTACTTAATATTCCTTTTGTGATGGGAAGAATTAGAACTTGTTCATAAACCCTGGACATGTTTGTAGTAGTATAACTCCTTTCCACTGGAAGTCACAAATAGGGCTGCCAGCTTTCGGTTGGGAAATATTTGGAGATTTTGGGGGTGGAGCCTGAGGAGGGCAGCATTTGGAAGGAACTTCAGTGGGGTATAATGCCATAGAGTCCACCTGACAAAGTGGCCATTTTCTCCAGGTGAACTGATCTCTTGCTTCCTGGAGATCAGTTGTAGTAAATAGCTGGACTTCTCTAGCCATCAAGCTGGAGGCTGACAACCCTAGTCACAAGGTAGTGAAGTAGATTTTGAGTTTCATGCAGTGGATGTTTCACAAAGTGGATGCTGAGGGAAAGAGAGGAGAGAAAAAGATATTGCCTGTGAGGGGCATGCTTGAGATGCCAACCTCCAGATGGGAAGAGGAGATCCACCAGAATTACAGCTCATCTCCAGGATTACAGAGATCAGTTCTGCTGGAGCAAATGGATGCTCTGAAGGGTGGATTCTATGACATTGTACCCCAGTGAGGTGCCTATCTTCCCCAGGTTCCATCTTCAAATCTCTAGGAGTTCCCGAGTTTGGCTATGGGAACCCAACTTCCCATCACCCACTGGTAGTCAGGGGGGTCCTGGCAACCATAGATTAAGTAGGTGCTGAGTGGAAATAATTATTTGTTTGAGACTTTGGAGAGCTGCAGCTAGTCTGAGTAGGAAAAAAACTGAGCTAGAGGAACTAGCAGTTTACTATGTACAGGGCGGCTTCATGGGTCTTCTAGAATGTTAATGTATCATATAGAGGCTGACTTCCCCAACTCCCTTTTAACATACCATATATACTTGTGTATAAGCCGACCCGTGTATAAGCCGAGCCACCTAATTTTACTGCCCAAACCTGGGAAAACTTATTGACTCGCATATAAGCTGAGAGTGGGAAGCCAGGAGGCAGAGGGAGCTTTTTATTTGGGCAGTGACATCGGGGGAGTCACTGCTCAAATAAGGAGCTCCCTCTGCCGGCCGGCCGGCTGGGCTTCGTCAAAACCCATCTGGCAGGCAGAGGGAGCTCCTTATTTGGACAGTGACTCCCCCTGATGTCACTGCCCAAATAAGGAGCTCCCTCTGCCTCCCAGGGTTTGAGGAAGCCCAGCCAGCCAGGGTACCTCGGGGTTCCCCTTTCACCTTCCGAGGAGGGCAGCAACAAGCGGCTTGTGCAGCCGCACGGAGGTTGTCCTGGGTCCACCCCTGGCCTTGTTAGAGGCCTGAAGACCCTGCCGGCTGTGGGGGTTCCCAGTTCGCCCTCCGGAGGGCAGCAACAAGTGACTTCGCTGCAGCAGAGAGGTTGTCCTCCCCCCCCCCCAGCTGCGGCTTGTGATTGCTAGAAAATGGTGACTCGCATATAAGCTGAGCGGGCTTTTCTCAGTCTTTAAATAAGGGCTGAAAAACTCGGCTTATACTTGAGTATATACGGTGCTAATTTATTTAGATTAAGTGCCTGCAGGTTAGAGAAGGGAATGGGTGCATGGAGTCAGCCCATCTCATGTAAGTGAGAAGAATTTACTTATGACTGGGGGTAGAGGATGTAATCTGAAGTGTACCCAGACTTTCGAGCATAAAGGAGATTCTCTGTTCACTTTAACCTGGTAGGAACTCTATGTGTATGTTAAAATGAATGCATACATAGGATTTTTTCTCCCTCAGAGCATTTTTCTCCCTCAGAGCATTTGTCTTTACAAATGTAGTCAATGGTAGTTTTGAAAATCTATTTCTTTGCTGTAGCCAGAAACCCTGATTAATTTTTTTCTATTTCAGGTACAGTACTAAACAAGCAGGACATTAGGCCCCCTGAATGAACAAAAAGCCAGAGGACTGTTTGTCTGTATTGATGTATGAGCCCCAGGCACTCATACTTTCCATTTTGAATATATCTTAGGCCGTTTCCGCACGGCCCATAAACGACAGCCTGGGGGCGGTAAAAACGCCGCCCCCAGGCCGCTGTTCGCACAGGCGCCGCTGCTGCAACGCAGCAGCGGCGACAACTCCGCTTTCCCTTCCCCAGAGCGTCAAGCGCCTAAACAACTAACCCTTTAAAGGGTTAAGCAATTGTCGCCGAACTCGCGCCGCCCGGGAAGACGCTGTCTCCCTCCTCCGTCCGACTCACGATGTCCTCATCATCGCCTGCTGGCCGTCGCAGCCCCGCCCACACTGTCCTCCGACCTCCAGGGGTGAGGAGGGCGGCGATCGAGTAAAGAGATAGGCGGGCTTTCAGCAGACGAAGCGGCTCAACAGGTGTCGTGAAATCGAACTTGGTCGAGCGGAAGAGGCTGGCTCGTCGATCGCGAGCTTACGCCCCTCTCCTGCGGCGGCCTCTGCTTAACCTGCTCTTTCGCTTGCGTGTGGCGGGCTTCCGCCTACGCCCGCCAGAACTCTTGCCAGCGTGCGAGGAAATTTATGGCCGTCGCGGAAAAGCTTGGCCTTAAAGCCACAAACCAACAGCTTTGGTATGTTTGAGATCAGTATGATCCTCTGCCCTCTTTTTGTCACGCTTAGGAGAAGAGCAGACATTTCTCTGTGTTGTGCTATTCTTGGAATACGTCCCAAGGCCAGGAGTCTGGAAGGATTCTCCATCCTCCTATTATACTCAGCAGAGGGGAAACGGGTAGCCCTGAAGAATGTGATAGATGAATATATGACCCTTTCATTTTTTGAGAATCATGGTCTCCTGCAGTCCTGACTAGAATCAAGGTATGAATCCCTCATGAACACTACATTCTGTATAGTGTTATTGCAAGTTAATTATTATTTAATTTGAGTAAGGCTGCAGTATTTCATGTCTAAAATTTCTATGAATGAATGATGGGAATAAATAAGAAAGTTAATGAGAAAGGGACACTGAAATGTTTAACTGGGAGATTAATAAATAGCTAGAGAACCAACATTTAAAAAAATGAGCTCTAATTAATAGAAGGGTTTTTGTTCAAAGGTAGTGTGAAATCAATTAACATTTTTAAAGGCAATTTTCTTGGATAAACTGTGATTGCTTTTAATTAAAATTTTATTTGCAGAGGGAATCTAATTGTGAAACATATGTGCATAAAAGTCATGTGCAAATTCAAAGAGACCCTGATGCAAAGACCTTTCTGCGTGGCAAAGGATCTTTCCCAACCAACAGGTTGGATCTGTCAGTTTTGACTGCATTTATTACCAGTGTGAATGGTGATAACTGGAAAAGGCAAGACAGCTCATAACTGAACTGAGATAAGCATGGATGACCTTCAAGTTTTTAAATCATGGTCTTAACTGGCACATTACATTAGCTCTCCTCACATGCTGATTTTTTTTTTTTTGGTAAAAAATGGTTGTTACTAACCCTAATCTTTTTGGGGTAGTGGATTAGAAGTTTAAACAACATTCTGGTGCCTTGAAGACTAGGGCTTGGATTTAGTGATACGTGCACAGAAATCTAGGCAGACAGTGCAGTTTTGCTTGTACAAGATCCTCTGCAACACCTAGTACTTTCCTTTGAGTAGCTTACAGTCCCCAGAAGTTCCCTGCACAATGACCTCAGCAAATGGGGATGCTTCTTGGAATATGCTACATTTATCAGTGTAAGGAGGCAATGTGATATTTTTTCACACCTCTACTTGCTCCAAGGGTGGAACTGCATGCAGAAATTCAAGCTGAACATATTTCTTTTATCATATTTAATGGAGTAGATTCTGCCCATGAAAACTTACGTCACAATAAATCTATAAGGCACACGGGAGCCCTAACCAGAAATGTAATGATCTCTCTAGTCACTGAGGCTGACATGAGGTTATTTGCTCTCTGAAGTTGAATATATGTCTCATCAATGAAACAATCTTGTGTCTGACTATTCTTCAGCGACGATTTCATTTGTTTACAGACACAGATCTCAAGATGCATGTCTGGAACAAATGAAAAGCAACCATTGGAACCAACACTGAGGCCCATTCTGCATAAGCCAAAGAAGCAGCTGCACAACGGAATAAGCATGGCGCAGCCTCGCTTCAGAGGAGGCAGTTGTGTGAACAGCACACCAGGGATGGTGTTCTTACTGTCCCCAGGGTGCTGTTGTTGGCCCATGCAGAACGGGCCGGAGTATTTACAAAAGTGAACATTACAAACAAAATCGATTGACAAAATAATGATCTTTATTAACAGTCAACTTTTAACCATGCTGTGCAATCATCTCAAGCCATATGCCATAATTTTTAATAACAATAATTCTGTTAGGAAATGTATTACAGTAAAATGTTGTTCTCTCATATGCCTACTGTAGTCATTACATACCCTTCTCCTTTCTTCTGCAGCTTCCAGCTTTTTCTGGATCTCATCAAGGGACACATCTTTCTTCTTCGGAGAAGCTAAAGTTCGTGGTGCTTCTGAGACCGGAGATGGTGGCTTTAAGATCAATTCAAAAGCTTGGCCAGAAGCACGTTTATTGATTTGCTTAACTTCCATATCTATGAAGGAAAAGTTAACATTTCTAAACCATATCTATGAAGGAAAAGTTAACATTTCTAAACCAAAAGTTGTACCAGTCAAGGATTTTTGACAAGGGGGTAACAGAAAGAGGCCTCAAATCTACAAAACAGTTGTTCGACCAATAGCACTGTATGGAGCTGAATGCTGGCCAGCAACAAGAAAACATGGACAAGCCCTTCATATCATGGAAGTGAGGATGCTTTGATAGATGCTAAACCTGATGCTATTCAACCATGTGCCAAACAATGACATACGGCAAAGACTTAAAATAACACCAATTGACCAATACATGAGACAGGCATGGCTACAGTGGTATGGCCATGTCATGCGCCATGAGGAATCATCCGTTCCAAAGACAGCCCTGCACCTTGAACCTGGTGGCAGACCCAAAAAAGGTGGATGGACACAATCAATGAAGACCTGCAGGCAAAGAACCTTACCCCAGAAGACACTCAAAATCATGACCTCTGGAAGAAACAGTTACAAAACTGACCCTGCACATGCAGGAAACCAGTTCGGAAAGAAGAAGGTTACAGAAAGAGGCTATAAAGCTGTCTGCAATGAGATGGTATAATGGTTCCCTATGTTCTCATCCTGCATATGTTTCCATGTTAGAAAAGCTTGCAGTAATTGTACATTTTAGGATTTCTAATAATTTGAAAAGATGCTAGTAAAATGTTCCTTCTTGGAGGAGGGGATTAGTATAGCTATCTACAGAAGTTATCTAATAAAGAATGAATTTTATGTAAACTTGATAATACAATGAATTAAAATAATATTTAAAAAGCAGACCTATACATCAATCTGAACACCAGCATAATTATGGTTTTTAAAAAGCATTTCTATCTGCTTTTTTGCTAGAATTTGTGGTGAATTAACTTGTACTAGCATTGATAAAGAGACATTCATTGTGATAAAATTTAGGCAGTCAGTAAGATCTAGTAGGTGTTGGGAGAGGTGGCAAATGGCTTTTCTAAATAAAATAAAACAAATAATAGCCAGAAACAATGGCTGAATAATTAAATTATTGAATAAGCAACAATTACAAACTAGGAGAGCAGAAAGTATAATTTTCCAGGTTAGTAGCAACTTTTTGGTTATCAAAATGATTACACTAAAAATTACTCACCATCATATGTATATATATTGATGTTGCGAGGTTCAGGATAAAAACAGGAGCAGATCAAAGAAAGCATAGAAAGCTCCTTCATCTTTTCCTTGTAGGCTGAAATAAAAGAAGACCATATTAGTATTTTTTACCTTCCTAGTTTCCTATCTTGCAGAATGTTTATTTTAGATGGCAATTAGAGCTGTGGCACATCTGCAAAATTAATTGCTTTCCTAAAATTTGGGGATATCTCACAATGTGAAAGGTTTCTCCTAAATTTTAACCTTTTCTTATAAGAATTTTTAATAGACCATAACGGTACTACGGAATTTTTCCCCATGGCATCTAACCTTGTGTGCTGACCTTTAATTTAAGTTTTAACACGATCTTGTATCCTTTCATTTCTAACATATTCTTCAGAGCAAACAAACATAAGAACCTAGTGGTCCATCAAGTCTAATATCCTATCTCAAACAATGGTCAACCAGTTACTCTGGAAGTCCAACAACAGGGTATAAAGGGTAAGGCCTTCTTGATATTGTCTCCTGGCATTGGTATTCAGAGGTTTACTGACTCTGAACATGGAGGTTCCCCTTAGTCACCATAGCTAGTAGCAGGGGTGGAGCAAGGGGGAACTGCGCTCGAGGCACGCAAGTGCCCTGCGCCCCTGCTGTGGTGCTGTCCGCCCCCGCCCCACCACAGAATGCCCCCTCCATGTCCCGGCCACACCCCTGCTGTGGCCTTGCCTGGGGTGTCGCACCTCCCCGCCCTGTTGGTGCTACACCACTGGCTAGTAGCCACTAATAGGGCCATCTCTACAGAAAATGGCACTCAGAGCAAGCTCTCAAACTGTGCCCCCTCAATCTCTTGCGATTTGGATGCTATGCCTCTATTGATATATCCCAAGCTAGCATTAGCCTTTTCTGTCACTGCCTCAAACTGACTACTCATATTTAATTTACCCTCCCTGGCCTATCCTCTTCCGCAGTCTCCTCTTGGTTGCAGCATTGCTCACATTAGAGCAAGTTAAGCTTAATTTTAAAGCAACCAGAGGGTTTTTTTTGTGGTGGCCGGACGGGGACAGTGGCAGTGGAAGCAGCACCCTCGTTATGCCCTGGTCCATTAATCTTTCTAATCCTCCTTTAAAACCCATCATTTCTAACAAATTCTTGCTCCACTTCAACCTGGTTTTATAAAAACAAAGTCTGCCCAGAAGCAGAGACAGATCAATGCTATTTCCAGTAAGAAGGCAGAATAGTGGCCTTGGTTTCCTCTTGAAGGCACTGGTGACACTCCCTTCCCTTACAACTAGTTGAATGAAGTTATCATCTTCTAGTTATGTATCAACTAGTTATCATCTTCTGTTCTCATATTCACTCGAAGTAGCAGAGATTTTGTCTCATATAGGATCTTCTGTCAGCCATTCATAAGATCATATATAAGGTTATCCAGGACTTTGGAGATGGGTGTGATCAACATTCTGATGGATATCCAATTATAGAGGTTGGAACCAACCAAATTTAATGCTGTTGTAAAAGAGTCCTCTGAGACCATAAAAAAGGCTGTGCTGGGGATCACGGAACCTGTATGCACAAAAGCCAAGTGTGATAGAGGCTGTAATAGGGAGGAATCTAGGTGAGAGGGTATGAAAAAGCTGACCTTATCTAATCTATATTCCTTTAAGCAAGGCTTCTGATGCAACTTTCTTTGTTCTGAGCAAATGCCCTGATATAATGGGAAAGAGAGGCCTGAAGAATCAGGTTTCAGTGAACCAAAGTACAGCTAACTACAGCAATTATAGCAGAGTTTTTTCTGTATCTGATATTCAACTAAACTAAGCGTATTCAGAAAAAAACTTAAGACTCATATATTTCAGAGAGTCACATATCTAAGAATAGCTTGTGCCTGTAGAGATGTCTATAAATTGTGCTTATCTAAGCTGATGTAGTCTTTCCAGTCTCAAGTTATTTTTGACTGTAGTACAAGGAGAAAATATGAAAGATGCAGACATTCTCCTTCCTTTCAAGCTGATAAGGAAAAAACTAATACTTTACCAGAACTGAGGAAGTTACGCTTTTATGCAAAAATGAGCATTAGCCGCAATTTCCCCCTCAGCTCTGTCTAGTTGGGGTGCTGTAACTGTCTATAAAAAACTTTGGTATGTCTGCTGCTTCTCTGAAAGAGTTAGAGGCTTGCTCCTGGATGAGATTTTGCTGTCTCTCCCTCTCTCTCTCCTTGTGTACATAATTTTTTCCCTTTCAAGAATACTCTTTGTGCATCACTTGGATTAAAAAGATACTGCCAGGTGATGATCCCAATCTCCCAATGGAGCAGGAATTCCCCATCAGTGGTCAACAGGATGAACGGGAACAAGTTGAAAAGAAAGAAGTAATTCTGCTTTGGCTTCGCATACCATTATTACTGTAAAAGTTATCATTGCCAAACTGGGCTAAATGTCTGGGAGTTTTCTGAGAGCCAGTTTGCCCGTGGAAAGTCAGATTGGTGTCATTGTCAGGAGAGCTTTTTATCATCCATGCTTGGTTTGTAAGTTACCAGTTAGATGCTTCCCTGCAGCCACTTTGTGGGATGTAGCTGAGCTCTACATTCTCATTTTTTTCCAGCCTTTCAAGGGGCTTCTTCCCTTTTCCCTGGTAAGGCACAATGTAGCAGTGATGTACTGCCCTAGGGACATAGGGACACCCATGTTTTGCAAACTTTTGCTTTTACGGTCGAAGTTGCTGGATGCACTCCCCAACATGACCAAAATGGCATCGCGTCCCAGCCATTATGCCACCTGCCAAACCGCGCTGACAGCTCCTGAGCCCTGCTACCCTCCACCGCCATGCAGGCTGGCTTTCAAAAGCCGGCTTTCCTGAACAGAGGCCGGGGGTGGGGCCCTGCCCCTGCAGACAGGGGCATGGCTCAGGTGCAAGGCCCACACCCTCCAAGACCCCCACCTCCATGCAGGCTGGCTTTTGAAGGCCGGCTTTTGAAAGCTGGCCTTATATACGCGGGAAGAGGGCCGGAGACGAAGTCCAGAGCCACGCGCCTGAAGCGTGGGCGGTGGGGGTGAGATGATCGCAGGAGAAGATGTATCACGAGCGCATTTTAAATACGCCTATGCGGCGTAGCGACTGCAATGTGACTCTGCAAGGAAGAAGAAAGTACAGAAAACAAGGTTTCCAGGCTAAGGGAGAGTCCTGGTAAAATCTGGTAGGAATGTATATTTCAAAAACTGTTTTAATTCCATACTGGTAAGTCAGGAATGGCATTGTTATTCTTTTTATTAAATATCTGGAGTACTGTTATTCTGGAAAGTCGTGATGAAAAAATGTTGGTTTTAGTAAATTTTGGAACAATATTTCCAATTTAATGAAAATCATAGTTATTCCCTTTCTTAACAAAAATAAATTTTAAAAACGTCTGGTGCTTTGGTGGCCACCTCCCATTTCAAAGAGTCATTGATGCTTCCTGCTGGTGGAATCGCGCTGGACTCTGGAGGTCTGACCTACTACCCATTAAAAATGTTTCTTTAAAGTCTTCTTACCCAAAAGGCAGTAGAAGTTGGCAGAGAGAAACGAAAAGTCCTTTAAAGCGCCAAAAGGATTTAAAGGGGCACTATGATATTGGACATAAGACCTTTACCTTGCAGGACATTTATGTCCTTCTCACCGGACACCTGGCGAAATGAAGGAACACTTCTACGCGCATCATTATTTCCTCCAACACATTTTTAAGGAAGAGTGCTGCGATTCCGTTCGATTCGAACATCGCATGGCGAGACTTCTGCCCAGGTAGATTCAGCACGCTCAAACTTACGGCAGAGAAGAATCGTTGAACGCAACATGCCAGACCGCGCAAAATAAAGTTACGCGATTCTTCGCGCAGCAGGCGCTGACTCTGCAATTGATCGATCTGGGAATTCATACCGTCTATCTGCTACCTGTGTGCCTGTCTCTCATCTTTTGCTAAAAGAAGAGGCAGAGAGATCTTTCCAGAACTCATGTGTTGGTACTTCAGCGATGTAACTTCATACGGGCTTGATTCGACTGAATTAAGCGAGCCATGGCAGTTTCTTCTAACCGTTCAGTTGCGGTGCCA
Source organism: Sphaerodactylus townsendi (assembly GCF_021028975.2). Lineage (NCBI taxonomy): Eukaryota > Metazoa > Chordata > Lepidosauria > Squamata > Sphaerodactylidae > Sphaerodactylus > Sphaerodactylus townsendi. The sequence continues at coordinate 94,522,981 of NC_059433.1, forward strand.
GTTCTCTGGAACAGCCTTCTAGAGGAAATGCAAGAAGCCCCTTTTCGGTTATGTCTAGGTCTTATTTTAGGTCTTATTTCAGACAGTGATGTTTTGATTATTATTAAATGTGTATTTTCAAATAGCCAGTACAGAACTTTAATTAAGCTGCTTCGGGTATTTTCATCGAAGGAAAAAATAATTTAATACGCTCTCTTCTTCTGCTGGATGGATTAGAAGGAAGTGCAGATTCTGCCCAGCCGACCATTACCGGAGCTGAGCCACCATTAACAGTTTTTTTTTCAAACAAAGAGCCGACTTAAAAGTACCGGGCGCGACCTGGAAACGCTGCATGAAACATACCTGAAACTATTCGAACACCCTGAATTGGCCGACCGGCACGGTTTCTCAACCGGTCAATACCGAACGGCGCACCTGGAAGGCCGTATTGGATATTCTTTACATTTGGCAGAGACGAAAAAGGCTAATTGGCCATGCCGAAAGGGCCCAGAGTGTAACCGTTAAAGTGGGCTTGCGACTTTTGCCTTTTGAGGTGCAAACTCGAACGTATTCCGTATAATGTGCTTCTTAAATGCCCAACAATCCAAAAGTGTTCCTCAGTAGCATGCGAGGGTTGGGACTGGTGTTCAATAAAAAGCACGCGTCCAAAGCCATCTGGAGTGTGTACTCCTAATTACATGGTTCTTTAGAACCAGGTCTTTAATCTGAATGCAGCAAGCTCTGAAGAATATGTCTGGCACTTGAGAACATATTTGCAGAGAAAGAGGTCTATTTATACAGGGATTAATAGGGCCTCTGAAACACACTGCTTAGATGATGTGAACAGTTAATAACTGACTGTTTTGATACAATAATAATCCAGCTTTCTTTAGGCTCAAAAGTGAGAAAAATGGTCGGAAGGGCTGGGACTCTTTTAAAGGAAAACCATATTTAGCTTTGGCAAGCATTATAGGTGATACAAATTTTACCAAGATACCTCCAAATTATTACTCAGAAGGTGAAAACAGAATACTATTTGTTCATACACTTAAAATGGATCCAAATTATCTGCTTTGTCCATTTATATAAAAATGTATATGTGAATAGCTAGGCATTTTATGATACTTCTATCCCCTAGATATGTATGGTGTGAGGCAAATAAACCTCCCCTTTTAGTCCCCATCCTATCCTTGCAACACAACACCTAGACTGCAGGTGTATGTCAAGTCACAGCTGATTTATAGTAAACCCACGGGGTTTTCAAATTACCTGCCTCTGTGTAGCAATTCTGGACTTCTGTGGTGGTCATCCATCCAAGTACTATCCCAGGACCAATTATTGCCATAGTTTGCAAAGAGATCAAGATAGAGGACTTCCGACTGTAACCCGAACGATTCTGAGTTGGTGCCCAATTTATAATGTTGACTTTCCTGGTATTTTAAACTGGGATTAAACTGAGGTTTAATATTATTGTCTGTGAGGAATAAATAAGTTGAAGTTTCCAGGAGCCTGGACTTTTGTCAGCATGGTGAATCTGAGTTTGATTAAATCTGCAAGTTTTCAGTAAATCTATCTGATACAGAAAGAGGGAGCTGGAAGGAGGTACCAGAGTATAAAAGTACAAGTAACAGCTGTGCTTGTGCCCAGTGCCATCACACTTGTTTAACTATAATTCAAGAGAGCCTGATATAATTTAACTATAATTCAAGAGAGCCTGATATTGGCAGAATTCAAAAGCTAAGCAGGGTCAGTCCTCGTTCGTGTTTGAGTGGGTGCCACCAAGGAATCAAGGGTTGTTATGCAGACACAGGCAATTATTATTATTATTATTATTTATTAAACTTGCTATACCGCCCTATCCCCGGAGGGCTCAGGGCGGTGAACAACATAAAGTCATACAAAAAACATAAAAATCTTAAAACAATGACAAATCACCTCTGTTCATCTCTTGTCTTAAAACCCTACAGGGTCACCATAAATTTACAGCATTTTCTACCACCACCATAATTGGTATTTCTCATTGAGTCTCAGGGCATATTATATAATGTAAGTCTGTACATCAGAAGGATAATGAGACATTTTTTCTAATAGACAATGTAATAAGATAGTAGACCTCTGAAACAGAACATCAGTATATCCAATTCTGAACATTGCCACATCTGTTAATACTTAAATCTTGGGACTGTTAATACTTAAATCTTGGGACTGTCCTAGACAAGACAGCCCTTTCTACAAACTGGGGGAACGTCCCGTGTTCGCAGAAGAATCTGAAATCTAAAGAAATAACACTGGCAGGGACTAACCCACTTTAGGACTGGGAACAGTGTGAACTTCTTGGCCAAACTGGGATATTTCCCCAGCTCAACTCGGGATATTTGGACTGTGCGGAATCGACCTAAGAGAAGTAGCACTTGTAGCTCTAAGAAACAAATGCTCTCTGTGACTACTGCCAGGAAACCACAACTATATTGCCAGTTGAACTCTTGGTTTCCTTCAGTAAAGGGCAAAGGGAGGATACAGGGCCCTTCATAGTTCTCACTTTTGAAGAAGGACTTACCAGGGCCAAGCCTCACAGCAACCACCAATTGACTTGCTACCACCCAGGAGATATGAGACACTCAGGCCTGGTTGCTTGGCACTATTCATCAGCTGCCACCACATGAAAGCCAGTGTGGTGTAATGATAAGAGTTTCAGACCATGATCTGAGAGACACAGGTTTCAAATCCAAATGGCTATGGAAGCTTGCTGAGAAACCTTGGGCTAGTAGTCATACACTCTCAGGATAATCTACCAACATATTTGTTGTGAAGATAAAATGGAAGAAGATGACATAAACTGCATTCTGCATTAGCTGGAGTCCTGAGTGAATTTTGAGAAGAGACCTATATAGAGTGCATTACAGTTGTCTAGTTTAGATGTTACTATGTTAGATGTTACTATGGAATGGCTCAAGGTGGCCAGATCAACAGGTTATCAACAAGGTACACCATCTTCCAGGCTAAAGTAAGCTGAAAGAAAGCATTTTTTGCAGCTGCATTGAGCTGCTTCTACAGCAGTAATGCTGGGTCTTGTATAACCACTAGGCTGTTGACCAAGCTGAAATCTATGCAGTGTATGAAACATGATGTCCTTTAAGACCTCAGGCTTCTCAACTACCATTATTTCCATTTTGCCAGGGTTGGGTATGTTTGCTCTCCGCCATTTAATCACAGCAATCAGTCAATGGCTCAAGACCTTTCATAACGTTGCCAGGATACTTGGAGAGGGATATATAGATCAGTGTATCATCAGCCTGCTAATGGTATCCTGTACCGAAATTATGAATGATTTTTTCTAAAGGTTTTACTTAGAGCTTAAACAGTATGAGGGATAAAATTGCTCCCCGTGGAATCCTACAGGACAAATCCCACACTGATAATTGGCTTCTAATGGCAATCCTTTGAGTCTAGTCTGTAAGGAATTATTTCAAACCAATTCAAATCATATCCCCAGATATCTGCTTCTGCCTCCAAACATTTCAACTAGATAGTATGGTTTACCGTGTCAAAGGCAGCAGAGAATTCCCACAGGAGCAGCAAAGAGGCAGAGACTTGTCCATTATGGCTTGCAGTATTTCACTTGCTACCTTTTCCATTTAAATGGAGAAATCAGAGACTCAATATGGGAGCCTCTGCACCAGATGCTCTACCACTGAGCCATGCCCCCAGACATCTGTATAACTATTGAAAATTATTTGCACATGACTGATTCTCTATGGACTAGGTCACATTATTTGATTCCTCTACTACCAATTACTGAAGCCCTGGTCACAGTTACAGTGTACTATCTAGTCCTGTTCACACATTACAGTATAAACAAGTATATCCTGTATGGTTTTTTAAGAAAAAAGCCTGCATGTGTTCACTTTGCAATTGAAATCAGGGACCTATATAAATTTGCTGTTTGTATCACACGTTAAGCTGTATGTACATTGAGTATAACGTGAATTATTCAGTGCATGTATTTTTTAAAAATCAAATGTACACTGAATATGGATTGAACATGTATACACTGGGTTGTATCCAGACTAAATTAGTTGCTGACTACCTGACTTGACCACCATGCCTATTCCAGAAGTTTCAGTACCCATTTTGCTGAAGCTCACAGCTCAGAAATAATTCTTCACCTTTTGTACCACTGAAATGAAATCAAGAACAAACTGGCCCAGTTGAGCATACTCCATGTTAGACTTATGGCCAGAGCTGGAACACGATACTTGCTTGCATACCCTTTATACCCTGCTGTGTATTGATGCAGTGTCTAACCTGAGAGTTCTGATTTTCATGGTGTCCTCTCCACAGTTGCCTGTTGTTAACCACAGCTATTATCAAGCCTTTCATGGTCTTAAGCATGTCACTAGGCAGTGATCCCTATGCAGTGTTATGCCTTTAGGTTGAGGCTGGAATTTGTAGACCAGCCTTTATATTGGTGCAGAACAAAGCTGCCCAGTATGCATTTTATGGTGTGTGAACTGAGAAAACAGTGACCAAGGAATCATTGCTAAACAAGCTAATGTTTCTTTCAGGATTTTATATATGGATTAGTAAAAGGCTTGAATTATAATGTATGCTAGCCCTCAAAAATAAGCAGAAATTGATCGGTGGTTTTTTTTTGTATATGTATACAAACATTTGACTGAGATCTGACCAATATACAAAAGAACTGACTAGCTTTTCAATGGATACATCATCTAAATTGAATTATATTGCATTGGTATTATTTGTTCTTAAGCTGCACATTAAGGTGCAAATAATATTGATTGTTCCCTTGATGGTGCTAAAAGTGCAATAACTCAGACATCCTAAAATTACCATTTTACAGTATTTTCATTCATGAAATTCTGCTAAAACATGTTACAAAAATCCATTTATAGACTCATAATTGTTATGGTCACTTGGAACATGAGTTAATGGGATAATTTTGCTGAGCTAATGGAAACACTTTGTTAAAATGAAATTTTAATGGTGGCTTTTAGTTTTCGTTAGAGGAAAGGAAAGCCTTGGCTGTTGAGATAGATATGACTGCGACCCGAGGTATATAAGCTGTTGGTGATTTGCATCAAGATGGAAACATAAGCAGGCTTCAATTTTTAAAGAGCTTAGTTCCTTATATCACCCAACTATATTCTAAGAAGCATCAGAAGGCAGTTAAAAGGATTATTGTTAGACCCCCGGATCTTGTTCCAATAATTAGACTCTGGTATATTGTTCAGTATGGATACATAGGCCAGGTATACAGCTTCAAAGCCAGTTCTAAAGAACATGGCTTCTTGACATACATTTCTCCCCCCAACCCCACCTCCCATTTTCTCAGAGCAGAACATCTGGTAACCATTACTTTCAGTTGTACCTGGCACCAAGGTCAATAGCAGATAACGAGTTGGAACCATCTGGCTGCCAGTCCAGGACATGATAACAACAATAATTCTTTCCCATTGGGCCAACATGTCAGGGGAGGCCTAGTTGTCTACAAAGCAGCACAGAAGCCATAAATTCAGGTCAAGGTAGAATGCAAAGAATACAGTTTAAACAGCAATGGTTAGATATATTAAAAGCACATGAGGCACGACCCTGACAATTATGCTTCTGGGCTTTTTCTGGATTTCAAGATTCATTTTGTATTCAGTTTGAACTGTAGGCTGTACCATGTAAATTCCAGACATATCAAGGGGGCACAGATTCTCTTTATTGTACATAGCAACTTTTACGAGTTTTGGTGGCCTAGCCAGCTATGATCCTTTCTTAAGAAGACAAAGGTTGGCCATTGGTATCCCTGCTGAAATTACATCTTAGTTAGATTACTGTAACATATCCTACATGGTCCTGCCTTTGATCATAGATTGGAACTTCAATTGGTACAAAAAGAAGCATTTAGGTGTCTGACTGTTAACAGCTAGTGCAGTCTAGTGGTTAGAGTGTTTGGAAAGACTGAGGAAACCCAGGTTCACTGGGTGACCATGGACCAGCCACTAAGCCTTTTCCATCTCAGAGGATAGCCATGAGAATAAAACAGAGGAAGGGAGAATGATGTTGCATGTCAATTTGGGTCTCCACTGGGACAAAGCCTGAGCTATAAATAGGTTTAAAAATACTAAATAAATACAGGACATTTTTCTCCAGGGGTGTTGGCAACCCTAGGTTAGTATGTTTATAATTTTTTAAAAACTCAAGTTAAATATATTACTAAGCATTTCTTGTGTTATTATACAGAGAAACATGAATGTTAGTTTTTATGCCTGGATTTTAATTGTAGCTTTTGGACTAAGTCCAAAATGTAGCATATCTTAACTGGGGACTCTGTAAATATAAATTAAATTAAGAAACTGACTGTGGGATTCTAGCCATGATATTTTTGCTAAGTTCTGATAAAATATCAAGAATATACTCTGATCTGGATGTCAGTTATGACATAGTGACACCAGAAGAAAGGCCTAATATACTTCCTGGGCTATTTATGGATCATTTTCACCCAATCTCCATGATGGATGTGGACAAGATCCTGGGATCTGTGAAGGCCACTGTTCGTCCACTTGATCCTTACCCATCCTGGCTGCTAAAATCATGTAAAGCTCATAGCAACAAATGCTTAATATCTGTTATCAGTCAGTCACTAACTCATGGGACCTTCCCTCAGTCACTCAAAAAGGCAGTTATCTATCTGCTGCTTAAAATGTGTATAACAATAATAGTAGTTAAGTCTATAGTATAAGGTCACTCTAATTTAAGTTCCAAAAAAAGAGACATCAAAGACTGCAGCAACTGTTGGATATTAATTTCTCACACAAGTAAAGTGATGCTCAAAATCTTACAGCAAAGACTGTGATATTCAAAATCTTTACAGCAAAGACTGCTGCCATATATAGAATGCCAGCTGTTTTAGCTGGATTCATGAAAGGAAGAGGTACTAGAAATCATACTGCAAATTTTTGTTGATTACTGGAACATATGAGAGAATTTCAGAAGAAAATCAGCTTATGTTTCATAGATTGTAGCAATGTTTTTGATTGTGTGGGTCAGGAAAATCTATGGTTGGTTTTAAAAGGAATGGGTATGATTGTTTTGATACACAGTATATCCTCTAGTCAAATGGTTATTGTTCAGACAGAGCATGCAGAAAGAGAGTGGTTTTCAATTGGCAAATGTGTCAGGCAAGGATTTATTTTATCTTCCTGTCCAATCTGCAGGCAGAACATATCATAAAGAAAGCTAGACTGGATTTACATGAAGGTGGAGAGTGAAAAATAGTGGAAGTAACATCAACAATTTTAGATATGCAGATGATACCACATTACTGAAGTAAAATAGTGAGGAGATGGGTAAAAACAGATAGCACCAAAGAAGGATTACATCTGAAAATCAAAACTACTGGATGATGAAGAAAAAACTGAAATTGTTCAAGATGTTCTATTCCTTGATTCCATCAACAACCGAAAGGGAGACTGTAGCCAAGCAATCACAAGGTGATTGCCAGGTCCCCATCAGGAGTTTTCGGCCAAATAGTAGCGCAACCTTGTATCACCAGTGATGTCGCTGCATCACTGGCATCACTGGCCTAGGCTTCTATTTGTTCCCAGTAAGTTTCCCTCTCCCACTGGTACCCCCTGAGATTGATAGTGAGGAGGCCGGCAATGAAGGAACTAGAAAAGTGTAGGCATGTGTTGCTAATTACCAAGATCAAGATAATTCATATTATAGTATTCCT